>NC_083765.1:21310754-21630754 GCF_963514075.1 Conger conger
AAGTGAAAAATAGCAATAGTAACCTTCTTATTTGGCCTCCGGTGTCTTGCCATCCCAGACTGTTAGAGATGGTCTGCACTTGCTCACGGAAATATGTCTACAACAAAAAGAGTATCACAGTCATGACAGAACAGGAGACTGTGGTGTCTGTCAGACAGTTTGACTCAACTTTCAGTTCTGTAGGTGTGAAGAAGTCTGACGTATACCTGATTGCAAAACAAAAGTCCTGTCCATTTTGCTTTAGGTGTAATGTCCCTATCTGACCACTAGAGGGGGAGCCTTCACCAGAGGCTCAGTCTTCACAATTCTGAAAATCTCTAGTTCACATTTTACACTTACAACAAGTGTAAAAAAAAGGGTACAGCACTGAGTCAATTAGAGGGTTTCAATTAGAGCGCAAAACATAGCCTGCTAGCCAAACAGGTTAGTGACATTAGGTCAGATGGCAAGAGCTGGATTGTCTAACACTCAAAGGGTTGTCGGTTCAGTCCACTGCCCTGGTTGTGTCTCTGAGCAAGGCACCTAACTCCAAATTACTCCCAACAAGCTGGTTGGTGCCTTCCATGGCAGTCTTTCACCACTGGCATGTGAGTGTGCGTGTAAGCTATGACCAGCCTACAATACCAGCTCCCAGCTGTTTCAAAACTTAGCAGGGTATATACAGTAAATGCAGTCCAGTTGCCATTTACTTTTGGTGCCAGGGTGTTGCACCAATAGTAAACTGGTGTTTTCTGGTTGTGTGAAAGGACAGAGCTATCACAGAATAATCATTACCTGGAATTTGGGGTAGAGGTCCTTGTCGTCCATCAGCATACTCCGTACGTAGGAGATGGAGGTGGACAGCCGGCTCCACACAATGTACTCCTCCTCCTTACTCAGGTATCGGGTCAAGTTGAAAGCATTTCCGTAGTCAACGATGTTCGCCCTGATCCCACAAGCCACAGACAGGGAAACAAAATTCAAAATGGTGGCCATGACTGCATTTTATTGTATTGTGCGGCTGCGTCCGATACTACTCGTACTACATGTCAGGCTAATACGCAGTAGTATGAGTAGTATGGATAGTATGGTTAGTATGTGTTTTTTTGGGGCCATCTATGGAATGCTGTATCACAGACAGTGGCCAGTGACCCGGAAGTAGTTTTAAGCAAAGAGTTTTAAAACAGGTGTTGAGTTGAGGTGCATGATGCAATACATACGAGACCTGGGTCAAATGCACAATTGTTTTGCTTTCAAATAATTTTACTGGGTTTGTCTGGCAAACACCAGGCAAGATCAATCGAGCACAGAAGAGTATTTGAATCCAAAACAATGATGTATTTGATCCAGGTCTGATATATAGACATTATGCACACACAAAGCTATAACCCTGCACTACAGTCAGACTGCAGGCTCTCCTGCAGTGGAAGGGAACCCAAGGGCATTCACCTCACTCATATGAGAAACAGCCCTACATCTGTCTTACAACATACCCAGCCCAGCAAGTGTAAGCACAAGTCAATAAAGCACTAAATCAAAGTCAATGTTCAGCAACATAAAACCATAATTCAGATCATAAAGTCATATAGCTAACACCCATATAAAACCATAAAGCATGCTGTAGCATTTCTAAATGAACTGCATAAGATAATAAATAAGATCATTCTTTATTTTGGGATTGGGCAGGGAATACATTTTTTATTAGAAAAATTGTACTTTTTCCTATGACCAAATTAGTTTGGTTGATTCCATTGAGTCAATAATAATGCACACAACTTTACACATGTCAAAAAATAAATAATAATGGTATTATTTACAGTATATGTATGTATTTTTTTTTTTTTTTGCATGAGTAACTGCAGGAGATAATAGTGCTAGAGAGTGGGAATTGTGTAATCTTACAAAACTCTGTGTTGGGGTCAGTGCACCTGCAGGTGTGTATTATTTCAATATTTTAACATACCCTCAGTGAGCACTTTATTAGCTCTGACATACATTTGTTCTGTCTCGAATTTATGGAAGCTCAGAAAAAGATAGATAGCTTGCAGATAGAGCCTAAAATATGCATACTTGTAACCAAAATTACTTGAATCAGTATGGAAAACACATAAAATCATCAAAGTCCAGGATGATAATGAAAGCTAAAAAAACATGAAAACTATGCGTGTGGGCCTTCGAGGGTGTCTTGTGCTTATTAAATTGTGGACACAGCTTCATGGTCAGCTGGTGGGCATGGCTTGCTGTGGCTTACCGGCCCAAGGCGAACAAGTCATCGATGTAGCCACATCGATCTCCAGCACTGTATTCCTGTAAAATACAGTAAAACACTGTCACATGATAAATGTGCCAGAATCCTGCTGGTACTGCTGATGACAACAATGAGGACTTTATTTCAAAGTGAATCTTAAAAAATAGTTTTAAAGGTGGGCCATTCTACTTCCACTACTACTACTACTACTATTAATAATAATAATACGAAAATACCGTATGGTTTGTGTTCAGATGTTGGCTGATTGTATTCCACATGGTGTCATGGTGATTGACTCGGTAGAAGCCCATGTTGTCTCTGTTCACCTTCAGAAGCCCGTCCGTGGTACCGTCATAGCCAACCACCGTTAGCACTGCACAGGATGTAAACCAGCCAGTCACATATCCCACAATGCAATGCAGTGTGTAATCGCTGCACATTTGAGACTGGGTCTGTGAGTTTTAGAGGTTGTTTATTATACGACCAGTAGCTGTACCTGACTGGCTCTTGTTGAATATGATAGTGTCATTGTTCTGGCTGCCCAGAGAATGCCACTGTACAGGGATGGTCCACTTGTACCTGAAAATGAGGAACATGGGCACAAGTGAAATTTAAATGTGAAAAGTACAATATTTCCTCTGAAGCCCTGGTTGAATTTGACAGCTTTTAGATTTATGCACAATTTATTTAGCAGTGCTGGGAAACATGTTGCAGAGGAACTGTGTCCCATAATTTTGCCACTGGATTTTGAGAAATAGGCATTTGTTGTTTTTTGTTAAATTTCAAGGATTTGTAAGGAATTTTTAATTATGTGAGCACCATGAATAATTCCTTTCATATTTCATAGGTTCTGATACGATAGTCTTGATGGTACACTTGTATTTAGCAAAAAAGTAAATGCTACAGAGCTACATTTTTGCATTTTGTAATTAAAGTCACATACTGTATTAAGTAAAAGACTACTTTTCAGATAATCACTCAATCCTGTCTGGGATTACTTGGAGAGCCAAAAGCAAGCAAGACAGCTAAAGTCTGTCAGAATAACTCTGGCATGTTCTCCAACCAGCTGATTTTCTTACTTACCTGGAGTTTTAAAGGGTAGCCACAAAAAAAATTGATTTAATTCACTGCTCTTTAGAGTAACTCTTCAGATATTTAAAACACTTCATTTCATAAAGCACTGCCTGCAGTTTCCCTCCCTTGTCCCTAAAGCACCGATTGTCAAACTTGGAATGACGTGATTGGCAGTACTGTTGCCAGGGCGACCATGCTTACTCGAATGGAGAGGGGGGTTCAGCAGGGTTGGCATTGGGGTCCAGCAGGAACCTCTTCTGTGTTAATGTAGCGCTGCTGCCCTCAGTCAACAAACTCAGAACAGGATACCCCATCTGCTTGGTCCAGGTATCCATCATGTCTTCCACAGGCAGGTTGCTAACCTAAATACAACATTATTACTCTCTCACAAACCTAAATACCAAATTATCTCTCTCGCTAACCTAAATACAACATTATTACTCTCTCGCTAACCAAAATACAACATTATTACGCTCTCGCTAACCTAAATACAACATTATTAATCTCTCACTAACCTAACTAAATACAACATTATTAATCTCTTGCTAACCTAAATACAACATTATTACACTTTCCATAACCTAAATACAACATTATTACTCTCACTAATCTAAATGCAACATTATTATGCTCTCGCTAAATCTAATTACCACATTATTACTCTTTCACTTGCCTAAAGACAGCATCATTACTCCCACACCCTAAATCAGGTAGTGCATCTTACAAACACTGATAACATTAGTCACACAATGAATCCATATGTACATGATATTACTTGTATTTATACAAAACTATAGAATATTATAGCCATTCAGTTGTGGGTACATACATAATATTACTGCCAATCAGTTTCTGCCTACCATGAGGAATGAATTATTTTGAAATGGAAAAGGATTGTTATGTAACATACCTCTGCTAAAGACCTCCAAAAGTCTGCAGTTTTGGCATTCTTATACTGAAAATCTTGTAAATATTTCTTGGAAAGAGAAGAAACAAATTGAGTTTAACACTGCAATTGTTTTGGTTCCATCCATTTTTCAATGTAGGGTATCATAACAATGTGCAGAATAAACAGGGGAAAGTGAATTAAAAAAATAACTATCTAAAAGAGCAGGAATACATTTTAGCTCCATTCTTAAGTCTAAAATAAGAATGATACATCTTCCTGAAGAAATTCTCTCAAATTTACCAAGAGTCAGTTAAATTCTTTCAAGTAAAGAAACCATAGAAAAATACTATTAAAAAATAGGAAAAGTAAAAAAAAATTGGTAAAAAATAAAATTATATTTCTATTTGACTGAAGTCATACTATTTCCACTTAAATATAAAAAATAAAAAATAATTCAACAGTGTGTGTTATTTTAAAAGAAAAAAAAAATATTAACATGGAATTTCTTTGTAAAATGTTGATATTATGTGCCAATAAATCCAGCCAATAAGTCAGACAGGGAAGCATTGTGCTTTGTGTGGTTTCAATAGTTATGAGCTACTGGTGAGATTTCTCTTACCCGACATCCATCCCTGAACTTATCCCGCCCCATCCAGTCCTCCAGCATCCGCAGGATTGATGCCCCCTGCAGGAGGGAGGTCAAAATGTCACTTTTTTTTCCTCAAAGCAAACCCATTGACTAAGAGCACAGTGCTAACATCAAACTGCCATTCTGCCCATTGCTGGGGCCTAACAAAATTATTTCAGCAGTTTTTTGTTTCACTGGGATTTTCAGAAGCATTTTATCAACTCGGAGATAGAATATAGCTGAAATCACAGCTCCACACAGCTCCACACAGTCAAGGTACTTCACTGGGACCTGGAAGGTGGTTCAAGCCCTGGGGTAGAGACGATAACATCAGTGCAAATATTGGGCCCTTAACCCCACATTGCTCCAGGGGGGAATGTCCCCTGCTTAGTCTAATGAACTGTAATTAACTTTGGATAGAATCGTCAGCAAATTATTATAATTTATTTATCTTTCCCTTTTTCTTTTTCTTTTTCCATTTTAACCATTTTTGAAAAGAATTGGGACAATAAAATAGGAGTAGTAACATCATCACTTTTCTCTTTTCACCAGGGAGAAACAATTATCACAGAGTATACTTTGATTTGAGGAAACAGAATACAATCCACAGTGATTGGTGGATTCCATCTGAAATACAGTATTCAGTGGGAAAGGGCTCCTGGTATCGCCAGGAAGTCCAACAATCACCATCTGGGGTGTTGTTTCTAATCCACTCTATGATTGGTGGAGACTAGCCTTTCCTGGCGATATTATCCTGTCCCTGTAGAGCAGTGGTCTCAGACTCATTGCCATGGAGGGTCGTGTGTATGCAGGTTGAGAGCCCTGCTGTAGGGGAAGAGGAAGTGTTACCTTGCTGTAGGAGATGGCATCGAACACTGAGGTGATCTCTGCGGGTGTGGACACGTCCACGATGATGGGGTGGGAGGAGAGAAGCGCATCATCCACCATGACGGGCAGCACGTCATCGATGATCATGATATCACGCTGGGGAGGGACACATCTCATAGCGTTTAGCGAAAGGTGACATCATGTCTGTCATTTAGTTTGAGAGGGGCTGATGTAACTACAGTTACAAAGAGAGGGAATATTTATTCCCATAGGAGTCTGTAATATTTGAGAATGTGTGGGGGAATCATCATTGCAGAAAAACATACAAAAATTCAATGATGTGGTGTATGTGGAAAACACTTTTACAAGTCTATTGACAAGTCTGGCTTCTTCCTTTTCAGTAACAGTGAGTAATTTGGTTATGTGTGTGTCCTGTGCATGTGTATGTGTGTGCGTGTCATGCACTGTTTGTGCATATGTATATGTGTGTCATGTGTCGTTTGTGTGTCTGTGTGTGTGTGTGTGTGCATGCATGTGTGTGTTTGTTTGTGTGTGTATGTTGTTTGTGTGCGTTGTGTTGTGTGTGTTCGTGTGTGTGTCATTTGTGTGTGTGTGCATGTTGTTTGTTTGTGTGTTTGTGTGTATGCGGTTTGTGTGTGTTTGTTGTTTGTGTGTTTGTGTGTGTTAGCATGTTTGTTTGTGTGTGTATGTTGTTTGTGTGTGTGTATGTCATGCGTGTGTGTGTTTGTGTGTATGTCATTTGTGAGTGTGTATATGTATGTTGTTTATGTGGCTGTGTGTTGGGATGTTCAGTGAGAGGTTGTTTTTCAGGGTTTGCTATATTGACAGCAGAAAGAGGCCTCACCATGTTCCAGGTGGGTTCTGCCTCCTCAACACCCACATACTCAAAGAAGCTGGCAAAGCCTTCGTTCAGCCACAGGTCATCCCACCAGTCCATGGTGACGATATTCCCAAACCACTGCCGAGGCACAACAAGTCGGAATGCCATGGGTTAGCTCACGTCACACACTACGGACCTCAGTGACTCACACAGAACTGTAATCCACTACCAGGAAAGGTTTGGGTTGAGTTGGGCTCTTGTCTTAAATTGCGCTCTGCATGTCGGACCTAGCTGACACACTGTGGTGACTCTAAACTTAAATTACACACCAGAAGACATTACTCAGCTGTCTCCTTATGAAGGCTTGTCACTAGGCATGCTGTCTGCTTTGCACAAGTGACACAGTTCAAGTAAACAAGGTAAGGTGGTTATCCAACACATAATAAACAGTTCACTTCATAAACAGTTCCTGTCCTGTGTAAAATTACTTTTCATTCCATGCTGTGTGCCTCCTGTCCTACAGGTGTCACTGGATCAGAATACCACTTCTCTTGTAGACTCCTCCCCCTTTTACTTCTATATCTTTCTGTGAGACTTCCAGTTCTGGGAGTATTTTCATTATCGTGCTACAGATGTGGTTTGCTACCGTATACGTAAACAGAGACCAAACAGCATTCATTCAAGTGTGTTGTTTGTTATATAGACAATGCAGAGAAAGGGAACAAATTAAAGTTCCATGACCTGTTCATAATGTTGTCTGTTCACTGTGTAAAAGATATGTATTTTGTCATTTTAGTTAACTGGTTATCCTAACATCCTGATTTTTTAACGTATATCCTCAGTAAATATTGTGGTGCAGCAGGCACAGTCATGGATGCATTACTGTGTTACTGGAGTACGGAAAGGTGCGGTGGTAAAGAGCCATCTCATCAGAATCTATCATTACCTTACAGGAAAACTTCTCCATCAAGGCTGCTATGGGGACAAGTGGATGGAGAGATTATAGGAATTATAGGAAAATAATGCAATGCATTTGTTTGTGAAATAGATTTTTTCCCTGGCCTGTTCTGACATGAGGGGAAAGGCCTGAGTAATTGAGCACAGTGGCTCTTTCTGAGAATCGGGTTTATAAACCTTTCACAAAACCCTGAGGTGAGATGCATTACAGCGGCCGTGTGCCTTTGCTTATGTGACATACGGCACAGAACTAAACTGTGGACCGTGAGCGTGGACATATCATGGAGCCAGTGTCAAAACCAGATTAAGAGCTGTTATTCACACTGCTATCACACTGGTCCCTGATAATAGGGCAGTTCCTTTAACCTGTTACATTTCACAAAATCTGATCCACAACCCCTGTTATTAATAATAATAATAATAATAATAATAATAATAATAATAATAATAATAATATAAACCTAATAATAATATGAACCATTTATCATTTACCATTCTTACAATTATTGTTGCCGAAATTGCATGCAGTAGAACAAATTAACACATTCAAAAGAAAGCTTAAAAAACAAACAGCTCAAAGTTGTAGCCCAAATGCAAAAATATTATGAAAAATATAATGACCAAAACATACATTCTAGAATCTAGAATCTGCCTAAGCCTAAACCAATGAGTTTTCATTGGAGGCTTTTAATTATTCTATTTTGATCTATATACAGGCCTATCTGATCTACTGTGAGAGAAAGAAAAAAATGAAATAAAATAAACCAAATATAACCATTTCCGAAGCAGTCTCAGAATGTGGAAATATGCCATATCATGATTATATAGCCTATCGAATTATTATCTGCTAAAGTCAGTGAAACTGGGACTGTTACTCGATACAGAAAATACGTTAAAACTCTTTTCACCTTTGTTTCTAAAGCTGAAATAAGGTCACAACCCTTAAAATAAACATTCCTTTTTGGATTTGCTGACTGAAGTTAGAAACTCGTTAAGGTAACACAGAACGACCGCCGCTTTTTAATAATTTCACGGCTGTGTTGACGCTTTATGGTTCGAACTGTTTAAACCTGTCAACGGAGAAACTTTAACAACAACTGTACGTTCACACTCCACATGCTCTGTTTAAAAAACCGTGTGTGGAGGAACCACAGATCATCTTTTACGAACACGAACAGTTCCTTTGACATTCTTACTTTACGACGTGGTTCTAGGACACCGATGTAACAATTACGGTATCGGCCGTCACGCTTCTGCATTAGCGGAATTCCGTGAGGCCGCCACATATGTCTTCTTTTATTTTATTTTTAAACATCTGCTGAACAGAACCACTTGTGCTAGCGTCACCCCAGCCTAAAATGCGCCATTATTCCCATAAACCTCCACATCACCGCTGTGTGACTCCCTCTTCTGATTCTCCACATCTGTCTGTCGGCACACAGGAGCTTTAAATAAACATTAAAAGTATAAATCCCTCCCCACTTTCTATCCTTCTATTCTTCTCTCTGAATCTCCATCATCCATCCCCTCACCATCTCTCTCTACCCCCTCCCTTCTTCATTTATTTTAGAATTAGTTGCTACATCATGGACTCATGAAATGAACCGACAACTAAACGTGCATCCAAAATCTCACAACAGTCTCTAGAGTTTACTCAGAATGGTGAGAACAAACAAGAAACATCCAGTGAGTGGCAGTTCTGCGGACAGAAATTCCTTGTTCATGAGAGAGGTCAATGGAGAATGGCCAGACTGGTTTGAGCAGATAGAAAGGCTACAGTAATTCAGATAACCACTCTGTACAAGTGTGGTGAGCAGAAAAGCGGGTTCCACTTCTGCCAGCCAAGAACAGAAAGCTGAGGCCGCAGTGGGAACAGGCTCGAAGCCTGGTCAGATGAATTTCAATGATATTCAATGATATGAGGCATACAGATGATATGATCAGAATTTGACGCAGCATGAATTCATGGACCCAACCTGCCTTGTGTCAACAGTCCAGGCAGCTCGCTGTGGTGTAATGGTGTGGGGAACATTCTCTATAGGCAATAATGT
Organism: Conger conger; assembly: GCF_963514075.1. Lineage (NCBI taxonomy): Eukaryota > Metazoa > Chordata > Actinopteri > Anguilliformes > Congridae > Conger > Conger conger. Next base: position 21,320,250 of record NC_083765.1, read on the forward strand.
GAAAATAATGCAACGTTTTGAGCCCAATGGCTCTTTGCCTTTCAACCACAACCCTGAAAAGAACCGTTACTTGAGGTGCTGATGAATTCACGTTTATACATGAGCAAATGCAGTACGCACCCTGTTTCGTTCTACTTACATCATGGACCCCATACTGTCACCCTATACCCATTAACAAACCAAACACCTACCCGGGTCCAGCAACCTCAGGCAGTCCATGAATGCAAATCAACACACAGTGCCTTTGTCTTTGCTCTATCTCTCTGCAGCCCTATTGCAGAAAACATCTTTCTTGTTGTTGTTCACATTCAGGGGAGGGAAATTATTGGCGTGTCCTCTAAATCACCTGTACGAGGTGCTGTTGCTGAGGTAAAACAGAATATTGAACACTTACCACTCTCGTCTGCCAGCTCTGGCATTTACTATGACTACTGTTTAGGACTGCCCCACGCGCAATTATTTAGCTATTTATTTGATTGATTGATTTTGATGCTTTTCACTTGTTGAGGAAGTTAATTTGCACTTTTCATCCAAAGTGACGAATTCACTTTGGATTAGCAGCATCTGACAAATGACTAAACTGTAAATTTAAAATGTAAATTTAAAAGATTCCCACGGTGGGCTTTCGAGCCAAGTCAACACTCCATGTGATACAATTCTCTCTCAAAACCCTCCTCCTATGCTGTTTCAACCCAGCAACGTATGAGTGCAGTGCATTGTGGGACGGAATTTACCTGATGCACCAGCTCGTGTGAGATGACGCTGGCGACTCGTTGCTTATTGTAGGATGATGACTCATCCTTGTCATACAAGAGGTTGTTTTCCCTGTAGGTGATTAAACCCCAGTTTTCCATGGCTCCGGTCCCAAAATCTGGGATAGCGATCTTATCTGAAAAAAGAGTGAACACCGTGTAAGCGTAAGATCCACAAACTGGTCGCCTGCCACCAGCCGGACAGAAACTCTTGTTTCAGAGAGCTACATTCATCATTTTAAGCGGAAACATTTTGGAGGTGGGGGGCTTGTTGAAAATGAGGAATAGTCTTTCAAAGGAAAGCCACACTCAACCCTGCTGTAAAATTCAGCTATGGCCAGCTTGGCCAGCCTGAAAATGGGTCATAAGCTAGTCTAGCTGGGTATGAGCTGGTCAAACAGCATGGCCAAGCTGTTCATAAGCTGGTCTAGCTGGGTATGAGCTGGTCAAACAGCATGGCCAAGCTGTTCATAAGCTGGTCTAGCTGGGTATGAGCTGGTCAAACAGCATGGCCAAACTGGTCATAAAGCTTGTTCTAGCTGAGCATGAGCTGGTGAACCAGCTAGTGCTGGTGGATTGTCTGAACTGGTAGGTTGTCAACCAGCGACCATTTGTTTCAAAATCAAGCTTGAGCTGGCTGGTCAAACCAAGTCAAGATGAGAGCTGGTCTGTACTGGTCAACCAGCTACCAAACCTAGCATGAGCAGTTTTTTTCAGCAGGGAAGTGCAATCCAATGGAGACATATGGCGATAGACATAATGGAGACAGAGTGATATATCTCATGCCAGAGGTGGAGCCAGACAACTGAAGGATCTGTGAACAGAGAGAGTGTGTAACTAACGCATCTAAAAATGAAACAGCAATCATGAAGTGCTTCTCCCGCTCCACCTCAGCTGATGTGTGATGAGTGTCACAAAATGGCTGTCGTGCATCACCCAGGGGGGTGCTACACATTGGTGGTGGTTGAGGCAAGTTTCCCCGTCATCATTGTATAGTGATTGAGTGTGAGAAAAGAGCTATAAAAATGCAATGATCTATGATCTACTGGACAGGAGTGAAAAGCTTGGGAAAAAAATACCTTGTTGCAGTTATGATTTCAACATGCAGCGTAAATTCAATTGAGTTTGAATTCAATTTATGTGAAACTTAAGTAGCAGTAGGGGAGATGGCGTAGGATGATTCAAGCACAACACGTGAATATTTGTCACACTCATTCAACACACAGATTTACTGAGTAGATGTGGAGAGTTTGAGAGTTTATGTGGATTTGTGCATTAAAAAGACAACCCCTGTGTTTTGTCTGCATAGTATCATGGGGTTAACTGAAGAGAGGAAAGAGATGATTACCTAGCTTGGGAAGGGAGTAATTCATGTTGAAATAGGTTTCAAAGTGGTCAAAGATAATCTTGGTGACGTTGGCTGCATATTCCGCCGTGGCAATCTGTAAGGGTTGTGCGTAGATCCGCAACTGGGAAAAAAGGGAGACGTGCAAATTACAACCACGAGGGCCCAATTTTTAAATCACAACAAGCTTCATAACAGATCAAACTCATGAGTAAATTCACTAATCATACCTGACTACTTGGAGTGAGTCTCTGGCATTAAGTTGTCCAAAGAAAACTCATGCACTCAACTTTTTTATTTTCCGCTTTATTATCTCATTTTGTTCTTTTTTTACTTCTGGATCAGAGTCTGAGGGAAATAAACTGTGTTTATATTTATGTCAGAAATGAAGCCCAGAGTCGCTGTGACTTAACGCAGAATCCATGGCAGTCTTTTGTGAAAAGCTCCTACAATGAGTGTACTGCTCAGCAGATCATAATTGTTTTTTTTTTTTAAAGGTCTTTTTTATTATTATTATTATACGTGTTTTATAAAAGGTGGTTTATAAGGGCCAGAGAGTTTGAGAAGAAACATATTGTGCAAGAATATTATTCTTCACATCATGGCTATGTTCATTTGTTTCATTCATTTGTTTGAATTTGCCAGGTGGATTCTGAGTCCCCGGGGAGGGAACAGGGGAAATTGGCTCAGGAGGTAAGTACAGTCATCTGGCTGTCGGAGGGTTGCCGGTTTGATCCTGCCCTGGGTGTGTCGAAGTGTCCCTGCGCTAGACACCTAACCCCCAATTGCTCCTGACGAGCTGGTTGGTGCCATGCATCACTGTTAGTGTGTGAATGGGTGAATGAGAAGCATGAACTGTACAGTGCTTTGGATAAAAGCTCAATATAAATATAAAACCATTTTAACAGAATCCAGGTACAACGTGCTAAATGTGCTAAATTGGGATAGCACTCTCCTTTCTGCTTTATAATACTAACAAATACGTCCATCTTCTCTGAAACAGGCCATATTTGTTCTCCGCTGATTAAAAAAACAGCAAACCATACATATCGTTTCTTATATGTTCCAGATTTTTAAAATAATAAGAATAAAATAAATAACTGCTTACAGGAACACCTTTTGATGAGAACCTTTCCACATATTTAAACTGGTGCACAGCGAAACACACCAGATAGGTGCTCATTGGAACCGACAGCCTGAAAGAAGTTTTGTTCTTACTGCCAGCCAGTTGTTCTGTTATCTGTGGGGAAAGAAAAAGAGTGAAGCTTAGTGAAAACCTTACCCAAACATTGCCCTTGTGTTGTGTACAGTGGCCCAAGGGAGACTGAGAGCAGCAGGCAAATCAGAGGAGTTAGGCTTCATCCGTTAGCAACGTTCACTCCTCTCAGTTTATCTTTACTCCCAGTCCTACTAATGAAACTGACACAAAAAATGCTCAGCAACTGTCAGTTTGGGTGGCAACAACCCAACACAAAAAATTGTCACAATGTTGTTATAACACATACCAGTAACATTGCAAGAACATTTTGTATTTTTTGTGAAGTTCTACCTTCTAGCCAGTTCTAGCTAGTCTGCCTAAACAAAACAATTGGGACAATTGAGCAAATTTTTATTATTATACTGTACCTCTACTGGCATATTGGACAGTGCACCATATGCAGTGTCATGGGTAATTGAGATTTTGTAGGTGGCTTTTTTGTTCGGTTCGTCGAAACAGGGAAAGGATTTCCGGGCGTCGGTGGGTTCATGGTCGGTGGCAGCAATTTTCCTGAAAATGACAGGGGAATGAAGAACACAGATGAATACTATCATGTTCCTTGTCGGGTATTCCTTGTAAAGTAATGGGTGGGGAACTGGTCTTGTAAGCTAAAGGTTGCAAGTTTGATTCCCAGATTGTTATGATCCTGGATTCTGCCTGTTAGTTTATTTTGTATTCTTGTAAATGTATTATTTTGTCTGGTTTTCCGTTTACATTAATTCGTCATTGCACTCGTCTTCCCCTGTGATGTCTGTGTCTCTATGTAGCTCTGCGCCCGAGTCACTTCCCTGTCTGTGTGATTCACTATTCAGGTGTTTTCAGAATTTTCTGGTTTCCCATGATTCCTTCTCTGTCTCACTTTTCTTACTTCCTGCTTTCTCTCCATTCATGTTTGCAGATAGCACTAATATACTAATCCAGACTAACATAGAATTTGTACAGTACTAATTATTTTAACACACTGATATGTCCGTCTAACTAACAAACTAACATATTTATAGTTTAATCACATAAGTAACATACTAACATTCTCTATTTCTGCACTGCTCCGGAGCTCCACCTCCCTGTTCTATCTCTGATTGCCTGCCTTAATTCTGCAAATTGTTCACACCTGGTCTATAGCTATCACTACATTCCTTAAGTCTATGCAATTGTCTACTCCCTAATCCTAATCTGAATGCAGTCCCACTTTTTCGTTCCTCCCTCCTCATTGTATGATTGCCCTTTCATGTGTCTTACCTGACGTTTATTTGTTAGACCGCCCTCACTCCCATGCCCCGCCTAGTTTGTCTCATTCCCCTGTGTATTTATACCTGTCCTTTTCAGTTCCACTTTGCTAGTTTGTCTCTTCCTGTTTCTGAGTTTCTACCGTTGGTACCCCTTCCTTTCCCCTGGTTCTAGCCCCCTCTTCCCCGTACCTCTGCCCTTGTGTTATTCTGTCTGGTTCTGTCTTTTTAGATTTTTATGGTTTTTTAGATCTGCCTGGCTTTGGACTTTGTGTTTTTGGATCTTGTTTTGTACTTTCGTTAGTTGGTCTGTCTCCTTGGTTACTGATCTCTGCCTGTGTTAAGATTACACTCTGCCTGCCCCGCATGTACCCGTTTGCCTGGGTTTTGACCATCGGCTGTTTACGTTACATTACGGATTATGTTTTGGATTTCCCCCGTTTACTTCATTAAACCTGCCATTTTTCTCATACCCCTGAGTCTGCACTTGGTTCCTCTGTCCCCCAAACTGACACAGGTAGGACACTGTCGGTGTTCACTTCACCTAACTTTCTTCAGTACATCTCCAAGGACCTGCTCCACAAAGCAGGATTACTGAGTTAACTGGATAGCTGCACTGAGTAAAACCCACGCAGCAGGATTAGTGAGTTAGCTGGATTATTGCACTGAGTAAAATCCACAAAGCAGGATTACTGAGTTAGCTGGATAAACGCACTGAGTAAAACCCACAAAGCAGGATTACTGAGTTAGCTGGATAAACGCACTGAGTAAGGGAAGGCCATTTTCCATTTCAGTCAGAATTTCTACTCTTTAGTGCAATTATCCTGCTCCATGGTTTCAAACAGTATTTGTTTTTGATTAAAATACTTTTCTGCATTTGACTAAACTTGCCTAGGGCCTGTTCCACAATGCAGGATTACTGAGTGGGCAAAATAACTGTCCAAAAACCCTGGACCATGTCCAAATCTGGAACGTGAACTGAATTAAAAAGAGTTGTTCTGGTTTTTACTCTGTGTAGTTATCCAGCTAACTCGGTAATCCTGCTTTGTGGAACAGGCATTGTCCCTGGTGTCCTAGAACAAATGAAATGATACAAAATGTGTAAACCCATCTGCTCCTTCTTACAGGCTCAAATGAACCAGGCAAGATCAACAGAGCACAGAAAAGTATTTGAATCCAAAACAAATACTATTTGAACCATTTAAAAATGTCACCCTGGATAAGCTTGTCTGTTAAATTACATTCCAACCAATCACTACACTTGCTGATTTCCATAAATAATGCACCTTCACCCAGAGAGGAGGGAACTAATTAGTGAAATCAGCAGGTGTAGTGATTGGAGAAATGTATGGAACTATCATGAGCATTATGTTCCACTTTTCATATTCTGAACATGACTTTGGGAACAAAATCAGCATTGAGAGTGACATAAATGGGTGCTGAGATTATGGATTTATCCAGCCTATTCCAAGAAATCATTCTCTATATAAAGCCAGAGAAATATAAATATTTTGTCATGTGCAGCTGGCTCTGAGCCAAAGCTAACTACGCAACACTGCAGTCTGAATCATGCTGTACTTAAAATTTTTATTTGTTCCTTATGCATATTATACACAGGCTGATCACGTGCAAGAGTGTTGGAGGAGATATGATACAATGCCCCTCCCCCATGCCAAACTTCTTTTCCCCGAAGTTACGGGCAGCGCTCTGTTTAATCTGAGCCAAAGTTGAGCACACTGTGGGAAGAAATCCTGGAAAACAAGGGAAAGTTTCTGGGTGTAAAATACAGTGACCAGTTTTTTCTGTGTGCGTAGGTAAGTGAGGCTGGTGTTTGGTTTCTGAATAAAGACGTTAAAGAGAAGAGAAGGGCGTCATCCTTCACTGTGGTTCTGCGTACGATCACAGATATTCCTGGAAAAGTCTGCCTTTAAAGTAAGTCCTCCTGACTCTATGCTGGCAGGAAATGGAGTAAAGAGGAGTTCACTTCCCCAATGCTTTCATATTGGACATTAACGTTGCTTCCTAAAACAGAAGAAGTGAAAAGGTCTTTTGAGGCTTTCTGAGGGAGCTCCAGAGCTTTTTAGCAGATTGCGATGCCTCCCACCCCTGAAACAGGCCACACACCCTTGTTTTAGAGCTCCTGCAAGTCAATGCAGTGTTATTTCAAAGCAACAAGAATGATCTGTAGCAAGTATTTGACATAGTTCTGGCACTGTGGAAGTATATAAATAGTTGAGTGTGTGTGTTTGAGCGCATGTGTAAGAAGGTGTCTATAGGTGTCTATGACATAAGAGAGTGTGTGTACGAATGCAAGTGTTTCAGTGCATTATGACTACAGACATGCTGAGAGATTACATGTGTGTGGTGTGTGTGCATGTGAATGTGTGTGTGTATGTGTGCATGTGTGTGTCCTTGTGTGTGCACGTGTGTGTGTTGTATGTGTGTTTTTGTGTGTGGGTGTGTGTGTGCAGGTGGGGATGTGTGCATGTGCGTGTCTGAGTGTGTATGCATGTGTGTCTGTGAACTTGTGCCTGTGTATGTCTGTGTGGTGTGTCTGCATGTGTGTGTCTGTGTGTGGATACGTAGTGTGTGTGTGTGTGTGTGTGTGTGTGCGCTGTCCATCGGTTGGACAGCACATGTTGCATTGTGGAAAGTGTCCTGCTGTGGCGGGAATGTTTGTGGAGCAGTATGGAGCTGCTCTGGACAGCTGGCCCATGAGCCATGTCCCACATGAACCAGCAGACTGATTGGCCCAACTCCGCAGCTTAAAGGATGAATGAGCAACGTTTATTGGTCGAGCTCCAGGCTTTAATGTGCACCCTGCCAAACTGTTCCAATCCCAATTACTACTTCCTCTCTGTCTGTTATTCCAAGCACATTCAAGGTCGCCTGCATCTTGGGAGAAAAATAAACATGTGCCTCTGACAGCAAGTGTCTGGTTAGAGCTTAAGTTCCAGTTTAAGTTCCCTGTTCAATACCATAATTATTTGGAAACTGTACACAGCGAGAGTGTTTTGACAGACGTACCTTCCCTCACTTTTAACCCTGCGGACATTTCTGTGCCTTCTGACTGCAGTTTCATCGTATCTGACTTCCACATACTGTCGTGGAAACCTCCGGGTTTTTGAGCTGTTTCAACTTTTCTGTGTATGTTTGGTTTTTAGTATCATCACATAAGAGCTTCTGCCAAATGACTATAATGTTGTAAATATAACTTTGTTGTTGGATTCCTCATGCTCTGATCGAGCTACAGTTGCCTCTTGGGCATAAAATAAGTTGAATTGAGTTGCGTTTCGTGTTCATCAAAAGGAATGATCCTGTATATACACTTTAAGCCTTTCGAGCATATTTCAGCAGGTTATAAAACAGAGAAGATATTACATCCTCCCTGCTATTGGGTTAAATGTGCAAGTAGAGTGGAGGCAGAAACTCTCAAGACCAGGCTGATACGGTGCTAGACACAATCTAGTTTTTGGTAAACTAAGCATGAGGTACACTGACAGGAAAGATAAGCATTGAACGTCTGATTGGCCTGCTTTGTTACTTTATGTCACAGTTTGTAATGTTATCTTGTTACAGTATGTTATTTTGCGTTGTGTTGTGTTATGTTACCTTAAGTGTTAATTTTTTGATGTTATGCTATGTTACAGAATATTATGTTGTGCTAAGTTACGCTATGTTAAGTTATCTCATGTTATTTTTTGTCTTATTTTATAATTGCAGTATGTTATGTGAATTACGGGGGCGGACGCGGCGCACGATCGAGCGTAGGGAGGCACTTACTTCAGCACTCCGTTCTCCATGTAGGTGGTCCTGTAGAAGCCCACCAGGGAGCCGTTGAGCCAGCCCTGGAAGTCCAGCGTGAGGATGTAGGCCTCGTCAGGCCCGTTGGCCGTCAGCTCTTCGGCCGCCTGCACCACCACGTACTGCTGCGGCCGGTACTCGAAGCAGCTCTTCAGAGACACATCCACCAGAGTCTGGCCCTTCCTCCGCTGGAGCCTGGGCAGGGAGCGGACGAACGTCTCCCGTATGTGCAGCCACAGGTGCTGGGTGGGCTTGGAGACCTCCAGGTGTATGGAGACGGTGCCAGTGTAGGTGTCTGAGTCCAGGTCAGGCTCCAGGTGCAGGTTGTAGTGGGTCGGGCGGATGTAGGTGGGCAGGCGAAACTGGGTCCACTCACCGTTGGTGTCCTGGGAGGGCAGGCAGGGGCCGCGGTCGGTGGGTTCAGTCGGGTTGGGGGTCGGGGGGAGAGGGGTGGGTTTGGAGGGGTCCTCACAGGAGGAGGAGGGTTGGCTGAGCCCCACCCCGAGCCCCACGGCGACGGCTGTGACCACCACCGCAGCGCAGATCAGGATTGCGTGCTTCCTCCGAATACAGTACCTCTTCTCCGGCTTATCGAATTCCATGCTCTCCCCCATGACCGCCCTCCGAGAATGTGGGAGGGATTCCAAAAAACGCACTCACCGACCCCTCCTACGCTTCACAACCAGTGGAGCAGAGATGGAGGGAGGAAAGGAGAAGAGAGAAAGAGTGAGAGAGAGAAGAGAAAAAGCAGCCAAGGACTTCTGGTGATCCCCAAAAAGCAACAAAAACAGAAGAGTCACTGGGGTTCTTTTTCTCCGTCTGCAGACACCGCTTTTCTGGAGGAGAGACGCTGAGAGGTAGGGAGGTTATTCAGAGAGAGAATGAGAGAGACAGAGAGAGAGAGACAGAGGGTAAGAGTGTGTGTCTGAGAGAGAGACGCTGAGAGGTGGGGAGGTTATTCAGAGAGAGAGAGTGAGAGAGAGATAGAGAGAGAGAGCGACTGAGAGAGAGATGCAGAGAGAGAGTGTGGATTGAATTGGAAAGTGTGTAAGAGAGGTGTGCAGAGAGCTCTTGCTGCAGATCCGGTGTGAGCTGAAGTCGGGTTGCAGGCAGACAGTGGACAGACCCAGCCTACCGGCTCTATTCATACGACCCTGCTGGTTAAACATAAATCAGGGGCCCATTAATCAGTGCTCACGTGCCAGAGCCTTGTCAGCCTCCAGGAAACAGTGCTCACGGAGAGAGAGAGCAGGGGAGTCGCCTGCAAAGTCTCCCAGGGCGCCCCGTAATGAAATGATAACAGTTTATATTTAACGGCAGAGGTCTTATTGGACCTTTACCCCTGCCACTGACGCATGTGAGGGAGATAAAGGGACAGGATCTTTTTATTACTTTAATCCTTTAAAGTCTGAGATCACAAATTTGTGATTAGAATGTTCCTGGCTGAACATTCAATTGCTGAGGTAACAGTAAGCCCTGGTATTCTAAAGCACTGGAGTTCTAGAACATTAAAACATTCCAAAAAATTGCTCCTTAAAGGATAATGATCCAGTTTTGTCCAGAGTAAAATATAAAATGTTTTTAAAAGAGTTTATATGAGTCCAATATGGACCACATGTGCACTGCAATTTAATTTTCTTTTTAATGTTATTTCATTCATATTTGTGCTTCAAGAATTTATATTCTTTCTCTGAAATCCAAATGAAATGTCTCTGAACACCATGAACAAAAGATATTTCCAATACATGACCATACAGTATATACATTTCAAAGGAATCTACTGTATATGATATTTCATTTCATTAGATTTAATTCATTTCCAAGACTTTTGTGGACCTGGGCAAAGTGTACATTTTTTTATTAGAATATGTTTATATATGACTATTATTAAGGAGAGGCAAACTTAAAAATAAAAAAGGGAAGTTGGTCTTAATGAAAACAATCTTATTACAAATACTCATTCCATATTCAGCATGCCAAAAAAAGGATCCAGTTCCAGTGTGCATTTTCCACCGCTGGCTAAGAGTGACAAATTTGAGCTCAGAGAGACAAGGCTTCACTTGGCCGATCAATCACGTTTTTATTCAGGCAAACTGTTTCCAGACTTTCCCCACATATTTTTGCTAGCCACTACACCACAGTGACTCCTCATAGTGCTAGCCACTACACCACAGTGACTCCTCATAGTGCTAGCCTCTACACCACAGTGACTCCTCGTAGTGCTAACCACTACACCACAGTGACTCCTCATAGTGCTAGCCACTACACCACAGTGACTCCTCATAGTGCTAGCCACTACACCACAGTGACTCCTCATAGTGCTAGCCTCTACACCACAGTGACTCCTCGTAGTGCTAACCACTACACCACAGTGACTCCTCATAGTGCTAGCCACTACACCACAGTGACTCCTCATAGTGCTAGCCTCTATACCACAGTGACTCCTCGTAGTGCTAGCCTCTACACCACAGTGACTCCTCGTAGTGCTAGCCACTACACCACAGTGACTCCTCATAGTGCTAGCCACTACACCACAGTGACTCCTCGTAGTGCTAACCACTACACCACAGTGACTCCTCGTAGTGCTAGCCACTACACCACAGTGACTCCTCGTAGTGCTAGCAATTACACCACAGTGACTCCTCATAGTGCTAACCACTACACCACAGTGACTCCTCATAGTGCTAGCCACTACACCACAGTGACTCCTTGTAGTGCTAGCCTCTACACCACAGTGACTCCTCATAGTGCTAACCACTACACCGCAGTGACTCCGCATAGTACTAGCCTCTACACCACAGTGACTCCTCGTAGTGCTAGCCTCTACCCCACAGTGACTCCTCATAGTGCTAGCCTCTACCCCACAGTGACTCCTCATAGTGCTAACCACTACACCACAGTGACTCCTCATACTGCTAGCCTGGGCTGCAGACACAGACACAGAAGTTACAGACACAGTGACTTGGCTATTTCCCGCCCCCCTAGTTTAAATCTGTCCTTGAATCTTCACACTTTAGATGATAATCTGTAACAGGTAACATGATGATTAGCCATATCAGTCTTTCCCTGCTCTTATCAGTAGAGCATAACAGCTCAGAGTACTGTCAAACACCCCCCATAAAAGTACAAGAAAAGAACAGAGAGAGTTTATTAGATTGAAAACCTCGTAAAAATATTTTTATTGGACACAGAGCAATGGCAAATCTGATAGAACAACACATGCATGCATTATTGGAAGCTATTTTGATTGATGGTTTTATTTGAACTATACTTAATATTTAATATATAACGTGAGGGCTGGTAGCAGTAATCACCCTTCTCAGGCTGTATGATACCATGAGTAACACAACTGGAGCCGGTACATTAGAAATACTCCCTGTGCTTCTGACTAGACTAGATATGTTATGGCAACTGGACCATCTAAAGGTTTTTGCATTATTTATTTATGTATGTATTTATGTGTCTGTTTGTTTGTTTTTGTAAAAAGTCACCTGATGAGATGACGCTGAAATTACTGGGCGGGGGGGTGGATGTTGCCATGGGCAGTGACGTGTGTTGCCGGGGGTGAAGCTGGGGGGTACAGCCTGGTTGCTATGGATGGATTAAAAGGTGTCACATTGAACAGATGTGTCTGCTGCCATTGGTGCAGGTGTTGACAGACAAATGCATCAAATGCATTAATTAAGCATGAAATTAACTTTTCATTAGTCAATGTATTTGTTAACTACTAATGTATAAATTACACAAATATTTATACATTAGCAAATCATAAAATTAACTTATAATTAGTTAACCATGAACAAATATCGTTTTTTTTTCCCATTCCAATATAAATTGCCATTAGCTACAGCAGTTGTTAACATGGAATAATCATGTGCAAATACATAAACACATCTATACAGTTTGACTCCTCGGTAGTTAGTTAGTTAGTTAGTTAGTTAGTTAGTTAGTTACTTAGTTAGTTTGTTCGTTAGTTAACAATGGAATTACAATGCCAATCCATGTAACCTTGTTGTAAATTGTTTCCTGGTGTTCTTTGCCTAATTAGAGAAGACCAGACCTCTGTCCTTGGTTGTATTGGAATGATTGGCAGAGCCCAGCCATGTTCCAGCTCTGTTTGTAGAGCTCCTGCTTGTGGAACTCTGTACTGCAAAGCTCATGGAAAAATCTGGACTTTCCACTGGCTGAGGCTCATTTAATTGTGTCCTTTATTACTGCTGGTTCCTCACCACGCCACTGAGATAAGGTCACATGGTCACACAGCATTTTTTTTCTTTTTTTAACTTTCTAGCTTCTTGTCATAAAATTTAGAATAAATATGCACTGCATTCACAATTTTCAGGCTATTTCCACCAGTAAAATGAAGAGGAATGCAAGTTTTGTTTATTTAGCTCAGATTATTAAGGCTGTCCCCTATTGTGTCTCTACAATGATCCTCATTATGTCAACATAATATGTCATGAGAAACCACATTTATTCCGTGTCTCTTTAGATTGCAATTTCCGCAAAACCTGAACTTGCTTTTCACAATTACAGCATTCTACAGTGGAACTGAGAATTATATCAAGCAACTAAAGGCTGACAGCCCTCTAACTCTGGTAGAATTCAAAGGTGTGATTCAAAAGAGCAAGTCTCCAACAACATAGGCCGCGGAACCGGTATGGCCATACCTACTTTGGCGTGCATCAAACATAAACATAAACATTCGAATATATACGCAAATATATTACGTTCTTAATGTATTGAACTTTTGCGCGCTTCCCGGGCTAATTTCCACTAGCTGTAAGCCTACCTCCCTGTGAACCTTAATTGTTGTCTCTGTGACTTGTGTATCGGTATTTTAGTTGGCTAGGTAAGCAGTGTTTGGATAGTTAACTTTGGTGACTTTTGCTCTGTTTGTTTGTTTGTTAATAAAAAAAATAAAATAAAATAAAATAAAATAAAAAAAAATTAAAAAAAATGGCCCTTGTCCTTATCTTTGTTGTACAGGTAGCAGTTGAAATTGTACTTACCTCTAGGGTCTTTCAGCGAACTTATCCCTGGTTATGGGTATGCACTTTGTTGTACGTCGCTCTGGATAAGAGCGTCTGCCAAATGCCAATAATGTAATGTAATGTAATGTAACGTAGCCTATCACAAGCAACAAACTCTGTTTCCTAATGATTGATTGGTTATTTGTGTCACGTGAGCTTAGCGTCACACAACTTGAATTTAACAGAACAAATAAAGCGCTCTATGTAAGTAGAGTAACTGCTAGTGTGTTCGCTAAACTTTAAGCAAAATTGAATGATGAAGCGTCGAAAAATAACTGATTTCTTCGGTTCAAAGTTAACCAAGGTGGCTGAGACAACCACCGTCACTCCAGCCCACAACGAGCCCTGCTCTGAGGAACCAGAAGTAGAATTTCTAACTGTCGCTGCTCCAGCTAGCCCCTCTGCCGCTACCTCCAACGCTATGAGCCTCACCCCAGCCGACAATGAGCCCTCTGAGCTTGAAGAAGCAGTATAATTGCTAATAGGCCACACAACTGTCAGTGCTCCCCCTCTGCCGCTACCTCTAACGTTACGAGCCTCGCAGAAGTCCACTGTTCCAGTGAGTGCTGCAGGATCTCTCAAAGTCCAGTCAACCAGACGACCCCGCTGTTCTCGCAGGTACAAAAAGGGTACAGGGAGAAGGGACCTCTCAAAGAAACCGGTCTGTTCAACCCCAGTGGTTCAAGGACCACAAATGGCGTTGTGTCAAACCAGGGAAAAACTTTTCTGCACACAATGTCGCTTTTGGACAATGAAAGGACTCGGTTCGGGTTTAAGCAAAACCAACGAGAATGCATTTTCAGTGCTTGGATTTCAAAATTGGAAAAATGCTGCATATTCTTTTCGAAAACATGAAAGTAGTAAATACCACAGAGAGGCCATGGCTTACTACCAGTTACACGTTTCCCAGCAACCTAGCATTGCAGCCCAATTAGACACGCAACTGAAAGCTAAACAAAAACTCAGACGAGAGATGCTAGTCAAAGAGATAACATCTATTATGTATCTCATGGGTCAGGGCATCGCTTTAGATGGTCATGATCCCCAGAATAGCAACCTTTACAAGCTATTGCAATTGCGAGCCCAGGACTGTCCAGAAATTGACCAATGGCTCGCTGAAAAAAATTACATGAGCCATGACATAATAAATTAGCTGATTCATTTAATTTCACGTTGCGTGTTAGGCCAGGTAATTTCGCCTTTTCGTGATGACAGCTATGTCGTTCACGTGGATTTTATTGGATTATTTGATTTACCCAAAGCGTAAATGATTTGTCAAATGATTATTATTATTACTATAATTATACTGATTAAGTAATGCATATTATACTATTTTATTGTGACTCAAGTATGGGTAAAATACTTGATAAAGTATACTTGGTAAAATATAGGATCAATAAAAATGTGAAATATAAATGGCTATATAAATATAAATGGCTAACAATATTTTGAATCCAGTCTTAGAATTAAAACAGATTTCTTCATTTATGTTTCCTAGCCATTTCCCCCCCATATGAATGACATTGGGCACCTTTTAGCCATAAGTATCTCCTGAGGTGATGGGGAGACCTCTGCTGGAAAACCGGGGTATTGCATCTCATCAGAGCGACTGCAACTTGGAAATATTGAGAAAGCAGAAATATTGGGAGCGTCTCAAACTTGTTTGTGAATCGGATTGAAATGTATTTTTAATAAATAGACTTATTACATTACATGTAATTTGCCTGACACTTTTATCCAAAGTGACTTACCGTTGATTTAGACTAAGCACTTATAAATCACTTTCGATAAAAGCATCTGCCAAATTACTGTAAATGTCATGTCATTTATTGAGGAAACCCAAGTGGACATGGGGAGAACATGCCACTAAAGCACAATAAAGTATTGTGATTGGACAAACAATTTATGAGTTTGACCTTTGACCTGTGAAACTTAAACATAAACGGGGTTATACCCAAACAATTACCTTTTCCCTAAACTTAACTCTAACCCCACGCCCAGTAGTAACCCTAACCAAAATAAAAATAATGTTTATACATTTCTAAAATTATGAAAAATTTAAACTTAAATATGAAAAAGGTTTTAAAGCAAAAACATTCAAAAATAAAATATTAGACACAAATTTTACACATAATGATAAATTAATTGATTGCAAAGACTTTATAGATAATCATGATGAAAACCCGATTTTCAAGAAAATATGGAAAATCAAAGAAACTATAGTCTCATTTCCAGAAAGTGAAAAACGTATGATTTCACTCATCATTTCAATGGATGAAGAATGAGATGCACTCAGAGAGCATACTGCCAAGAGTTTTTAGCTATTTATAATGAAAAACTCTAAAAAAAAAAATACATATCACTTAATGTAAATGACCAAAGATGTAAGAAAATGTTATATTTTATGAATGATTTTTATGATCTGAAATAAATGAAGTGCTTAGACATTAATGATGAATAGTCCATTTTCCAGAAAAACACTGAAAGACAAGTCTTAAATACAAAAAGTGAAAAAATGCCAAAATTCTGTGTTACAACTTCTATGGATGAAACTGCATTTTACAAAAATGAAGAAATAAATTAAAATATTTTTACGTAGGCATTTGGAAAGAAAAGCCAATTTTCCTGAAAATCAACAAAATAAATAAGACTATAGTCCATAAAGTAAAAACGTATGATTTTATATTTTCTACGGTTGCACAAGATAGATTTAATAAATGCTTTGATGAAATAGATTGAATAAATCTGAACAAATAAATCGATTTCAAGAGTTTGTAGACATTTATTATGAAAAAAAACTATTTTCCAAAATATATAGATGTGATTGATCATTTCTATGGAAGAAACCGGAGATGCATTTCGTAAACAGTCCAGCTGTCTAGCCATTCTCATCGCTTCATCAGTTTAAGAAATTGTGAGCAAATCCATGATCTCCTCAGGAATATGTGATCCTTCTTCCTTTTAATAATGTACAAGGTGGCGAGTTCAGCTGGCACAGATCACACCTGGAGGCTGACACCTCAGGTACCGCGGGAGCAAATATACTGTTAGAGCCAAACTGACCAGCAGGGGTCACTGCTGAGCAATGAGACATGAATTTCCCCACTTTCTGAATCCCTTCATCCCTGGTTTGTAAAAAAATAAAATATTATTTATTATTTATTTATAAATATTATTGCTTTTTATATGCTTCAAATGAATTATTTCTTAATTCATCATTCAACCACAGACTAAACCTGAGGCTTCAGATATCCCCTTCTGGAAGCAAAAGATTTCTGTAAATCTGTAAACATGTAGCCGACACTTACGTAGAAGAACTTTTCATTTCATCTATACTGTATGCTTAACTGAATATCATACCAAACAGTTGAGACTAAGGATGCAACAAGGGTGCTGTACTTTGGAATCAAACTGCCATTCCCTATGTTTCATGTTTTAGTTAGTAGCAGTGACTGAAACGGACTGTTTAAAGTAATGAAGATGTGGCTCATTGTGCGCTACTCAGAGAACACACCCCCAGAGGCCATTTGAGACTATAGGGAAGGGGGGGATTCCTGTGGGGCCCTACTGATCATGTTTCCTGTCTTGCCTGTTGATGAGATTTGCCTTGAAATCTGGGCAGAAAATAATATGAAATAAACAATAATATTAAATGGAATCAAATACCAGCAAAATATTCAATATTGCAGCTGTTTATAGAATCTAGTGCACCACAGGCCAGGATAACCTATTTTGTGACAGACAGATAGTTACATTTAGTGTTTTTCCCACACTCAGCATGCTTTACAGTGTTGGGGTAAAACTCGCTTCAACCTCCACCAATGTGCAGCACACACCTGGGTGATGCACAGCTGCCATTTTGTGCCAGAATGCTCACCACACATCAGCTGAGGTGGTGAGGGAGAGAACACTTTTTAACCAATTAAGGGGATGATTAGGAGAAAGAGCCAGGTTGGGAATTTAGCCAGGACACTGGGAAACCCCCTACTCTTTGCGATGAGTGTCATGAGATCTTTATTGACCATAGTTAGTCAGGACCAGATATGGTTTGAGTTCTGAATCCTTGTTCTGGAATACAGGGCAGGTTCTGGTGTCAGATCCTACTGGTCAACAGATTTATACAGAGCAATTACTTGGCTGTTTAGTCTGAATTTGATGCCTCTTGACAATTATTTAAAAAGCAGGCTACTTAATTATTATCAGTAACAGATGCATGGTGACAATATACATTAAATGACAATATAAAATATACAAAGTACAATATACATTTGTATAACCAGTTCAACTGAATACTGGTGCTCTCAATGCATGAGTGACAAATAATAAATAAAATAAACAAGTGATAAATAATTGTTCTCTTTTTAGTAGTACTTGTAGACTTGACTACACTTTTATTTTCCTTACAACGAATTGATTGAGGGTCAAATCCCGTCAGTATTCGTGTCTCAGATACCACTGAGCTCAGTTGGACCTGGAAACCAGCTGCTAGGCCAGCCATTGACAAAAAGCCGAAGAAGCAATCTCGATTAAAGACATTCTACCGTGTTGGCAAAGCTAGAAGGATCCGCGGCTTTTGACTTCAGCATCTAGACCCCGCCTCGCTGACGGGGGAGGGCGTGTGCCTGCTGGACTCCGGTCTGGACTGGAGGTTTTAACGCCAGCTAACGGTCGGTAGCAATAGCGCTAGCTTTTTCCGGGGCGAGAGCGATGCGCGGTCAGAGATAAACCTAGGGGCGCTCGATTTTAACACAAAATACTTTTTCGCCTGGGTATCCGTGGACGGTGAGATTAATTTATTAACATGTCAGTCCTCGCTCTGCAAGAATACGAATTTGAAAGGCAGTTCAACGAGAACGAAGCCATCCAATGGATGCAGGAAAACTGGTATGTACCGTGCCGTCAGAAATGACTAGCGCAGTAGGGATCAAGTGTACGTAATGTATGGTGTTTTGACTTATAATATTAAGTTACATTTGGTAACAAAAGTAAGACTCTCTTAGGTACCGTTAGAATATAACAATGACTAATATTTGCTATACGCAACCTGGTTATGTAGCTTATATGCGCGCATAAAGCCCTGTTCATAGCCTACATGTTATTATTTTGCATTTGCAACGTGGTGTATTCGCATCTTGGAATACACGTTCCATGCTTATTTAATTGCAATGATTTCCATTGTGTTGTCGTTAGAGAGAAGCGTACGTGTGCGATTAATTCCTTGGTATTATGGCTAAACAGGTTCCCTGCCATTCATATGATTTTAGCCTGTGCTATGCCTTGCTGTGTGCAACACATCCACTATTTACGCCGGTAGAATGCTAATACGCATCATTGTGAGGCGAGACATACATCATAATCATCATATATGTATTGGCTTTAAATGTAAAATGGCACGTCCTGATAGCGACACATGTGCTTTGTGCCGGTCTATCTCTTTTGGACCAAATACCAATCTCCAGATCTATAATTACTGGCGGGTAGGGACGCAGAGCGCGCCGCCTACTTGTTCATTATCATAATCTTATTTCTGGCACCGATTGTCCGTCCTTTACCAACGTTAGACCGCAATAGCCTGGTAGCTATGAATCCGAATGCTTCCTGAATTAAGTCTATGTTTTCGTTCTGATTAGACTCGATAGCCATGTAATTTTACAGCTGAATGCGATGTTTGTCGCTGTTGCGTAAAGCGTAGAGAAAATAGAAGCCTGCACTCAACATTTTACACAAGACAGCGCCTTTGCGCAGGTATTCGGAAGCACGTTGATGTATTTGAGCACGTACAGTACGTCGAAAGTAAAAGTTTGCCCTAGTGCACGTCTGCAAAGGATTTTTCGGTATCTACAAATATTTCACAGTTTTGGTCGCTAATCGAAACTACAAATATTCTAAAAGAAAGATATTTTCACGTAGCACGTTCACGTAGCATCAGAATGAGTTCGTTTTTCCCACCATAAGTTATGGTTGATATAGCTGTACATAGAGCTATATAATTCAATAAATCAGTCAAATTTTACAACATAATATAATTTGACGGTAATGTTCTGGACATTGAACAAAGTGAACATGAATGTTCTTTGACAAATTGTACTGAAAACTAGAGGAAATGCTGATATTATTAGAAGTGCTTGACACAGAGCTTGGTAGTGCTCGAGGTCGGTCAAATCATATTGTGCAAAAATGTTTACGTCACTTTAATCTGGAACAGGATGCTTGCTCTCCTAAAATAGAAAAAGAGTTGTAGATACTAGCTAAGGTATAGATCTAAAAGTAGGAATTCTATCCCAGTGCGAAATCTATCACGGTATAAAGACATGACTTTTATTGAAGCTGCAGTGGTAATTGTGTCCCGTAGACCCAACCCAACCCCTTGGTTGGTACATGCAGCACTTATTGCAAATCTGCCATTATGTGAAGACCACTCCATTAGTCGGTGAAGGGTTGTGTTGGTAGATCATGCGATTGGGACGCTGTCTATGAGGAAGGATGAGCATTGCCCCATAGGCTGGTCCCTCGGATGGCGATGCCAAGCGCAGAGGCTCCGCCCCCTGTTATTTGAAGGATCTTCAAAAACACACTTGGCCTCTGTTGCTGCTTCTGACTCAGCACTTTACCGTCAGACTGGCCCTGTGATGTCTCTGCTGTGGAGAGACAGCCTGTAATATCCAGCCTGAAAACACACACACACACACGCACATACACACAAACACACGCAAACACACATACACATGCACATACACACACTCTCACTCTCACTCTCTCTCTCACACACACACACACCCACAGCTTTTCTATAAGGTCTGGATTGTTCTTCTTTCCCCCCATTAGCTCCTGTGCTCCCATTGGACAGAAACAATGACCTGATTCTGGCCAATCAGACTAACTGCTGTATATGTGCATAACTACCCAGAAGCAGCTCAGTTTTATGCACATTAGTTCTCAGTTTTATGCATAACGAAATATGAGGCTGGCTATTGAGAGGGAGATAACATTAAGGCTCTTGTGTATAGTACAGTGCTCACAGCCCACAGATGCTGTAGTCCATCCAGATATTCAGCTCCAAGGTCATAACTGGCAACCCCAGAGATTCTGTTGGCCAACCAGATATTCCCAGATATATCCTCCCCCTCTGTACGTCCTAGCAGCAGCAGTCGGGTCCGGTTGGTACCAGGCATTTCCAGCACTGTGTGCCGGCTGCTCACAGTAAGGCACTTGATGGTGCCCGTTAATGAGTAGTCCGAAGATGCATCACATTCGATTGCCTCAGCTTCAGCGACAGACAAAGGCTCACTGTGGAGTGTGCAGAGCTTTGTGATGGGTGAGTGTACAGAGAGTGTGACAGCCCAAACTGTGTCACTCAGTGGGCCTGCCCGTTCGGTCAAGTGCTTCTGCGAATTCCACTAACCTAACCATACATGATGAGGGGGAACAGGCCATTCAGCCTATTTAGACCATAAGAACATGAGAATACACCATTCACCTATAAATGAGCATTTCATGACCTCACCACTGTTTTTATAAATAAATAAATAATACAGAAGGGCCTCAGAACCACAGAACTTATGGGTGAAGTTCAGAACTTTAAAGGAGAAAGGTAAGGCTTAAGGATTATGTTTAAAAGTGGGTGTAGTAAACATAAAAATGAACTTTTAAAATAACACTTTAATAATGAGTAAATTCATTGAATTGTTCGAATGGAAAGTGATTAACATCCATACTAAATAATGTCACTATCTGGTCTATCCAAACCAACCCCTTTTTCCATTTCATTAGCCTGACAGCGCTTGCCACAACCTACAGTGTCTGGCTAAATATAAGTATCTGTTGTGTCTTTCTGTGTTATGATAGTGTAATGGACAAAGTGACACAGCATTAGCAGATTCATTCATCACTGTGATTGCACATATTTAAGTGTGTGTGTGTGTGTGTGTGTGCGTTCCAGTGAAAGTGGTGCTTGGAGGAGTGAGGCTGTTTCTGCAAGTGCTCTGTCGATGTTCTGACTCATTACACATTCTGACACCCCGTTGTCACCTGGACCCTGCTCTCCTCCACAGCTGCGTGTGTGTGTGTGTGTGCATGTGTGTGCGTGTGAGCTGTGTGTGAGCTGTGTGTGTGTGCATGTGTGTGAGCTGTGTGTGTGTGTGTGTGTGTGTGTGTGTGTGTGTGTGTGTGATACAGAGAGGGGGGGAAGACAGGATGAGAGTGTAGGAGACAGGGAGAGAGGGAGAGCGTAAGCGATTTGTGGGTGTGGGTGCGTTTTCACAGGTATATGTGATGTATATTAGAATGTCAGTAGTGATTCACTAAGAGGTGTTTTATTTAGTCTGTTTTATTTATGTTGTGAATCTCTAGTGTACTGTAGGCCTGTTTAATGGAAGCCATTACTGGGTTACTAGTAAAATGTGCATTGGTGCTGATGCTCCCAGATCTAGGCATTGGTCTGATGTTCCCAACTCTAGACATTGGTCTGATGCTCCCAGCTCAGAGGAAACTGTCCATCTGCAGCTCAAGGATACCTTTTTCGGGAAAAAGCTTTGGAATTGTTAGGTTTGGAATTGTTTGCCCGGTTGACCTTTGGGTTTGACCTCTTCGGCCAGTGTCGGGACGCAGAGCCGTAATGTCCAAAGACTGTCTCACATATCTGTTATTTTTCCATCTGGGAGATGAGAAATGCCACCCTTTTTGTCAAGCAGAATAATTAGACTATGACATAGTGGTCTGAAAGTGGATGGACAGCTTTGAGATGCACCTCTGACACGCTTAGGGGAATCCACACTGTAACTCGGTGATTGGACGAATGTCTGATTGTGTCATCCTTCAACGCCTGGAAGCTTGTTTCAGGTGGCATGTTCACACAGTTTCGCACCGTGGGATAATGAGCTGTGCTAAAAGCTAATAGCCGGAGGGCACTTTCAGTGAAAAATCTGATTTCTCGTCCTGGTGCTCGAGGCTGTGCTGAGCATGGCGTTTTCTCACGCTGAACACCATCTGAAGTGGTTCTTCTATGACTTTGCTTTCAGCTGCTGGACTGGAAAGAGCGTACTACTACAGCAAAATAATAAAACTCAACCGCAAGTCTGGCAGTTTTTATTTTTTATGAGAACTACTTTCTCACACAAGTCACTGTGTGGCGCTTGTATGCACATGTGGTTGTCTGCTAATGGCTCCACTTCTTGTACGCTTGCCACTGGCAACCTTAAATGTCACACGTTTGGTTTAAACGAGAGCGTTAACTGGAGCAGCCAAAGACCTGTGAGCACAGAGCTTGAGCAGGAAAGCAAGGATGCGTGATGCGTGATGCAACTGTTTATTTAAAGCCAACGTGGAAAGCGCCCTGATTGGCCAGTGGAGGACCCACCTACCGTCCAATCGTGGGCTGTTTCTCACCCCATTGCAGATGCATGCTGAGGTGAAGTTCCAGACTCTTTCACTGATCTGCCCTCTTTAAGAGTTGGCTCTATACCTTATAGCAAGTTTGGGCAATGTTTATTTTACAGCCCGTTAAATGCATAGTACTTACTGGGTAAGTAGACAGCTGTTTGTGTAATTATTAGGTAAGTACTTTGATTTTAGTGGTAAGTACTATGAAACAAAGTCAGTAAGTACCATATGTAAGTACTATGTAAATACATTTTACAGCCTGTTTGTCCTGGAAAGTAAAGTGTTACCCAAGTTTGTCTAACTGTAGCCAGGACTTTTTGAATTAGAAAAAAATATATCCAACTGTGCTGAAACTTACACTACATTCAATTGAGGACAATCAATAAAAATAAAGTAAATAATTTAAAAAAATATCTTTTTACTGCAACATATTTCTGTTATCCAATACTTAAAACTTTTTTTTGGGCCGGGTCTTAGATGGATATACTATGTTTATCTGGGCAGTGACACTTGGTCACTTGGAATGTTCCAAGGAGCTCCAAACTTCTCAGAACAGCAAAACAGCCAATAAGGAGAGTCATATTCTTTTGGACGGCCAATGACCAAGAGCTCAACATCCAGCCACAGCCAATAAGCAGCTATCTAAGATAAATGAGAGGAGCTTAGCATGCGGAACGTTTCCTAGCGATTCAACCCAACCGCCAGTCTATGACTCACCCTGTTCTTTCTCTGGGAAAGTCAGACTGGACTGGCCACTCAACTGGTCATAACACAAACGGACACGCAAAATGTGTTCACACTGCCATCATACTCTCTCCGTCTCCCTCTCTCTCTCCCTCTCCCTCTCTTTCCCGGTTTAATCCTCCCCCTCTCTCTCTTTCTCTCTTGCGAGTTCCATAAAAATGTGTCTGACTAATCAAAAATCTAAACAACTTCTTTTGCACATAGCCCCTTTAAGACGTTTTTTAGAGATGTTGCCGTTTTTGGACCTGAATTCTACCGGGCTCCATAAAGGCTCAAGCCCACCCCCACCTGTAAGGGCACTGGCAGACTTCTAGAGTGGGCATCAGTGAGCGATGCTGCAGAAATCAGGAAGTGGGTCACAGCTAACCGCAGGCAAGCCATGAAAAACAGCGCTGACTCTAATGGAATGTGACTTTGGTGCTTTAGCCCCAGCCGAAACCCCCGGGGCTGGATGCTGTCTTAAGGTGACACACGCACAAGTAAAGTTAAGTAGGAAAGGTTTGAACGAGAGAACAAGATTTTGTTCACAAAAATGCTCATAGACAATCAAGTGCTGTTGTCATCGCTCATACATTTGGAGGTGTGTTTGTGTGTTTTTTTTAACTTCAGTACATGTTCCAGGTTTTGGTGGGGTCCAGTGCAGTTATCTGGCTAAGTCTGGTATCCTACCCTGTGGAACAGGCAACAGGCTTCTGTAACAGTTTCCTTTGCCCGGATTGGATCATAGGAAGGCTGTTATGAGACCCCTCAAGACTCATTCTGACAGGGAGGGGCTATGAGCACAAGTAGCGTGATGCACAAAAATTTGAATAAACAAACATTGTGCAGGCCAAATGGTATGATTTCTTGTGCATAAGTACACCATTCTCACAATGGCATCATACATTGGACCCCAATGTATGAACGCCTTTGGACATGCGTCAAACCGACATCTTTGAATATTGAAAATCCACTAAAAAGGCTGATTATCCCAAACCTAGACCTGCAGATCAGTAAATGAAAACATTACATTACAGCCATTTAGCAGACACTCTCATCAAAGTGCATGAGCAGGTACAAGTGTGCTGAGTAATCCCCGAGGGAAGTAGTGCCAGAAGTGAGCTCATAGATAAGAACTGGGACTCTGTGGAATAACCTGAAAAGCAGCAGATGGACTGCCTGCTTTTATATTTCACAACAACAGCCTATTTCACAATGACAGTGACACGCTACTTGCTCTGCACATGGGGTGATGGTCTACTAAGTCTGAACATCTCGACAACTCATCAGTCTAATACACATACCGGACAAGGGCTTGTTAGGTTTGGGAAAGACGGTGCCAAAAGACTAAAGGACAGGGAACACAGTTTCACATTGTTACTTCAATCTAAATCATGTGTTTTTTTTACACATGCCAACATTTATTACAGTATGCTCTCAGAAATAAAGTGCCTAAGAAGGTACAAATGCATGTCACTGAGGTGGTACCCTGTAGGTACATACATTTGTACCACTAGCCAGCAGTATATCATTAATTAAGACCTTTTTTGCTTGGAATAGGTACTCATTAGTATCTAAAATAACATTGCTGTATGTTCAGGGTGCAGTAGCTTGATCCTTGAA
The DNA here is from genome assembly GCF_963514075.1 of Conger conger. Taxonomy (NCBI): domain Eukaryota; kingdom Metazoa; phylum Chordata; class Actinopteri; order Anguilliformes; family Congridae; genus Conger; species Conger conger. Next base: position 21,345,392 of record NC_083765.1, read on the forward strand.
GAACAGAAATGTACCTCCACTGTCACTTTATTTCTGAGAATGTAGGATCCAAGCAGGCCAATTGACAGGTATGGAAAGAACCACATATCTGCCATGTGGCTTACTTTACATCCACAACTGCTGAAAGCGTTAAAGAAAGGCTTGTGTTGGTTTACCCTGCCCTGAATTAATTGATCAGCGCAGGTCTACTTCACATAGTTTCACAAAATGAAGGTTTCCTCACTGTGTGAATCTCCACCAGGCCAGTCAGACTGTCCCTTCTGAATGCGTAGCAATGCTGCCCTTTTTCCCTTCCACAAAGCAGCTGTCAGGAGTGAAACAGGGCTGCAATCAACACCCCATCCCGAGCGCAATGCACCCTGGGCTATTCAGAACAGGAGTAATTTTTAGCAGTTTTCAGAGTGAATGAGAGTGAGTCTGATAAGTTTTCAAAGTGAAAAAGCATAAATTCATCTTGCTGTCCTCTCTAGAGGCCTATCCAGTGACAGGGCTCTCTACAAAGTGTGGACTGCACGTTAGTGAACAAGTGTTATGTGCGTTTGTGAAAAATGCTCCTTCTCTCCCTCACCTGTAGGGTCACCTGGTCTCAGTTTTCAGTTTGAGAGCTTCAGCGTAAGAATTGCCTCTGGCCATTGTCCCAGCTGTTAGATACCTGACTGTAAAAGCCAAAAATATGGACCAAGTGCCTGTTACATCACCCACTGACTACCCATGGGCTTGTGAAAAGCTTTTTGAATCAGTGGAACTCAATTTTTACGGCCGCCACCATGTACAATTTGTAGTTAGAGACCTCCTGGGAAGCCGACGCGGCTCCTCCACTGAGCTTGTAAGAGAAAGTGACAGTGACGCAAACTGTCCCTGATTCGTCCATAAAGTATTACTGTACTGTATCCTAATAACACAATGACATAATTTAAGTCTTCACATGGGGAGACTTTAGATGAAGAAAAAAACGCTGATTGTGAATAAATGTATTTTGACAATTGAATTGACTTGATTTTGAAAAAGAAGCTGGTGCTGGTTAAAGCCCACTGCTTGGTCTCCTCACTCAATACACCAAGGAGAATAGCCTTTTAACACTCTGCCATTACACTGTGTTTAAACAGCGTTCTCTGCACACATCTGTCCTAGGGAGCTGCACAGCTAAACATAATCAGCAAAGTACAGGTGCATCTCAAAACATTTTTAATATTGTGGAAAAGTTTATTTTTTTCTGTAATTTAATTCAAAAAGTGAAACTTTCATATATTCTAGATTCATTACACATAAAGTGAAATATTTCTAGCCTTTTTTTTGTTTTAATCTTGATGAAATCCAGAATCTCAAAATATTAGAATATTGCATAAGACCAATCAAAAAAAGGATTTATAATACAGAAAGTTCAGGCAAGTTGGCTGGCCAATCAAGCACAGTAATACCATGGTCAGCAAACCAGTTACTAATAGTTTTGGCACTTTGGACAGGTGCCAAGTCCTGCTGGAAAAGGAAAGCTTGTCAGCAGACGGAAGCATGAAGTGCTCTAAAATCTCCTGGTTGACGGCTGCGTTGACTCTGGGCTTGATAAAACACAGTGGACCAACACCAGCAGATGACATGGCACCCCAAATTATCAGTGACTGTGGAAACTTCACACAGGACTTCAAGCAACTTGGATTCTGTGCCTCTCCACTCTTCCTCCAAACTCTGGGACCTTGATTTCCAAATGAAATGCAAAATGTACTTTCATCTGACTTTGGACCACTGAGCAACAGTCCAGTTATTTTTCTCCTTAGCCCAGGTAAGACGCTTCTGACGTTGTCTCTGGTTCAGGAGTGGCTTGACATAAGGAATGCGACTCTTGTAGCCCATTTCCTAGACACATCTGTGCATGGTGGCTCTTGATGCACTGACTCTGGCCTCAGTCTATTCCTTGTGAAGCTCCCCAAGTTCTTGAATCGGCTTTGCTTGACAATCCTCTCACGGTTGCAGGCATCCCTGTTGCTTGTGCACCTTTTCCTACCACACTTTTCCCTTCCAGTCAACTTTCCATGAATATGCTTTGATACAGCGCTGCAGACAGCCAGCCCTTTCAGCAATGACCTTCTGTGGCTTACCCTCTTTATGAAGGGAGTCAATGAGTGTCTTTTGGACAACTGTCATGTCAGCAGAGTTTGAGATACTGGATTTTCATGAGCTGTAAGCCGTAATCATCAAGATTAAAACAAAATAAGGAAATATTTCAGTTTATGTACAATTTATCTAGAATATATGAAAGTTTCAAAAAACTTATTTTCCCGATATTGTCATTTTTTGAGATGCAGCTGTACGGGGAAGCTTTTCTTAACACTGATTGTGATAATATAAAAACACTCCCAACTTCACCACCTACTGATCTCGGTGTTCTCGGTATCTCCTGCTCTCTCTTTCTCTTTGTACCCCCCTCTCTCCCTCCCTCTGTCTCCTATTTTCTTTCTCTCCCTCCCATTCTCTCTCTGTCTCTCTCCCTTCTCTCCCATTCTCTCTCTGTCAGGGATGTTGTCTTTTCCCTTTGTCTGTACATCCTTGCCGAGAGGCAGGACACCCCCCCCCCCCAAATACCACCCATCTTTTAAAACAACAGAGTCCTGCTGTACCCTGAACAGGATTTGAGGCCCATCCAGACGTGTGTAATGGGCACAATCTTTGGGGCATTGATGGGGCATTCGACTCCCACACAGAAGGAAAGCAAATCCCATAGCATACTCACTGTGTTTGAATCCAAAATGGAGGCCATCAGAGTGTCCCTTTCAAGGGTGACGGACATCAGCATCTACTACAGACAGCCATCTTCAGATTTTGGATTCATCTTAAGTTACTTGAATGCATTTTAGGTGGATAAGGCAAGTGGTTCCAAAACCTAAGAGAAGTAAGGCACCCAATGATTTAGTGCCCAAAGACCCTGTTACTTCTCACTCTTTATAAGGAACCATTTGAGTTTACAGCCCATGTTGGGAAATGAGCTTAGCCATAGAGAGAGTGAAGCTATTTCAAACTCAAATGAGAACAGTTATCATGTTTTACCGGTAACTGTGTGACCCACTCAGATCTTTTTTTTGCTATGGAAGAAAAGCATTTGATTGGTTACTACACATTAGTTTCAGACATCACATGTATCTCAACCCTTTAAGGGGGCGATTGAGTCCCAGTAGGTTACAGGAGGAAAAAATGTTAAAATTCCCCAAAGGCTTCAGAATTGTTAAAGCAGACATGATTGGTTGAAGAGCCATCACAAAGGCCTTGTACACACTAGCACTAAAACCCTTTTCAAAAAGTTAGATGGTCGGAGCTATAACTGCTGAACATGTGTATCTCTCTGTCTTCTGCTGGTTGATCTAGCTCCTCCTTCAGATCTATAACTGCATTATAGTTCCAATTGTGTAACTTCTCTGAAATCAACGCCTCTCGTTTTTGCCATTTTTTTCCTGCAAGTGCATTTCAAATACACACAATACCTTGCATAAATAAGACAGCTTTGGAGAATTTCTTCACTTTGAAGGAGGTAGGCGACTGACTCCTATAGTCTCCTTCAAGTCTTTTTGCTAAGCTAACATGTTTTTCTAACATGGAAACCGAGCCAGTGAATGCATAAAAATGAAAATGAATTCGAACATCTCCTCGGAAGTGTGGGTAAGTCGAGAAAAGGGTATATTTCCCAAAATATTGGTGTATTCCTTTAAATAAATAAAAACAATTCTAGACTAAATACTATTTTGGATAATGTTGTGAACAAGTTCTCTTCACCTTAAAACAAGCTTTCGTCACTCAAATTTAATTATTTTGAGTGACGAAAATCAATTCTAATATGTTTAGGGGGTCTGGTTCAGGTGCGGCACAACATTGGCTGAGAGCCATTCTGTCGGATGTCCAATTTGTTTGATTTTACTCTGAAAATGCAAGATTTTCTTACATGATAGAAGTTATAGTAATATTTATTTGTCTGAAAAGTCACAGAAATATAAATGATGATTTTGGTATACTTAGCTAGATATATAAACACGTGTCAGTGACCTAGCTAGCTAACAGTATTCCTCTCTGGTTTATGTTAGCCAACGTTAGGCTACTAACATTAGCTAGCTTGCTAATTGGAAAGAATAACATTATAGTTAGCTAGCTAGCTGACGTTAGCTAAGGAAATGTAAAGTTAGTGTAAAGTTACATAAAGTTACACACTATGTAAATGATGTAGATTTCCATTGGTGGTACACACCAGTTCAGAGGGAATTTCAAACATAATAGTTGTATTAATTTTACTATAACACTTGGAAAGCGTTTAATCAATTCATGTTGTTTGTTTGTTTTTTTACTGTAAAGGACATTATGCTTACCATGGAACTCTAAATATCAAATCTGCTGTCAAAGAAAAGTGCTGTGTGGACACTAGGATTCTAGGTTTTGAAAAACCACAGGACACATTTGAGTAATGTGTGCGGACAGGTCATGGTAGCGAAAACCTCTCAACTAAAACATTTCCGAAAAGTTCAGAAACTAAAACCGGTAGTGTGTACGTAGCCTCAGACCGCTGTGTCTGTTCTTCAGGAAGAAGTCGTTCCTGTACTCTGCCCTCTATGCGGCCTGCGTTCTGGGTGGGCGTAGACTGATGAAACAGCGGGAGAAGTTTGAGCTGAGGAAGCCCCTGGTGCTCTGGTCCCTCTCTCTCGCCGTGTTCAGGTAAGGCTCACCTGTTCATCCTTCACTAGGTCGCTCTCTTGCCGTGTTCAGATAAGGCTGACCTGTTCATTCTTTACTGGGGCCCTCTCTCTCTATCTTGCTGTGTTCAGGTAAAACTCACCTGTTCATCCTTTACTGGGTCTCTCCTCTCTCTCTCTCTCTCTCTCTCTCTATCTTGCAGTGTTCAGGTAAAACTCACCTGTTCATCTTTTACTGGGTCTCTCTCTCTCTTTCTCTCTCTCTCTCTCTCTCTCTCTCTCTCTCTCTCTCTCTCTCTCTCAGTGTTCGGGTAAGGCCTGATGGTTTTACTTTTGGCTGAGGACAGGTGAGCTTACCACAGTAGGGGATAGTAGAAGGATTGTTTGCAATTAGTGTGCAAGCCTTCAAGAACCCCAAAATGAGTTTAATGGGGTTATATATTTCTGTTATGTGTTATTGCTATATAGAGCATATGTTTTTGTACTGAAATATATACATACAATAAAACACTCATGATTGTTGTTAGGAGTAAGCAGAATGGATAGATACAGTGAGCAAATACTTTAAGTTACCTAAGTTTGCCAGGTGTACTGGAACAAATTAATTGTTGATCCCAAAAGTGTAAACCCCGCCAATCTGCTCCTCCTAGCGGGCTCAAATGCACCCGGCAAGATCAATAGAGCACAGAAAGGTATTTGAATCCAAAACAAAAACAATTTCAACACACATGTGATACGTTGGCGGTTCATGCTCTTCATGCGTATTTTATAAGTTATGGCTTTGATGCTTTTAACCTGTGGAAGAACCTGTGCACTTGTAAGTCGCTTTGGATTAAAAGCGTCTGCCAAATGACTGAAATGTAAATTGTAAATGGTTCAAGCCCCGGTGTAGATCCACACAGCTGTTGGGCCCTTAACCCCACATTGCTCCAAGGGGGATTGGCCACTGCATAGCCTAATCAACTGTAAGTGGCTTTAGTTGCTCCTCTGAAGCCTCCTCTTGCTTGCAGCATATTCGGAGCAATTCGCACCGGAGGCTACATGGTGTTCATCCTGATGACCAAAGGCCTCAAGCAGTCAGTCTGCGACCAGAGCTTCTACAATGGCCCTGTCAGCAAGTTCTGGGCCTATGCCTTCGTCCTGAGCAAGGCCCCCGAGCTCGGTAAGCACAATGCGGTCGCACTTAACTAATGGTCAGTATTAACTAACGTAGGTTTTAACATGAGGTACTTTACAATTATAGTACATGAATAAGCATTCACTAATGTAGGTTTTAACATGTGACACTTTACAATAAGGCTACATGAATCAGCATTAACTAATGCAGGTTTTAACATGTGATACTTTCCAATAAGGGTACATTAATCAGCATTAACTAATGTAGGTTTTAACATGAGGCACTTTACAATAATGGTACATGAAAAAGCATTCACTAATGTAGGTTTTAACATGTGATACTTTCCAATAAGGGTACATTAATCAGCATTAACTAATGTAGGTTTTAATAGGTTTTAATTTGCAATAAGGGCATAATATATGAACTGCATTTATATAGCACTTTTATCCAAAGCGTTTTACAATTGATACAACTCATTCACACACTCACACACCAACTATGATGTGCTGCCATGCAAGGTACCAATTAGGGGTTAGGTGTCAAACCAGCAACCTTCCGACTGCCAGACAACCGCTATTACCTCCTGAGCGAATATCTCCCCCATACCTCCCCCATATTTGACATGATAAAAGTGTCCTGCTTGACAAAAAAAAACATTATTTTATATTTTTACTGTAGCTTTCTGCATCGTAGAATGCATGGTTTTTGACATTAAGACCGAAGACTGATACGAACTGGGGGATCAGAGGAGGTTGTTCACGTCTGTAACCTCCGTCGGACGGGCCTCTCTTGCTCTCCCCCTCACAGGAGACACGCTCTTCATCATCCTGAGGAAGCAGAGGCTGATCTTCCTGCACTGGTACCACCACATCACGGTGCTGCTCTACTCCTGGTACTCCTACAAGGACATGGTGGCCGGCGGGGGCTGGTTCATGACCATGAACTACCTGGTCCACGCGGTCATGTACTCGTACTACGCCCTCCGGGCGGCAGGATTCCGCGTGTCCCGAAAGTTTGCCATGTTTGTGACGGCCACGCAGATTACCCAGATGGCTGTGGGGTGCGTGGTGAACGGGCTGGTGTTCTCCTGGATGCAGCAGGGCCAGGAGTGCCCGTCACACGTGCAGAATGTGGTCTGGTCCTCGCTTATGTACCTCAGCTACTTCGTGCTCTTCTGCCAGTTCTTCCGCGAGGCCTACGTCCGCAAGGCCCAGGCCCGAGCCGCCGCCGGCAGGAAGGGCCTGTAGGGGGCCGGGGGCCACGGCAGGAAGTCCAGGGCAAGGGAGGGAGAGGGGGAGGGTAGGGCGCTGTCGTTCCATGATCGGCTCGCCTCAACAGTCTGCTCGGGGGCCTTGCGTATCTGTTGCGTAGTGACGTATTGTGACGTGTCGCATTTCGATTGCTGTAGAGTAGTGATCAGGCCCTGGAAGTACATCTATATAGAGTGCACACTAAAATGTGGAAAGTGTTGCGACTGGACACGTCACTACGCAGCAGAGACATGCAGGCACCCTGAACAGACCACTGACAGGTATAGCAGGGCTGGGTGAAAGGGGAGAGGCTGTGATTGGTGGACGGGGTCCAAAATGGATTGAGCCTCTTTGCGCTATCGTAGCCATCATCATATCTGGACCTCGAATCCAAATCCGGCCCTGGTTTTATTTTTTCCCAGGTAAAGCTGAAGAATTAGTGCTACTGATTGGCCAGACTGGCTTCACACCTGACTCCAAGGTAAAGGGAGGGTAGAAAACCAACAGTCCTCGGACCTCGAGGACCCTGATTTGATGTCCCTGCTCTGTAGCGGGTGACAGGAGGGAGAAGGAGAGGGGTGGGTAGTGGTGCCGTGGTGGTGGTGGTGGGGGGGGCACAAAGCTGTTTTCCTTTTTTCTCCCAAAGAAGGGCGGCGGTCTGTGAGCCGTTACCATGCCAACACCCAAGTCTCCTCCCCCAGTTTGTGTCACATTTACAGAGTTCCCCCATGCCCCCTTGTTTACACCCTCCACCCCTCGTTAGTCGTCATGCCAACCTCATGCTGATTAAAGCAATGGACAGCTGCGAGCTGGGAGCAAGGGAAGAGAAAGAGTGCAAGAAAGTGAAGGAAGGGAGGAGGGGCCTATTCTGTCCAATCACCACCCTCTTTGTCTTAACAGGGTTTCCACGGTAACACAAGAACACCAGTTTTGTGAAGGTACATGGAATATTATCTCCCGAATAGACTGGTTTGCGTGTTCCAAGTTGAAAAAATCCCAAAAAACATTGTTTTGCTGAAGAGCTGAAGACGATTCATTCAGAAATAAGCTCCATGAAAACTTTGAAAATGCCCAGCAAAGTTTCTTGTAGTCCTTGAATTTCTCATTACAAATACTGTTGAAACGCCACTTTGCATTACCCAGTTTAATTGCAAGCATCCTTCTCAATCTGACACAACCAAACTGAGAAGGTGTTATAAATAACTACAAGCATATGACACTTGGTTAAAGACAAAGTGGACTGGGCTGAGATTGGACAGGCCCTTGAGTTGGTGAATGTCTTGTCTAGGTGTTATGGTTAACATAATTCTGTCTGTGTCATGCTGTCTTAACCTGACTGAATCTGGTATTAAGGTCTGTGGATGGGTGATTTGTGTATTAAAAGTGAGTGAAGTCTCTGCTTTGTCCTATGTATTTTCAATTCCACTTCAATTTCAATTCCTATCTATCTATCTATCTATCTATCTATCTATCTATCTATAAGCCATTGCAGAAGCTGGGTCATTGGGTCAACTACCAATGTTTGAGCTTCCCGACGACTCAGCAGTTACAAACGCTATACGTTCATTGAAGCAACACAAGAATACCCTGGTGTAAAATCCAGCTATGCTAACTTGACCAGCTTGAAAATTGACCTTTGTCAGGCTGGTCATAAGCTGGTCTAGCTGGATATTAGCTGGTCAACCAGCTAGTGCTGGTCACTTTTCTGAGCTGGTAGCTGGTCAATAAGCTTTTTCAAAACATAGCTTAAGCTGGTCAGACCATGTCAAGCTGGTACATTAGCCCAGCACATTAGAACAACAACATAAAAGACACATCTTTCACGCTTTCAGATGCGGAAGTGAAATATATATATATATATATTTTTTAAGTAATCACCTTCTGCCATCCCCTTTGGTTTGATATTACAGTAAGGATTTATCTACTTCTAAATACTCATGTGCAAAATGACAAACATACCCATGCACTCTAAATCTAAACATCTACGTTGTGTGTGGCTGATCCCAAGTAATGGGAGTCAATAGCTAAATTGACTAAATAGCTAATAGCTAAATAACAAATAACAAGCCATAATATGCCAAAAGGAGGAATTGGAACCCCCAAATTCCCCAAATTATGCAGGGTTTTGAATACTAACTATGGGCATAAGTAAGAGAAAATAAGATTTTATGCCTGTTAAGCATTTTATTTCCACTAAACATAGGAATCCGTTTAACAATGTGTTTAAGTGCTTTTAAACCTCACATGTTATGCTATGAGATCTGTGGTACAATGACAGCCCTACATTACAGTAAATCTGGATACACTACAAAGGTTAGCATCAATATCCTGTGGTGATACCTAGTCTACTGAGATTACGTGATGTTTACTATACTATATTCAAAGTTTATTATTTAGTTTGTTGTATGCCAAACATAAGAGCTGTGCATACTGTCTTATTTTTATACATATTTTCAAGAAATTTCAGGTAGTTTAGATCATCAATAAAATGTACAATTAACCTACACATGTTCAGATGGATTTAATTGGACAGATGACCACAGTGCACATGGATATGACAAGATTTTATTAGGAATTATGTTCTATCCTCTTTACTGTACTGTGTGGTTTATAAGATAGCAAGGATACATCCCATAATTATGGTGAATTCAGGAAATTTTACTTCATTTTCTGTGGTGAGGGCAGTTTGAGGGTGGTGAGCCAATGTCGCCCTGAATTAGAATGACCAAGGTTGTCCTTGGACCTGAAACACTAAGTATAACCTTAAGTCATAAAAGCCTATAGTACAGCTCAATAGACCATAAAAATCTGATGGCGACAGAAAAAGCTTTTTAGTAGATATCGATGGGAGAATTTTGCTCTTTATCAACTACTGCCATCTTCTGGCCGTAAGGTGTAATGCCATAGGTGGAGCACTGAGTATCACTTAATTAATCATTTAATCCACGTCTAATTAAATGAATGCCCTTTGTTTTGAATAAATACTTCTTATTCACCCATACACTTTGGCGAGTTTCACTAAAACCGATAACACGTGTAACATTTGCAGTCAAAACGAAGGAGATATTTTAATAGAAAAAGGCCGACTTGAATAACGTTCAGCGTATTCAAAGTTTTTTTTTTTTTCAGGTCACCGTCCTGAACGCACGCCAGGCCTAGTGATTACTGGAAAACAGTTCTGCCAAAAATATGTTAAATGTTGAAACGTTTCCCACTGCATCACCATACCGGGGCTATGAGAAGGCATATATTTTCTGTTACAGTTGTGAAAAGCAGTTCTGCTTCCGGTCAGGTCTCTGAAACCGTCGTCCTGGAGAGCCAGACATATAACGCTGGCGTTTGTAACTCTGCAATTAATTGATCGATTAAATGTGTTAATAGTTCATTTTAAGGGAGAGGGCAGCCGTTCCCTGAATTCTCCCCAAAACAAGCAGACCCTGTTTTTGATAAAAGCTCATGGAAGCCCATTTAAAACATGGACTTCCATATGCTTTCCAGTGCCTGCAATACAGTAAAAGCAGGCTGCCTCCACTGCCCTGCACTGCTTTCAGTGTAATAAATCCTCACAGGTAACAACAAGCAATAGAGTTGTGTTTTTTGGGGGAAACCCTAATCTAATCCTCTTCATATTACAATATGTCCGTCTCAAAGAAGGCGGCACCATCGGTGAATTGAGCAGGGGTATGGGGGGGGGTTATGTTATTGATGAATGGGAGCCCCTGCCATATGTGTGTGAGCCCTTAAAGACGTGTATGAGCTGGCTCTAAGCCCGGTGCGTCTCAGAGAGGGTGTTCTCCCTGGGTCAGGAGGCCGGGGAGCCTGGCCAGTGACCCCGAGGATCAGCGCAAAGCCTTTGAGTGCGCAGCTAATGCCCCGCTAGTCTGGTCAGACCTCCCTGCACCGCTCTCCGCCTGCCAAAACCGCCACAAACGGACAGCTGTGCCGCTGGGACAGGGACTTCCACAGGAGCTGGGGTGGTTTTCGGAGGACCCCCAGGTGGATTACCCCCCTCCCATCCCAATTCCCGCATTAGCGAAAGCAAGATGCCCTCAGTGGCCCTGTAATGCTCCGCTTCCTGGTTCATCTGCATGGGGGAAGAAAATCCATACGCGGCTTCCTGGGGACGTAGAGAGGGGGACAGATGGTGCCTCTGACACAGCGATTTGCTTATCTTTTCTCCCTCTGTTGGAATATCTTCAGTGACAGGACAGGTCATCCTTACTGCACTTCTGTAACCCCCAAATCTCAGGTGCAGTTCTTTTAGGAAACGGGAATCCTAAGTGTGGCCTCTAAACTGACACGCATATCACTAACCTGTCAGGTTAACAGTGACATAATATAAATTTTAGCAACCCTTTAGAAGACTATTTCCAGGTAGATCAACGGTGCATATCATTGTGACATGGCATGGGGCGACATGGCTCAGGCAGTAAGAGCAGTTGTCTTGCAGTCGGAGGGTTGCCGGTTAGATCCCTCGCCTGGGCTGTGTCGAAGTGTCCCTGAGCGAGACACCTAACCACCAAATGCTCCTGACGAGCTGGTCGGTGCCTTGCATGGCAGCCAATCGCTGTCGGTGTGTGAGTGTGTGTATGAATGGGTGAATGAGAAGCATCAATTGTACAGTGCTTTGGATAAAGGCGCTATATAAATGCCAACCATTTACCATTTACCATTTGATGTGGAAATGGGCTTGCTGGAAACAACAACCATAGATTAATCTCTGCAAAAAGCAGCAATAGTTCCAACATTTGGTTGAAAGATTGTTCATCGACTTGACTGGAAACCTGTGCAAAGATTATGTGCATCCACACAATACACACACAAACATGCACATACACACAGCATGCCTTAGGGTAATAGGGACATAGGGTAAATGAGTGTTTAGGCACCTGTAGAACACTTGTGCCCTCTAGTGGTGACTCCGTAGAGCTGCAGAGATGGTAGCAGAAATAAATATACGCCTTTCATATCAGTCATTCTAACTGAACAGGTGAAAGTAACACTGAAAATAAAAATAAAATGTCAAAAGACAAAAATCAAATGAACAAACACTTCAGCAAGCTGTGTTGAATAGTGTTAATGCTTCAAAGAACAAATAAATCGTAACAATAAATACATGTACACCATATATAAGGATAATCTCATAATTTTAACAAGAATGATAAATCTGATGGCTAAATACTACAGTCTGTTGTTTTGTGTTGCAAACTTTGTGCCCAAATAGAGTACCTGGGTCTGTCCCTATAAACATGTTTTTTTGTTCTTGTTGCTTTTGTTGTCTGTATACTCATTTGTAATGTGCGTTCTCCATAAGCTCTCTGCTCTGAAATACCTGCATGATGTCAGAGGAGGTAAATCCCGACAATAACGGCCCACGGGCCTGGCATTTCCTACGCATGTATTTACATGTACTGTATATGTTGTACTGTAGGGTAATAGAGTAATACTGTTCTCCATTATTTTCCTTATGATGCTTTTATACAGTTTATATGTGTGTTCAAGCTCCCCTGTCAGCATATTCTAAATCTTGGTTCATATGGTGACAAAATGCCTGATCAATACCTTGAATTCCAATTACCCAAGAGTACAGCCTTTGCCACATGAGTAGATGTCTTTGTGAGGCTTATTTCATAGAGCAATAATATCAATATAAATCCATTACAAAACAATATAGCAAACAACATCTTAGTTTCATTTGGGCTAACACAGGAGTACAGTTTGGAGAGTGGTACATGTGTCTAAACCAAACAGCATAAATCAAAAACGTCTTAGATGAAAGTAAGTATTTTGTAAATTTAACTTTCTAGCAGTCCATCGTAGGCACAGCCTCTAGGTCAAATACGACTGCTCTTCCTCCCACTGAATCCCTAATTACCTAACTGGATTAATTAAGAGGCTAAATGAGCCCAGGCAGCCATGTTTTTTGGCGCTCTGTACTTCCTTATTAGAAACCCTGGATGAACAGTCAGGCCGTGAGAGACCGGGACAATGGCTGTCTGCACCCGTCTATGTCCGGGAAGAATACTCTTTATGGGCAGGATTAAAGGATCAGGCTATTATTATAAAGTGGCACTAAAAGGGTTTGATGTTCCACTGCGAGGCGACAGTCGCTGTCCAGTGCTATGGTTCTGAAAGAAAACCACACATGCCAGCGATCACCAAATCCAGCCCTCAAATCCAAATCCGGCCCTGGGTTCCTTTTCTCCCGGGCAACTAACTGAACACTTAACGCTACCGATTGGACCGACTATCTTCACACCTGACTTCCAGGTAAAGGGAGGGTGGAAAAGCAACAGTTCTTTTGAGAAACAGGGGCTTAGAACATGTAGTTGACAGATGTCATGCTACAGTATTGATAAGGCAGTTGCTTGTGATCTATTTTTTTCTTAATTAATCAAATAAATATTTAGCCGAATAATCAATACTACAAACAGCTGTTGTGGCAGCTCTAGCTTATTTTCACCAGCCTACATTTGTTACATGTTAGCCATTTTGTGCTGTAACACTCGTATCAGTTAAGGAGGGAGAGGGAGGAAGGGAGGGTAACCAGTTCACGTGTGAGATGATCAAATGGGCAGGTTGAGAGTCGGATTGGATTTTAACAGAAATCCAGAAAACCCTTTCACTACCAGGAACTACCAGTGACATCAAACCAGGCATGAATTTTAATGCATTGTCCCATGCAGCTAAAGCTTGGATAAAGGCACGCCAATGCTGCCAACATTAGAATACGCGTGTTAAAATAATATACATTTAGTCATGTTCTATTTTAATTGTATGTGCTTTTATATACTTCTTAGGCAGGAGACTGTTATATCAAGTGGTGTTATGACCTACTATGGAAATGAACTGTAGCTCACTCTGGTGTAAGGCGTCATGTTTCACTTTGTGAAATTTATGACAACATACACAACATGAAGGTGCTCTCCAAGGGCCAGAGTGAGAAGCAGTGGCCCACTCCTTTCAGTAAACGGGGTGGGGCCTTTAGAGATCTTTAAACTGAGACAACGACTTTGGCTAAATGCCTAATCCGAGAGATTACATCTCTTCTGCACACTGTGCTCCTGACTACAGAAGGGTTTTCAGTGGTGAACAATAGGGGAACGATTAACCCAGCACCATTTTATATGGAATTCACAGCAATAATAAATCTGTTAGACTCAAAACCTGAAACAATTTTTAAAATAATAAAATGTGTAATACTTATATTTTATGAAACAGAAAGGTTTAATGAGCATTATAAATCTGTTTTGCACATGGAAAATTCATTCAACAGGTAATAAAGTGAATGATGATATCACAGAAAAGATTAATGCAAAATTATTTTAAGATTAAACTAATACACTTAAAATAATAAAAAAAGAAAATCATCTAATCTAAATGTGTGTATCTAATCTAAACACATTTCTGAATCTGTTTGGTTAGGCTTTGAAGTTCACATATTTCTACGATTGTTCTTATGAAAATCAAATTGTTTTCGTTTTTGATGTGACTGTGAGTCTGGCTGACGGCTCAGTTAAACATCAGAATCTACACAAAGAACAGCCAATCAGAAGGCAAGAAAAAGACATTCAGTAGAAAAATGTTAAGTGTATACATCACAGCAAAACAGTGGCACTTAAAACAGTGCAGAAAAATCATCCTTCCGTCTCGCAGAAAAATCATGATACCTTCAGCTCTTCACAATTAACCTATACATAACCAAAGTAGTCACGCAAAACCACAAGCATCGGCATTACCGTCATCATCTATGTTACAAAGTCCATGTGCCATATTGTGGTATGAAACATTTCTTTTGTATATTTAACAGTATGAAATTGTCACTGAAACTCAAGCACTTTTAGTCAATTATTATCAGGTATATATACTCCCTGAGCACTTTATTAGGACACCTACTTATTCATGCGTATTCATTATCTAATTATCTAATCAGCCAATCATGTGGCAGCAGTGCAATGCACAAAATAATGCAGATACAGGCCAGGAGATTCAGTTACACACGCACAACAGTCTCTAGAGTTTACTCAGAATGGTGCAAAAAAACAGAAAACATCCAGTGAGTAGTAGTTCTGCAGACGGACACGCCTTGTTCATGCTGGCCAGTGGGGAATGGCCAGACTCGTTCAAGCGGACAAAAAGGCTACGATAACTCAGATAACCACTCTGTACAATTGTGGTGAGCAGAAAAACATATCAGAATGCACAAAACGTCAAACCTTGAGGCAGATAGGCTACAACAGCAGAAGACCACGTCAGGTTCTGTCAGCCAAGAACAGAAAGTTGAGGCTGCAGTGGGCACATGCTCACCAAAACTGGACAGTTGAAGACTGGAAAAAACGTAGTCTGGTCTGATGAATCACAATCGGCATACAGATGGTAGGGACAGAATTTGGCGCAAACAGTATGAATCCATGTGCCCAACCTGCCTTGTCTCAACAGTCCTGGCTGGTGGCGGTGGTGTTATGGTGTGGGCAATGTTTTCTTGGCACATTTTGGGCCTGTTAATACAAATCCGTCATTGATTTAAGTATTGTTGCTGACCATGTGCATCCCTCCATGGCTACAATGTACCCATCTTCTCATGGCTACTTCCAGCATGATAATGCGTCATGTCACAAAGCAAAAGTAATCTCAAACTGGTTTCATGAACATGAGAATGAGTTCAATGTTCTTCGGTGGCCTTCCCATTCACGGATCTGAATCCAATACAACACCTTTGGGATGTGGTAGAACGGGATATTTGCACCATGAATGTGCAGCTGAGAAATCTGCAGAATTTGCATGATGCAGTCATGTCAACATGGAACAGAATCCCAAATGAATGCTTTCAACATCTTGCAGAATCCAAGCCACAAAGAATTGAGGCTGTTTTGAGAGCAAAGTGAGGCCCTAACCAGTATTAGTATAGTGTTCCTAATAAAGTGCTCAGCGAGTGTACATTTCTCTTATAAATAATCCATAATAAAAAAATCCATAAAAACAATAAATTAATTGATTTTAAATGAAAACGGGTGACAATTACTACTACTACTACTAATAATAATAAAAAATAATAATAATAATAATAATAATCAGATAAGGCAACAATATGCTTGACTGATAAAATAGTTTGAATTGATACCAAGGAGTTTGAATATAAATATGGATATTATACATCTGGACAAATTACCAAAACCCTTACAATGCCTCTGCCGACTGCCAACTCGGAAGTGGAGCTGAGAGTTGGACCTGGATTTACCTGGTTAACAAAGGTACACACACCTGTAGCCCTCTCAGATAGATAGAGATAGATAGATCCTTACATCTTATTTTCTCTCAAAGCACTTTACAATGAAACTCACTTCAAACACCACCAATGTGCAGCATCCACCTGGGTGATGCAATGGCAGCCATTTTGCACCAGCTCTAGAGCTATCACTTTTGTAGGTCATCTGGGAGTGGGTGCTGAACAGCTCACACCTGTAGCAGTCTGTTATGAGCTCACACACAGATACACACACCTGTACCAGTCTGTTATGAGCTAACACACAGGTATTCTGGCCTCTAGCTGAGTGTTATGAGCTAGCACAGGTACTATCTCACTCTGTCTCATAGCTGTCACAGGTACCCACACCTGTACCAGTCTGTTATGAGCTAGCACAGGTACACACACCTGTACCGGTCTGTTATGAGCTCACACACAGGTACACACACCTGTAGCATTCTGTTAAGAGCTCACACACAGGTACACACACTTGTAGCAGTGTGTTATGAGCTGGCACAGGTACACACACCTGTAGCATTCTGTTATGAGCTAGCAGAGGTACTCAGACCTGGAGCTGTCACTCTTGTAGGTCATCTGAGAGTCGATGCTGGACCGGGAGAACAGCAGCATTCTCTCTGACTCCTGAGTCTGCCGGCGCGTCCACAGGTCGTTCCCCGCATTACCCACAGTCCTCTGCTTCAGGGACAGCGTCTCAAACTTGACGTAGGTGTCTTGGTCGTGGTTGGTGGGACTGCTGCTCTTCTGGCAGAAGAGGCGGGTGATCTTGTACAGCAGGAAGCCGATGACAGGCAGGGCCAGGCTGCAGGCTAGGCCACTGATGACCAGGAGCGCCAGATTGGGCCGCTCCTCCCCCTCCAGGGTGGTAAAGGTGACACACTGGTCCTTGCGTGACGGGCCATTTCTGGCGATCAGGCAGGCCATGTACTTCATGCGGGGCCTGAGGCTGCTCAGGAGCAGCCTTCCGGAAGATGCCGGGGCGCTGGCCGTCTGCTTGTCCTTCCCCTCGTACGGCGAGTAGACCACCGTTAGCTGGGCATCGCCCCAGGCCGCGTCTGTCTCCCATAGCAACACAGCGCTCTCCGCCGTCTCCTCTGTGACTCGAATGCCCCTAATGGGGGGGGTGGGCTTCGTTGGCGTGGTGCTTTTGCTGTCCGGTCTCCTCCCAGCTTGACTCTGCGGGGGCCGACCCGTTTGTGTTAGCGCCCTCTGCTGGCCCTGCTTGGTGGGGAGGACCGGTGGTGGTAGAGTAGTGGTCGGGGGATTAGCAGCAGGGGTCGGTGTGGCAACTGCTGGCTGGGTTGCCGCAGTGAAGGCCGTGGTCACCACAGTAGAGTCGGTCGTTCCCACCCCTGGCTCCTCCCCCCCCCCATCGGGTTGCAAGGATACCGTCGGCCGAAGGGGCGGGGCGACTGTGACCACACCCGCCACAGATAGCGTGACTGAGGCTTCGGCCACGCCCGCCACGTTTTTGGCCTTGCAGCGGTAGTCCCCCGCGTCCCGGGACAGCACCCCATTCAGACTGAGGATGGACCAGCGTGTTCCCTCCCCCGGAGTCTCCTCCACCACTGCACAAATAAACAAATAACAAAGAAGTAGAAATCAGAATACATTCACAAAAAACAACAAATAACAAAGAAGTAGAAATCAGAATACATTCACACAAAACAACAAACAAGCAAAGAAGAAGAAATCTGAATACATTCACACAAAACAACAAACAAACAAACAAGTAGAAATCAGAATGTACACTCGCACAAAACAACAAACAAACAAGTACCAATCAGACCATACACTCACACAAAAACACTTGGAAACACTTTATTTTACAGCCAGTTAATTGCATATCACTTACTGGGTAAGTTCACACCTATTTGGGTAATTAATAGGTCAGTACTTTGATTTCAGTGGTAAATACTATGAAACAAAGTCAGTAAGTAGCATATGTAAGTACTATGTAAATTTGTTTTACAGCCCAAATCAAAATAGTTACCTAATAAGTACCTTGTATTTTCCCAGTAAGTACTATGTACTTAACAGGCGTTAAATTCGGTCCATTAAAGCGTGACAAAAAACATCACTACACACGTGGTACACTGCTTTCCCACAAAGAGTGACAAAACAAGACTCAGATCAATCATTAATGATGTTGGATTATACAGCCTGTTTTCATTTTTCAGGACTTCACAGTTTGTAGTCCTAAAACCTGGAAGAGAGTTAGAATTTTTGAACCATGGGTTCCCTCAGCAGATTTCCCATGCTTTTTCCCCATAGGGATTTTTAATATCTGCGGTTAACGTACGCTTAAGAGAGTTTCGCATTTTGTTTTACAAAAGAAGTTACATCCATTAATATTGTAACTCTGTGTTGCAAAGCTGTTATATGCTTTAAAAAGGTAAATTGTTAACAAGTTGATATATTGAAACTACAATGGTAATATTGTCTACAGGTGGGCTGGTATGAAATTTCATTGGTGGCCGGAGAAATATGACCATTGTTGTAGTTTCAACATAGAAACATGATATCAAATTGGCAGTCTGGCCAATTAGTAGCACTAATTACCCAGGAGAAAAGAAAAAATATGTTGACTTGACATGGAATTACCTAATTATAATCTGATAAAGTTTAGTGAAAGAAAGATGGCAATCTCAACTATGAGCTTCTATTCTGCTTTAGCCTAGCCGTACAAGAGGCTGGGAAGTGCCATGAGTACGCATAGTTACACAAGACTCCTGTTCCTGTCTGAGAAAAGCATTAAATGTGAAGACACTGCATATGTGGTGAACCAATGTGAGATAAATAGATATTCTCTGTGCTAACACTATATTTCACCTAGGCTATCCAACGACCCATGTGAAATCTAATGAAGACAGAAAAATGACAGAGTAACAGGTCATCGTAAGAAACTTTCCCATAGTAAAACAGCGTAAACAGATTTAAGCGGAGTGCAATTCAGCATCTGGGTTGGACCTCTCTCGACTCTTTCTCTCTGGCTTCACCCTGCAGCATCTAAACTGAGGAACTGATAAGAAATGAATGGGCTATTTACACAGTTTCCCAAACACAGCATGGGTCTGCAAATCCGCTGTACCATGGCAACAGACGCCAGATGAACAGCCGGGATTAAAGACCGCTATGATTTGAGGTCACGTGACATATGTGGGCAGCTTGAGATTGGCTAAGTCCAGACAGAGTGTGGACACATACTCCTGTGGACATACAGCAGTAGGTATTTGGGAAGGGAACGAATGCCATCATGCTTTTAAACACATCTGATAATCAATAAGTCTTCACTGATCACAGACTTGGCTCACTTAAAGGGATATACAGGGATTACCTATATAAAAACCAAGGACCGGGCCATTCCACTAAAAGAAAGTAATCTACCAGATATGTCTGCATACAGCAAACCATGTTAAAGGGTTTTATAAGTATCATACACCTGCTATCATACATAAAATATAAGGCATGCAGACATAAATAATTTGTTATTTAGCCAACTCTTTTATCCTAAGTGATTTACAGATTAGACACCCCCCCGGAGCAGTGTGGGGTTAAGGGCCTTGCTCAAGACCCTGACAGCTGCACAGATCTTACCGTGGCTACACCGGGGTTCGAACCACCAGCCTTCCAGGCCCCAGTCATGTATCCTAGCCACTAGGCTAAGTGGAGCGTTCGATGAGGGTGCTAATCAATTTGAAATTATCTAATATTGGCCATAGATATTTCATAGGTCATCTTGGCTAATTCAAAGCAACTCACATCAGATATTGTGCTGTAACATGACAGATTAGTGCCTACAGCTTCACACCTCCAGAGAAAAGCATTAAATAATCCTGACACAACAACAGCTATCATCTGCCTCACATCAGACCTGGGTGAAATACGTACTTGTTTTGGATTCAAATACTTTCCTATGCTGAGCTTGTCTGGTGTGTTGTAAGCAATTAAATATATTTAAAAAGTGCAAACCCTGCCTACTGGTCCTCTTGGTTGGCTCAATTGCACCTGGCAATATCAATCGAACACAGAAAAGTCTGAATCCAAAACGATTACCTATTTCACCCCGGTCTGCCTCACATGCAGACTAATGATGACCTTGCCCAACCAATCAGCTCACTGATCCAGGAACCTAGGACAGTGGCACCCAAACTCGATCCTAGGGGGCCCCTGTGTACGCTGTTTTTTGTTGCAACCACAATTGCAATCCCAGAACTTTTAACAAGCAGTCAATCTTTCTAAATCTTTCTAAAGGTACTTGTCATGTTTTGATCACACTCTCAAGCCACGTTATGTCTGAAATTGCTTTGAATGCAATGAAGAGTGAAAAGCCCATGTTCATATCTGGGATTGCAATTGTGGTTGGAACGAAAACACAGGGGGTCCCCAGGGCCGAGTTTTGGAACCACTGCACTACGGGGTGCTTTTACGCCCCTCTCCTTTATTCATTTGAATGAGTCCCCCCTCCCCTTCCCGATGGCAGTACCTGTGCTGTTGATGAGGGGGGCATCGGCCCTGCTCCAGAAGAGGGTGGGGGTGGGGTAGCCCGTGGCATCGCAGCGCAGGAGGACGTTGCTGCCCAGGGGGGAGGTGATCTTGGTGGCGGAGGTCATGACGGAGGGCTTGAGGCACTGGTCCAGCTCGGCCAGCTGGAAGGGCACCCCGGCCAGGTTCTCCGGCCCGCTGCACACCAGGAGCTGGTCCAGGAGCACCACCGTCCCGCCGGACATCTTCGACAGCTCCAGCAGCTTGGAGATCCGGCAGTCACAGAACCAGGGGTTGTCCTGGACACCTGGGGGGTCGACGGTCGAACATAAACCACCAGACGATGAAGGAACTTGCTCACTGACCGAAAAAGATGTCAGAATTGGACATTATATTTCCACAGAAGGAACTGCTAAATTTGAAATAAGATGGGGCGCACTAGGGAAAGTAAGGAGATGTTATTGAGATATGTTTACAAAGCGGACAGAATGAAAGGCATAACGTATTGTCTGGGATATGCTGTATACACTGTATTTATCTGTGCATATATATATTTTTTTTTCTCATGTCTTGTATTATTTCATCTGATGTTACATTATTATGACTTGTTTCATTTTTGTTTCATTATTGCTTGCATAATTTGTTTGGGCGAGATGCCTTTATAATCCCCCATGGGGTTTTTAGCTCACCTGCACAATTTGTTTTATTCTTTGCCTTGTACTTCTATTGTTGTCTTATTGTGATAATAAATAAAACATAAAACATAAACGTTGGGGGGAGGGAGTATGGTTGGTGGTGACGTACTGGTTCATTCATCTCAGAAGCAGCTGCCCTCACACACTACAGTCTATAGAATTTACAGAGAATGTTTAATATGTAAAAATGTTTTCCATATTAACAACAGGTGTGTAAACTGAGGTAGGCCGATACATCACTATGTAGCTAGTGGATTGATAAATCACTCTCATAAAACTTACAGATAAAAGTATTATTGTTTTATGTCATTTAACATAACCTGACATTATTTGTTATGCCATCTTGTGAAAACTGTTATGTCGTGTGTGACAGTGTTAAGTCAGCCTTGCAAGGGGTTCAAGTAAAGTGTTACCAAAATATTTTATACACTTGATTGGTTTTATATCTACTGCATGTCGACGATTTGGGAACTTGTGGCACATTAAGGCGAATACAAATAACTGTAACTCACAGAGAATGTACAGTAGCCTACTTCGCAATTGGATGTCATAGGCCAATGACTTTTCCCCAACAAAGAAGCAACTTGTAACAGCCTTCCTTAGTTGGTCATGATTTGTATTACATTCTGTGTAAAAGGAATGGTAGATTATAGAAGGCAGACATCTTGCCTTGTCACATTTGCGTGCTGTAACTGGAGCAGCCGACGAGGACGCTGAACTGGTTTGAAACAGAAGAAAGATCAGCGCTTCTTTGGCAGCAGGCCTGTCAGGGACGAGGCCTACAGCGTCACAAACACAGGTGACAGCAGATTCCTAGCACAGCCAGCTAAATCCGGATAATCCAGCGCCCCCGAGCAAGCAAGCCGTCGCCTCCACAACATGGAACCAAAACAGTAAAAGGAATACATATAAATAAGGAAAACAGGTGTTGTTGTTGTTGGCTGAGGCGCAGGGGCTGAAAATATAATGGAACCGTGGTTTACGTGCATTAGACATATGAAAACAATAAGAATGACGTTTCTGCATCTTCATGATTCTGCATTGCGGAGGGGAATTGTAATTCCACTGGCCAGTAGGCTATTTAATGCACACCGGACCCTGCCGTTTTCATGGTCTACGCTTTTCAAACACAGCAGGTATTCAAATGAAAGCTTAATGGCAGGCAATCCAGCAAAGGAATGAATTCGTTGATGACCACGGGCCGTCTCCACATGTCAGGCCCTTCTGCCCACACTCCTGCGAGTGCAGCACTTTGCCGAAAGCGCTGCTGCCGCTAACACAAACTCCATAAACAGCTTAAGTCAGGGAAAGCCACAGATGCTAAGCCTGTCCTCGGCTTTAGTCCTTATTGATTGCCAATGGTCTTGCAGTGGCGATTTTACTCTGATTCTGTTTAATAAATACGGTAAACAGCACATACAGTATAATGTACATGGCTTTTCGGATGGCTGTATGGCTCTTCCTCGGTGGTTGCTCATGGCTGCAACAAAAACAAATCACAGCAAAAATATGATATCAAATATACTGCATGCCACTGTGTTGCTCTCATGGTAAGTTACTTTGCCCATGTTTTCACACATAAATATGCAAATACATTTTCCACAAGAACATTGAAGTGTGTGGGTTCGATTTCCCTTTGTTCCTTTGTAGGATGGATTCTGCTCCTTAGATGCGGAGATCATTGTGTGTTTACAGCTGTGCTGATGAACACACACTCCAAGAAGGTCTTAGCGAGGCAAGTCACAATGAGACCTCCTGAGATCAAGCAATTTATGTGTGTCCTCTGTAAGGGACATCTGTGGTCTTATTCTCACAAACCATATATTATATAATGCTGAAACCAGCATTACAAGGGACTTTCAGTAAAAAAAGATATATATATATATATATATAAAAAATGAAATATTAAAAATATGAAAAATAAAAAGTTATATTTTAGAAAATATTATTAGTATATAACATAATAGTAATAGTTTTTTTGGTAACTTTTTGTTCTGCTAGGTATCATGAGATTAACCAAGTGGCACCACACAGGTTAAAATAAGATGAACACTTTATGTTTGGGGTGTGAGTAAGCGTGAGAGTTTCAATTCTTCATTTCAGAATGTGTTCCTTGCTGTAGTGGTGCAGTGAGTGAGCCTATGAGCAGAATTTCTACTCCCAGCTCCTAGAAGGAACACTTAAGGGGTTGGAATGTCCTTAAAGATATCGGACCTTGATCGATTTCCGGCTCAGGAGAAAGGAAAGGAAAGAAGCGATTGGTGCCTCTGCCAGAGAGAGGGCAGGAAGAGGTAGGTCTGGGTTCCACTTTAATTCATTCCCTTTGTTTGCCGTCTTCCCTCGAGGGGGTATTTCACAACTACATTTGTGGTGTGCAGCAAGCAAACTTAATGGGTGCTCTGCAAGGAAGGACAGACGATGAACAAACCAATAAGAACTGAACAACCCTCACAACCTCGATAGGAAGTGCCTCCCTATAGTAACCTAG
Organism: Conger conger; assembly: GCF_963514075.1. Lineage (NCBI taxonomy): Eukaryota > Metazoa > Chordata > Actinopteri > Anguilliformes > Congridae > Conger > Conger conger. Next base: position 21,369,353 of record NC_083765.1, read on the forward strand.
GGTCCATTCCAAAATATTTTCTCTTTCGTATAACTTTGGAATGTTCATAAATAATAATAACCCTAGCTTATTTTTTGTGACAATAAATGGTAAATGGTAAATGGTTGGCATTTATATAGCGCCTTTATCCAAAGCGCTGTACAATTGATGCTTCTCATTCACCCATTCATACACACACTCCCACACCAATGGCGGTTGGCTGCCATGCAAGGCACCGACCAGCTCGTCAGGAGCAATTGGGGGTTGGGTGTCTTGCTCAGGGACACTTCGACACAGCCCGGGCGGGGGATCGAACCGGCAACCCTCCGACTCCGACTGCCTTACTGCCTGAGTCATGTCGCCCCTAATAAAAACACACCAACTGGTCAAGTGAGGACTTCTGGAACCCCTCCCTCCCATCCCTCAACATGCACTCATGAATTATTCCAGAACCTACAAAAGGAATCTAACCAGGTGGCTCAGGTGGTTGACTGGGACCAGGAATGTTGGTGGTTCAAGCCCTGTCATAGCCACAATAAGATCAGTGCAGCTATTGGGCCCTTGAGGCACACCACATTGTTCCAGGGGGATTGGCCCCTGCTCAGCCTAATCAAATGTAAGTCACTTTGAATAAAAGCATCAGCTCAATAAGTGCACAGCACACATTTGAAAGTGCATAGATTCGCTCCTCTCTTCTTCACGCATGGAACATTGCATTGTGGGATTTCCATTCATGCATTTTATACCCTTGACCCTTGGAGGAGAGTGCAATGGAAAATCATTACCCTCCCGCTTCATAACTCGGAACTGAACCCCACTTGGCGTGGCCTCCATATTTCATCCTGGCATTTTGGGGATTCCCTCCGTGAAGCCAGGGAAGGAACCATCAGGAAGAAAGAATACAATTTGGATCTGAATCCAGCTCTAGGCTGGATTCAGCAATCACACACTATACACTACACTCAGTGATCACTTTATTAGATATACCTGTACACCAGCATCCATCCATCCATCCATTATCTGAACCCGCTTATCCTGATCAGGGTCGCAGGGGGGCTGGAGCCTATCTCAGCATACATTGGGCGAAAGGCAGGAATACACCCTGGACAGGTCGCCAGTCTATCGCAGGGCACACACACCATTCACTCACACACTCATACCTACGGGCAATTTAGAGTCTCCAATCAGCCTAACGTGCATGTCTTTGGACTGTGGGAGGAAACCGGAGTACCCGGAGGAAACCCACGCAAACACGGGGAGAACATGCAAACTCCGCACAGAGAGGCCCCGGCCGACAGGGATTCGAACCCAGGACCTCCTTGCTGTGAGGCAGCAGTGCTACCCACTGCACCATCCGTGCCACCTGTACACCAGCATGTTAATGCAAATACGTAATCAGCCAATCATGTGGCAGCAACTAAATGCATGAAAGCATGCAGACGTGGTCAAGAGGTTCAGCTGTTTTTCAGACCAAATGTCAGAATGGGGAAGAAATGTGATCTAAGAGACTTTGACTGTGTTTTGATTGTTGGTGCCGGACAGGGTGGTTTGAGAATCTCAGAAACTGCTGATCTCCTGGGATTTTCATGTACAACTGTCTCTAGAGTTTGCAGAGCATGGTGCAAAAGACAAAAAACATCCAGTGAGCAGCAGTTCTGAGGGACGAAACGCGTTAATGAGGGAGGTCAGAGGAGAAGTGCCAGACTTGTCGAAGCTGACAGGAAGGTGAGAGTAACACAAATAACCACGCATTACAACAGTGATATGCAGGAGAGCATCTCTGAGCACACATCTCATACCTCTGATTGCATAGGCTACAGCAGCAGAAGACTTAATAAGTCTAAAACGTTCCTCAAACACAAGTCTAATAAATACCTTATAAAGTGCTCACTGAGTGTATGTGTACACTATCATTCTGCATACATAAGGTGGCTTTAGCATTTAGCTGAGTAAAAATTAAGATGAATTTTCGGAGATACTACTTTGTCATAGAACGCTGACACTTGATAATGGCAGCTATCTTATGTGACTTTGTGTAAGGAAAAGAGAAAAACAGACTTAAAATGTAAATATATCCATTTTAACTACGCTCCGCTAGACATTAACATTAAAGGAATGAATCGCATTTAAATTGTTCAACTCTTTCACCACTTTGGTTTTAACACCGCCCTCGGTGGTCACTTGGGCAGTGACCCAGCGCAATGTGCTAGCATCCCATGATATTTCACAGAATGTAGTGTAGCATCCAGGTAGTTTTAGCACACTATTTTTGGACATACTAATACTAATTTGACACACTTAATAGTAAACTTGTATGCTATTTCAGATGCAGCCCTGGAGTCCGAAGCTTTGCACCAGCTGGAAGACATGGGGGAATGATTTCCCATGAGCATCTGGGGTCTGGGCTAATCTGTGACCCCACCTCTTCTTTATTTTAGTCCTGAAATCCTCTGTTAATCCATTCAGAACATGTTCTGCCAACAGTTCGCAAGCGATCGGCCTCTCACGATCCGTCATGGAACCGGTGGCACCTAAATGGAACGTGTTTTTTGTTATTTTCCTGCTACTCTGTAAAGTGTCAGTGACAAAAAATAAATAAATTGATTTAATAATAATAATTTGCCACTCGTTAAAGGGTTCATTGGCGGGCAAAATGGTTCTTTGAATGGGAGTTTTCACACTTCACACATATGACAGAGGGCTTCAGAAAAAATTAAAAAGGGTTCCCCTACGGAATCCAGCCAAAGAACCATTTTCCTAAGAGTGTTAATGTAATGACAACCCCTTAACCAGAATGCAATGGGAGACCCACCTGCTACTGTGCTGATTATCAACACCAAAAAATCCCCATCAAAATTCAGCCGGGACAGTATAGCCTACAACTCCATCAGCTAATGCGCCAGAATGCAACATGAGTTCCATAGCTCTCAGCCCAGCTAACAGGGATGTCCTGAGATCATTTAGTGAGGTTATCTATGGGTTACTGAACGTTGAGATGTCCTTGTACCTACCAGTACAGACCAGGGGGGTTTGTATGGGAAAGCTCCAGACAGACAGTAACAATAAGATTTATTGAACCCTGTGGGGTAATTTGTCCTTTGCATTTGACCCATCCTAGTTACTTAGGAGCAGTGGGCAGCCACAGTGCAGCAGCCAGGGACCAACTCCAGTTCTGAGGCCAATGCTTTGGCCAAGGGCAATGGCAGGAGGTCACCTAACCTGACATACATGTCTTTGAGTAAACCGGAGTACCCAGAAAAGAAAACCTGCAAACACGGGGAGAAAATGCAAACTCCACGCAGAGACGATCCGGCCGTTACAAAATGATTGTAAAACTATTATTAAAATATTGTGCTACTTACCCAACACCACCCTCTGCGAGAGGTTGGCGCTCCATGGCACTCCTGAGAAGGGCGGCCATATGTCCATGAGGTCAGAGGGGAGGGTGACCAGCTTGTTGCTGGAGAGGTCCAGATAGGTGACGTTGCGCAGGTACGAGGCCGCCTCAGCCGGTACGTTGGTGAGACGGTTGTTGTGCAGATCCAGGGTCCGCAGGGACGGGGTTTCACGCAGCGACTCCCAGGGGAAGAGTGCCAGGACGTTCCCGTCCAGCCGGAGCTCATGCAGCCCCTTCAGGTTGTAGAAGCTTCCGGCGTCCACGGTCGTCACCGAGTTGTAGGTGAGCCACAGGTACCGCAGCTCTGCCAAGTAGTAGAATGCTTCCGTGGGGATCCGGCGAATCGCCGTCTTCTCCACACGTAGTTTCACCGTGTCCACCGGGACGTTGGTGGGGATGTCCGACATGTCTGGATCATTGCACAGCACTGATCTGTTTGGAGGGACGGTGGCACACATTGTTCACACAGGCTCATGATTTTATTCAACTAGAAAAAGGGCAATCCAATCAGCATAATGAAAAAGCTTATTTATTATTGGCAAACAAAGGCAATAAATTCAAAGGAAAAGTCCCCTGTCTGTCATTACTTGCTAGCATAATGGCTACAGGAGCCTGTGTATTTCATAATCACTTGATACAGTTTGGGAGACTGGGGACAGTAATATAAACTACCCACATTTGTCTGCTACAAATACTAGTCATTTAGACACCATCTACAATATCAGATAATGTGTTAAGTTAATATCAAATACAAGGAGTGCCACTGTTACAACCTACCCCACTATTGGGGTGATTTGTAACACTAGCTGGGGATAGCTTTAACAGGAACAGAAAATTTGCTTACATCAGACCCACACTATTACATTTACACAATAACTTGTGTATTGGCCTAATCGACATACTTTTCAATAAAGCAAATGAAAAGTAAATACTTTTATTCTTAAACATGAAAAATAAAATGGCCTCTTTTCAAATTTACATGTATTTTTTATAACGTCACCCTTTTTAAAATGATACTTTTTCAAATAAAACAAATGCTGCTTCTCAGTCTTTAAATGTAAAATAGCTTTATTTCTACAAATCTATTTCCAAAACATTTTACTGTAACAGTGTGTGTGTGTGTGTGTGTGTGTGTGTGTGTGTGTGTGTGTGTCAGCTGACTAGTGCTTTAGTGTATAGTGTGTAAAAATTTGTTTTAATCAGAATTAAGAGTCACAACCATCCCTAACCCAGGCAGCCATGACATAGCCAGCTATTCTAGCCTGTGGGTTTGAAGCTAACAAGAATTTGAAGCATCACATTTGAATAGAGAAACTGATTATTACTGTCACCATTTTAGCTACAATATTCTGACTGCTGAACAAAAAATAGATGAGATGAGAATTATTATTTTTGTACCTCAAAATCTGTTTTGCTAAAGGCAAAGGTGCCAAACAATTACGGCACTGTCTTACTATGGATAAACATTACATTACATTACATTATGTTACATGGCATGGCATTTGCTTAGCTGTTGCCCTTATCTAGAGCGACTTACATACCAAAGCACATAAGTGCATTAGATCGGTTTACAAGGCCTGCAGGTACTATGGCACTGCACCGCTAACACCTTTAAAGCCAGACAACACAACAAGAAGCGCTGGAATCAATGGCGCTGTTGTACATTCTCCTTTCCTTTCAATCAATTGACTTTTTAATGTGTGCTACTTTAATCTAAATACCAATAATTTTGAAGACTGCAGTAGTATAGTTGTGTCTTTCATAAGAACTTGGGGGCCTGTGGGTATTTCTGAGCGGGGGGGGGGGGGGGGGTTCTGAGCTGAGTATGACCAGGCCTACAACAGGGTACTCTCCTTCCCTTAGTGACGCCTGTAGGCCGCAGGTTCAGTTTAGCCAACCACAGATGATGTGTACAAACTTCTTTGCAGGCAGTTTTTTAAATCAAATATATCTGTATTTATGTCACTGAGCTTGCTAGTTTGCTAATTTGTCGCTATTAAGTTTTCTAATTCTCAAAACTGTTGCCTTCCAGGCTTCACTGAGGGAAGGAAAGTACCTTGGGTGGCGTCTGAACCACTGTACCTCTACTTCTACGTTAGGCATCCCCAGGAAGCCCTCATCCCCTTCATCTCACATAGGCATCACCTATTTCTGTAGACTTGGAAAACGGGAGGTAACTGCTGAATCACGGGCACCTGCTACTGACGAATGATCCAGAAGTGGTGATCATTTATCACAAATAAATACCACCTGTGTATTTACTGTACGGACGCTGTTTGTTTTCCAGGTGATACTGTTCCTGTAAATATACGTTTAGGCAATTCTAAAAGTCTATTAAATTAAATTAAAATAAATGAACCCCAGCATTGTAATATAGTCATACTTTAAAGATGTTTGGGGTATTAGGCCTACATAAGTTTTGTTTTATATTGTTCTCGTTAAGATTTACTTTGATGATTTCTAGACCTGAAGCAGCAAGAATATGACAATAAAATATCATGGGACAAAATATAGCCTAAACACATTTATTTGTTTGTTTCGAATAGGCGTATCACATCCGATTGTGGATTATCACCAGCTATTTTTGGCAGAACCACAAAAACGGTATAACTGTCTTAATTAATATCAATAATGTTATGATGCCAGATGTCCCGTAGCAGCAGAAACTACGCCTACGGCTAACACAACGGGAAACACCACACTAATCTATCCTAAAACCTGCGTTAATAATCCATATAGTAGCTGGTTCAGTGATCACTGTAAAACAATTTAGGATAAAAGCACGTTTAAGATATAAACACAGGAAAGACTCGAAATTCGACGAAGTAGGCTAATATCCAGCAAAAAACAAACGAACAAACAAACAAAAAGTAATAAATTGCCTACCTGCTGCCCGTCCCGTCGCTTCGACCGTGAAAAGTACAAGTGCACTGTGAGGGACAGAAGCAGTGGACTACGCGCAGACAGCACAGTAAAACATAAAGAATGTGATACATAATTCAGAAAACAGGTCGGCAACGACCGCAGTTTCTTAGGAACACAAAGGAATCATTAGAAAAAAGACAAGAATGCGTCAACCGAAACAAAGAGAGTTCCGCCATGGGAGATGCAACACAGATTAGCCGGGATTATGGAGTTGAGCGTTGGCTGGACAAACAGTTAGGAATTAACCATTTGGCTCTCGGTGCATTTATCGGATAGCCATACCAGCAGGTTGGGACCGATTGTGGACCGAGGTGATGGAAGAGCGAGATTGTCCACTGGGTGCCGCTATATACCTGTATTACAATGCTTTGTAGAACTACAACGCAGCATGATTCAGACCAACCTCCTTGGCTCAGACTCAATAAACAGGTGATGTCAGCTAAAACCGGAGTAACAACGAAAAAATCCGTATGCAGAATACGGGCTGAATGCGATTCAAGCTACGTAGTGTACCACAAATCCATCGCCACTGCAATGCAGTTAATTTAGATGATTTTGTTTTACACTTTGGAACATAATAATTTCTTATTTCTACCTGATGCTTTAATCCAAATTGATTTACACCATGGACCAGTCCACCCTGGAGCAATGTGGGGATAAGGGCTCAAGGGCTCAAGAGTCCAACAGCTCTGCAGATCTTATCGTGGCTACACCGGCGCTAGGCTACAGGCCAACAGGCTACAGGTTCCCCCGACATCACTGAACATCCTTGAGAACATTACAAAATCATGTCCGCCATTTACAGTTATTTCTCTTGCACAATTTTGCCACAAATCAGCTGCCATACCAAGACAGCACAAATTACAAATCAATAAGGTAGATATGCCCTATTACTGTCCATTAACGCTGTGACCGCAATTCAACACGCGATTACTGTTTTGCATTAAGTCCTCCATTAGGATCTTTTGGTCGATTTGCTGCAGTGTATTGCGTTACTTTTATTGCAAGTCTTTTACAAGTAGCCTAGTCATTGTCAAAGGCTATCCACATAATATCTGCTTCAACTCGGAAAAAGCCTATTTCCATCTGCCGTGACGGCAGGAAACACAGGAAGACACAAAGCTTTCTGCTGAGAAGTCAAAACGGTCTTGCACAAGACCCGAGAGGTTAAATGCTACATCCCTAGCAGCCTCGGGTGACCCTGTTGCTGAGTGAAGTAAACCCTGTTCCTCAGGGTGGTGGCTCGAAATAGTATCATCAGAGGCTGCAGACAAGTATACATAATAATATCAATACTAATATTAATAATAAATGTTATTTGTTCAGCACGTTTCATGCAGATATGCAGCTCAAAGTGCCTAACATAATGCACTGAAAAACAATAAATACAGCTAAATATAAATTAAAAAATTAAAAAATTAAAAAATAAAAAGGATATTAAATAATAAAAGTAAAATGTTATGTGAATACTACACAAAATACTAGAGAAAATGTGATGTGATCATGTATAAGGTTATTTCCACATGCAAATAAATAAAATAGTAATTGATTCAGTGACTTAGGAAAGGAATTCATTTTTTATAAGACAATACTTGAAATAAAAAATGTGTGCATGTGTGCGTGCTCAATCATCATCATTGTCATTCTATCCTTTCAAACTCAATATAGTGGCGTATTTCGTCTAAAAAACTGATGCTTCAAAATAGCCACTGTCCAAGCCGGAGCGGGGGTTTGACGCACAATCAAACAATCGTGGAGATCCGATTTCAAGTTGAAACAAAAAATGCATTTTATTCTGCTTAAACATTGAACAAAAATATTCTCCAAATTGACTTTTTACAATAAACAAAAATAGACTTTGCTTTGGCCTTTTTTGTGTGTTTCTTTCTTTGTATCCTTTCTTTTGTTTGTGTGGTCAAAAAACTATTCCGTCTCCCCGTCTCCCTAGGACTAACACAGGTGCCGCAAATTACTTGGCTGATTAAATAGATGCAGTTGCGGCTCCGGCCAAAAGGGGGAGGCTTACTATAGGTAGACAAATAATAATATCATATATAATATCAACTCATATCATTATGGCTCCAACATACCGGCCCCTAATTGTTAACATCATAGCAAAACAATTAATCAATCATAATTTAATGGAGCCAATACATTAAACATAACACACATCATAATTCATGAATGTTCCAGAATGTTCAAAGTCCATATATGTTTAGGTTCTACGTGCATGTAGTTATGTGTAGGTGGAATACAGCAGTCCAGGGGTCAGAGGCGTGCAAGAGGGGGCAAGAGTTCAGGGGTCAGGGGCATGTTTTTTTTTTTTTCTTTCTTTACAGATGGAGCTGCTTGCCTTGACCTGTCTCCCTGTATCCAAGAGTGCCAGTTCCTTTTTAAAGTGCTGTCTCTGCTCTGCTGAATGATGGCCTTTTCTGCTTCGTCCATGTCCTCCACAGACAGGTTTTGTGCTCCACATGTAACTTTGAACTGGTCCATTTGTTCCTTTAAATACTTTAAAGTTGTCAGCTCTGATGCTGGATCAGTCTTTGTTAGATATTTCTTGTTGTGACTTAGCAGTAGAAGGAGTCCTTTCAGTTTCAAAATCCAGGCAACAGCTTTCTGCAATCTGGTCCATGATGAGTAGTACTCAATTAGCTTGCTGGTTGGATTATATTCATCTACGCTAGCACTGTTCACAGTGAAGTCTCTTCTTACCTCTGGATCCTCCGGAGGGATTTGTCCCAGTTTTTCTGGGATCTGTGGCCATTCCTTTCTCTTCAGGAATTCTGGACCTTTCAGCCATCTTGTGGATTTTAGGAAAGGTTCTACCTTTAACCCACGTGAAGCGTCGTCAGCCGGGTTATCTTTGGAGCTCACATGTCTCCATTGTTTCTCTTGAGATAGGTCACATATCACTGCAACTCTGTTGGCCACATAAGTATGGAATCTTTTTGTTTGGTTGAGGATGTATTTCAGCACGGATGTGCTGTCTGTCCAGAAAGTGGAGCTTTCAAGCTGTACCTGAAGCTCCCTTCTCAGCATCCTGTCCACCCTCACAGCTAGCGTTGCTGCTGCCATCTCCAGTCTGGGGATCGTCATCTGTTTGAGTGGAGTCACCCTAGATTTCCCCAGAATGAATGAAATGTGGACCTTTTCCATACTGTTCGTGAACCTGAGGTAGCTGACAGTGCCATAACCCAGCTCACTTGCATCACAGAAGTGATGCAGCTCTGATGTCTTGACCTGACCGAAGTTTTCAGGCTTCACACATCGATCAACTTGGAATTTGCACAGCTGATCTAACTCTGTAATCCATCTCTGCCATGGCTTGGATAATTTCTCTGGGATGATTTCATCCCAACCACACTTTGCCTTGCAGAGCTCTTGGAGGATTTGCTTGGCCTTCAGGATGTATGGAGAAAGGAAACCCAATGGATCGTATATTGAGCTGACTGTGGAGAGGATTCCTCTTCTCGTATGAGGTCTGCTCTTGATAGTGACTCTGAAGGTAAATGTGTCACTTTCAATATTCCATTGGATCCCAAGTGCTCTTTCAAGAGGCAGCTTTTCTCTATCCAAGTCCAGTGCCTTTACTAGTGTTGCTTTGTGCTTATCAGGGAGGGATGCCAGGACCCTGCGGCTATTACTGACCCATTTGGTCAGTGTGAAGCCTCCCTGAGAGCATGCATCTCTGAGGTCCTCGGTGAGCCTAATGGCTTGTTCTACTGTGGCTACTGACTTGAGGCAATCATCCACATAGAAGTTGTGCTTGATTGTCTCCGTTACCTCCTCATCATACTTCCCACTGTTGTCATCTGCTGTCCGTTGTAAAGCGAAGTTAGCGATGCTCAGAGATGACACAGCGCCAAAGAGGTGTACCTTCATTCTGTAATGTTCCAGGTGTTTTTTGGTATCTCCACCTGGCCACCATAAGAATCTTAGAAAGTCCCTGTGGCTGTTATGGACATGTACTTGGTAAAACATTGCTTCAATGTCTCCCATAATGGCAATTCTTTCTTGGCGGAACCTGAGCAAGACACCAATGAGGGTGTTAGACAGGTCAGGGCCTTGGAGGAGTTCTCTATTGAGAGATGTGCCTTTGTACGATGATGTACAGTCAAACACTACTCTAAGCTTGGCCTTTTGCTTATGGTAAACACCATGATGAGGTATGTACCAGACCTGGCCATCGTTCCGGTGGAGTTGGTCTCGGGGCACTTTCTCTGCGTAACCTTTGCTGATTACATCCTCCATGAAGTCTTTATATTCTGCAGCATAGACCTCATCTTTCTTGAATTTCTTTACCAGGGTCATGGCTCGCTGCTCTGCCATTTTTTGGTTGTCTGGCATGACCACTTCTTTGTTGCGAAAAGGTAAGGGTAAGTGGTAGTGACCATTCTTGAGGATTACTGAGCTGGATGCAATCTGCATGAACTTTTGATCCTCACCTGACATTTCGCTTTTCTCCTCATACGCTCTCTCTGAGAAGTCCTGATTATATTGCCTGACTAGGAGTTCCCCCAGATCAGCAATCGATATTCGGTTGGCCGTCATTGTAGGAGGTCCAGACCCTACCATATCGGTGCAATAATTGAGTGGACCGTTGACCGCCCATCCTAAAACTGTCTCCACCGCATATGGTCCATTCCCTTGGCTATTAATTATGCGCCAGGGTTCCATCGCCTTAGGAACGTTGATTCCTATCAGGAGTTCAACGTCTGCATCAATTTCCTTTAATTGGATCCCCTGTAGATAAGGCCACCTTTCCAGTTCAGTTTGAGTGAGTAAGTTTTCTTTTGAGACTGGGATCTTATCCTGGGTATAGACTTTTGGTAGGTCAAGGTATATGCTGCCATCCAGGCTGCCTACCTCTAGTCCAGTGACTTCATAGCTCCTGACAGGTCTCTTCTGTCCCATTGTTCGAAGGAGAATATTTGTTTTGCGTTGGCTAGCATTCAGCTGCTTCATTAGGTTCTCAGTGCAGAATGTTGCTGAGCTGCCAGGGTCGAGGAAAGCATAAGTTAACACAAACTTGTTTCCCTTGGCCACTTTGACTCTGACTGGCACAATAGCCAGTGCACAATCCTTTCCATCCCCAGTCACTTCCCCAGCTGAAACAAGAGCACAGCTGACTGATGTTTTCTTCAATTCCTTAGGACCCACCTCCTTTGGAGGTTCCTGGTTTGAAGTTTTCATTGTTTCAATATGTAATATAGTTGGGTGCCTCCTTTGACACTTTTGACATGTTAGCTTTCTTCTGCAGTCTTTGCTTAGATGACCCTTAGTTAAACATCCGAAGCAAAGGCCGTTCATCTTCACAAACTCCACCTTCTTCTCATGAGTATGTGCCTTGATCTGTTGGCAATCAGTTAGTGAATGGTTGCCCTGACAAAAGTTGCATGAGGCAGTACGAGCACCTGGGGTGTTGCCTTGTTGGTTTTGTTTGAATGACAGAGTAGTAGAGTTGTCATTAGTGTTGCCATCACCCACTATTGCCACTGTAGTGGCAAAGCTGCTCCCTCTATTCTTTGGCATTCTTGATTGCTGTTTAAGGTCAGCTATCCTGCTCTTTAAAACCACCCTTTTACTGGAGAGAGGATCTTGTATATCCCCAAACAGTGGGTCCAAAAGGATTCTAGCTTGTTTCTCCATGAATCCCACTAGGTGTTGGAATGTAGCCCTCGTATTGGTCCTCTCAAACGTGTCATAGGCTGCTGATCTCCATCTTTCACGTAGCTTGTAAGGAAGCTTAGATGCAATCAGCCTTAGATTGGAGGGCATATCAAGCTCCTCCATATAGTGCAAGTCGTGCATGGCGTTACAGCATCCTCTCAGGTAGAGTGCATAAGCGTGCAGTGCCTTTCCATCCTCAGGTCTAATCACTGTCCAATTCAATGCCTTTTCCAAATAAGCACTTGTGACTTTGATCTCATCCCCAAAGTGCTCCTTTAATAGTCGTTGAGCTTTAGCATAGCCTCTGCTTGCTTCCATGTGTAGGCAGCTGCGGACCAAATCCCTGGGCTGGCCACAAGTATACTGCTCAAGAAAGTAGAGCCTGTCCTGACAGTTACTTGTCTTATCCTCAATTAAGTGTTCAAATGCTCGGATGAAAGATTGATAGGTCAGCGGATCACCGTCAAACACTGTGATCTCCCTAGTGGGGAGTAAGGCTATTTTTTGTTGCATGATGATAAGATCAACAATGTCACTCTGTCTTTGCATAACAGTGGTGATGTCATCATGGTTAGTAGCTGCATTGGTATTCTCATTAGATCTAGATGGATTGGACCCTGCTGGAGGTTGCTGACTGCTGCCTTGGCGATCAAAAACAACCCTTTGAAGTGGTATTTTTGGAAGAGCACCTAGTTGAATAAATTCAGCCACTGGCGGCTCTGATTCCACAAGCTCAGTGGTCTTTTCCTTGCTGGCTTCAAAATAAGAGTCCATGCCGTCTTTTTGGATTTGCTCATCCATCTCAAAACTCTGAAGGGCTTTTATTTTGGCGGCTGATGCTGCTATATTGGTTTCCAGCTCCAACCTTTCCATTCTTGTTTTTAGTTGAACTTCTTCCAGTCTTAAGGCATGTTGGGTCTTTAAGGCCTCAGCACGGGCTAATAGAGCTGCCTGCTCTGCCACTGCTTTCTTGCATGCTGAAGAGACTGAGGAGGCTTTTGATCCTGTCTGGGATTTGTTGGATTTGTGTGACACATTAGAAATGCTGTCCTGAGGGGTGACATGTAATTGTGCAATTTGACCCTTTTTCCAGGTTTGTACTTCATTCAAAAAATATTTAAAAATAGTAATTCTGGGTTCATACCAGTCCACATTTTCATTCTCCTGCCCCTCCTCTGATAAGAGCATTTGCACAGATTTATGTACATCATTAAATTCTTTTACAGCCTGTTTGAATGCTGCAAGGCCGTCATTTACTTTCTCCACATCTCCATCATCCACAAGAAAAGTTTTTAATTCATTCATCCTGCGTGTGCATACACTCAGTTTCCCCCTGCGAGTTGCAATGAGTGAAGTTAACATTTCCTCTGCCGCACCAGCGGCCCCAGTATTGTCAGTCATTTTTACTGTAATCACACTGTATAACGTGGTGCGTTGCTGACGGTGGCTTTTTTTTAGTCCGCTCTATTGGCGCATTAAAACAGCCGTAGCAGTCCGTCTTTATAGTTATGACCGCGGTTGCAATCAGTCTTTACTTTACATAGTGTCTTTTAAACTCCTTAATTATTTGGTTCATCCAATATCTGCAATGCAACGTATTATTCACAGCACTGTGTTATTATTCCCGTTTCCACCGTCATCAAACATTCCATTCATAGCGCACGGGGCGCTTTCTTTTAATATGTTTGACCAAACCACTGCCTCACGCAGATCAGCCCATACATAATTTGTTGCGGTTACTCACGACCGGCGAATCCTTGTTCGGGGGCTGTCCTTTTGTCCGATGCAAACGGTATCTGGCTGTGTCCGTTGAGCTTTCGTCCGTCAATCCTTTGCGGAGAGTTTTTTGACTTGTTATAGTGGCGTATTTCGTCTAAAAAACTGATGCTTCAAAATAGCCACTGTCCAAGCCGGAGCGGGGGTTTGACGCACAATCAAACAATCGTGGAGATCCGATTTCAAGTTGAAACAAAAAATGCATTTTATTCTGCTTAAACATTGAACAAAAATATTCTCCAAATTGACTTTTTACAATAAACAAAAATAGACTTTGCTTTGGCCTTTTTTTGTGTGTTTCTTTCTTTGTATCCTTTCTTTTGTTTGTGTGGTCAAAAAACTATTCCGTCTCCCCGTCTCCCTAGGACTAACACAGGTGCCGCAAATTACTTGGCTGATTAAATAGATGCAGTTGCGGCTCCGGCCAAAAGGGGGAGGCTTACTATAGGTAGACAAATAATAATATCATATATAATATCAACTCATATCATTATGGCTCCAACACTCAAAGTACCCAAAATAACAAAGAAATGTGTCACTGTCCAATGAAGTATATGTGCAGAGGTGTGAGAGCGAATCAGAGATGAAGGTAGTGTGACAAGAAGTGAAGACATTTCTTTGGTTCATATTAAGCCTGATCTGTCGGCTTTCACCCTATCATTATTCCCGGGTCAAATTGAGCAGAACATCGGATCAGGGACGTACATTTGTAGGGGGGTGTAGCATGGATCACTCAATTTTTTTCTTCTTTTACATGTTCTTCACAGAAAATACGCCATGGCCAAGCAGTTTCAGGTTCAAAACATGGCCAGTATCACTTGTATTTTAGTGAAAATGTGAAACGGGTCAATTTAACCCGAACCCCACATGAGGGTTAAGCTCAGGCGCGCGTTCATGTATTCCCTGCCTGTGACGCGCAATGGGTGTACACCGGTTTTGCTACATGTGAAATAACAGTCGGACTCCACGCCCCTTCTTTCGCTACGTCAGATCACACAGTATTACACGCAAGAGGAAGCCTCTATCTTTAGGATTTGTTTCTAAAGCCTTCACCGAAGCCTGGTCGAAGAGGATCCTCACGCACCGGAACAAGTCAAGTAAAAATGTCTGCCTTGTACACAACTGTGAGTGACAGACCAGCACTGCATCGACGTGATTGTGAAGAATCCGAGAACACCCGGAGAAGATATCACTCGCATTATGCGGTGAAGCGTGCAACGGAGCCAGCGAGGCAGGTAGGCTTCTCAATGCCGCAAATGCTAGGTAGCGGGCGATAATATCGCTATTAACAGTCATTGTAAACAGAACAGTTTTCACGGATTAAACCGACTTTGTTTTGTCGCGTGACTGTGAGTTTGTGGGAATGGTAATGTTTCCTACTTGCTTACTTTAGTCACTTAACACAATACGTATCGCAAGCAAAAGGCTATTATATTTTTCGTTACAATTTTCGGACCAATGCCAATTTTCCAGAGAACACATAGAGGACATGTTTAATGTGAACACGTCGTGGAATAATACAGCACTGTATTCATAATAAAATAGGCTAATAAAACAACAAAAGTGATTATGTCATGTGTGGCCAGTACGTAGTTTTTTTTCCACCAAAACGGTTGATTTGTGTAAAAGAAGTAAGAGCAGTTGGCACTGTACAACATACAGAGCGTTGAATGTTTGGCGACAGACGACGCTTTGCCTAATAAAATGATAAACCCAAGAGTTAGTCAGCGAGATAAACGGGCAGAATACTGCAGACCGTTTCAAAATGTTCATGGCAGGTGAAATTTATGCCGGGCGTCATGTTGCCAGATCGTACTAAAATCTCCCCGAACACTGTTAAATTCCTTAATTTCTTCGTTTGCACACATTTTCTCACGTGTCCGTACTTACCCGAGACGTAGCAATACACCACCTTAATGAATACAATGCAACTGAATTTAAATCAAATCTTTCACAAAGTACTGCCTTCATTATTTTTTATGTGCCGAACGACTTTGCACAGTATGTTACACAGGGATTGGTTATAATTTTAAGAATGTCTGTGCATTACTGACAGCAGTGAAAGATTTCAGGAGTATAACCAATATTATTTTATAACAAGTACAAACAAGCCTATTGTTATAATTTTGCATTATTCCTGAACTGACCTCTGGTTATCTTTAGGATGCAAAGCAGCACGTGCACAAGAGTCAGAGCGAGAGAGACAAAGACAGATAGATCCTGGTCACAAACAAGCTATTCGGGCCCATACTATACTAGTAGACCTAGTGCCTATTGGTGGCCAAGAAAAGAGCCAAATGCCTAACATTTTTTTATATAACATGAGCAGTGCTTCCTCATTCAATTTTTTTATCTATGTTTGACATTTATTCTGGAATTTACTTCACTTTGAAGTCAAGTGATAGATACATTGGCGAGTTGGCTTCTAAGCCTTGCTAGGCCTCAAGATAATTAGTCATTTCTGTTCTGTCAGTCTTCCACCATCATTGACAGCGAGCAACACACACGCAGACACACACACACACAGAACCTGGCACTGTTCATCCTCTTGAGGAGACTCAACAGGGAAGTGAAATGCTCCGGTGTCTAGTTTGGATGCCTTGGTGTTAAAGTAATGAATCAGATTCAAATAATTCAGTCATTACTGTCGTCATGAATTTCGCCAAACCAATGTCTTTGCTCAACAAAGGGAAAACCCTAGGAACTGTCTTGCTCTTCCCTGCTTTTTCCCCCTATATATGGAGGTAAAAATCCTCCATATATAGGGGGAAAAAGCAGGGAAGATTTTCACAAAACCTGGCAATATTTGCTGAAGGCTGAATAGAAGGTGAAGTCCATTACTATGTACCAACGGAAGAGGATTGTAGATTTCACTTCACGCCAGTAGGCCAACTTGCATCTTTTTGCTATCGAACACCTTGACACTTCTAATGGTTTGCTACATGGGAATATACTGACTTGATTTTGAGTTTTTTATTTTTATTATTATAATTTTTTTATAACAGGTGACATTGCTTTACATATCTCTTAATTCGGATAATCTTTAGTTATATTTATTCAAAGGAAACTTACCCTCAATCCATCCGAAACATAGTGCTACAACATTCATTGACCAGTTTCAGTCAGACATTTCTTTTACATTATTACATTATTGGCATTTGCCAGACGCTCTTATCCAGAGCGATGTACAGTTGATTAGTCTAAGCAGGAGACAATCCTCCCCTGGAGCAATGCAGGGTTAAGGGCCTTGCTCAAGGGCCAAACGGCTGTGCAGATCTTATTGTGGCTACACTGGGATTAGAACCACCAACCTTGCGTGTCTCAACCACTACGCTACAGGCCGCCCTGTCATGACATGCTGTAAGCGATGCTTGAAACCTGATGTTTAGCCTGTGCCACTAGGCTAATAATTAGCCTAAGCAGTCGTGCATTATCTAAGCACAGTCTGGCTTTTGTTTCAGGTTAATTTGGCCTCATCCCAAAATGTTGGCTTCAATGTCTCCTTTTATTTACTTAGTGACCAGTCTTTATGAGGTATTTTAGTTTGAGATGCTCAAACCATGCTGTCTGGCACCAACAATCATCCCTCAGTCAAAGTCACTTGGATCACATTTCTTTGCCAGTCTGATGTTTGGCCTGAGCAACAACTTGACCTCTTGACCATGTTTGCATGCTTTTATGCATCAGGTTGCTCACCAGATTAGCTGATTTATATATTTGCATTAATGATCTTTGCTGGTGTACAGGTCTACCTAACAAAGTGAATCAGTTACTTGCATCTCTCTGTTCAATGTCATGACATATACAAACCGATCTAGATGCCTAGAGAGCTGTAAATCTGGGACTGAGAATTGTTTTGAAACAGATTACCCCAGTCGCTCAAATTTAGCTCAGGTTTCACCTGGATATAACCTGCTTACATCCTCTTTGGCGAGAAACCTTTCACCTTTAAACCAAATATGGCTGGATTTTCACCTGGCTTGATATGTCGGCCTAGAAATGTTTAGATATCTAGACGTTCAGGTGAAAACCTGACTATATTTTACTAGGATATACCCAGGCTATGTCCAGGTGAAGCCTGAGCTAAATTGTGTTTAAATTAGTCTGTTTGTGCCCCATATTTCCAGTCCTCTAGATGTCTAGATTCCATCTTTTGCTCACTGAAAACCTAGATATTCGCATTAACATGATGTACAGGTCTACCCAATGAAGTGAGTAAAAGCAGTGCCCCACTGTGCGACTGCTTGCACTAGGTTAAACTCTGCTGTTCTTACAGGTCACGCCCAGGGAGAGCCCGCCCGAATCGAACCCGCAACCCCCCCCTGTAGACGACTGCGAGAGACTGGGGACTCTGTTCGGCGAGCTGAACAAGTGCCTCCGAAATGTGGGCTTCACCCAGGTGTACTTTGGGGAGAAGATCGTGGAACCGGTCGTGGTGGTGTTTTTCTGGGTGATGTTGTGGTTTCTGGGGATTCAGGCCCTTGGATTGGTTGGCGCTCTCTGCATCGTCATCATCTACATCCAGAAGTAACGTTGGGAGGCGGATGTCCGACATGGCGGAGAAATCCCTCGGTGGAGGGGGGGGGGGGGGGGGGCTCTGTCCGCAGAATGCTCGATTCCGTTGTGCTTTCGATGGCTCCAGAGTTGCAGCCTTCAGGGAATTGCATATCAGGTAGTGAGACATGGTGATGTCACAGAACGAGAAATGGGCGGGCTGACCACCGATTCGAACCTGCCATTGTTTTTCTTTTCGGTGGATGGCAAATTCAATCCTTTCGTTCAAAAAAAAGAAAAATAATTGAGAGCCGAATGCACATTTGTTTTGAGCCATGGAAACTCAGTCTCACATCAAAAGTGCCAAGTTGAATGTTATTTATAATAAAACAAAATAATATATATATATATATATAACCAAATATATATGAGGTTTCTGAAGCGGGAGTAATTTATTTAAATTATTAAAATGGAGAAATTATATATAATCTCGTTTGGATGATGAATTCAGATTTGTAAATTGCACAGATGGTTCTTTCCTGAAAGTATACTGCAGGGGTGCTTTTGGGCGAAGTATGAAATCCAGTTGGAAGGACCCTGCATGTATGAAGATGTTTTAATTTTATGTTTTGGGAGACTACGTCATCATGCCGTTCAAGAGTAGATTGGTGAAATGGCCCCAGAGATGCCTTGGTCGAGGGGTAACGAGGCTTATCGTGGGGATGTTGTGTGAGAGGCCGCCTACTAGTTCTCACCCAGGGGTTAGCAACCCCGGTCTTGGAGAGCTGCAGGATCTGCTGGGTTTTGTTTTCATCTGAAAATGATCAACTGCTTTCATTGATCGGTTAAGTGCTGGGCAACAACGAAAGCCAGCACACCCTGCAGCTCTCTAGGATCCAGGTTGCTGACCCCTGTACTAGTCCTAACCCTTTGGGCTACTTCAGTTAGCTCCTGAAGCTCTCTGAACACTAACTAGGATGGGGAGTCTTGGTTTCTTGGTTAATGACTCCAAGCCCCCCCACCCCACAACTATTGTGGGAGGGTGGTATATGGTCTCAAAAAAGTAGGGAAGATAATGTATATGGCCAAACAAACTAAATAATTTTACTGTAAATCCAATACACCTGAATGTAATTAAAGCATTTAACAGGGCTATTACTGATAAAAAAGGTATAGGCATGGTTGGACAGAATGGGCTTTTCATTTTAAATCATACTCATAAATCATATTCTCAATCTATGTATTCTATACATGATGCATATCTCTATATTCACTTTGTGTTTCATGTCTGTTATTGGTGTGCAGTGGAGAAAAAACAATGGTTGGCTTGGTCAGTGAAAGTGGTTAGTTTGAAAGCTCTGAGACATAAAATAAAATCAAAACCATAAGAAGCGGAAACGCCAGCCTGCTTTAAATGTTGGTTCTTTGATGGACGGTTTAGCTGAAGATGTACAGTAAATCCATAATAGATGAAGGTTTCTATAATCAGCTGAGCATGCCTTTTCAATCCTTCTGCATGCTGCGATGCAGAGATGTTTTCAAACGGACAGGGTTTTTTTAATGGGTTGCATGGGTCGGTCTGAAAAACGGTATCGGATACGAGAAATCGTGACACTCGGCTCAATTTGTCTCGCTAATTGTGGAGGTCACACTGCACCCTTGTTTGTAGTAGCTATTTCTGGCTAGGATGAGCGCCCTTCGATCAACACCCATTGGCTTAATGTTCTTCTTAAGAAGTCGCGTGTGAACCCTACCTTGGTAAACCCCAAAACAGGGCTGGCTTTCCGTTGCTGGCCTCCTTATCCTTGGTATGCGATTTCGATTATGTGCCTACTTTAAACCAGGGGTTAATATTTAACTACTTCTGATTATGTGGCTGCTCTTAGGTCGGACCTGAAGCAGACTTTTGACTTTCATTTTACACACTGTGACACTCCCTTGGAGACCGATGTCATATCTTATCGTGTTCTGTGGTATTCAGGTTTAGCACTTTGTTTCCGGATCCAGACTATAAGTGAAGGAGCGAAACGCACCTTCACTGTTCACTGTTGTCCTCAGAGTGCCACAGGACATGCAAGTCCTAGTTATTCAGCACTTGATTGACACATTAAAGCAGCTTGTTACAGTTAGCTCATACAGCCACCTACAGCTCTCAAACTGCCGGGCTAAACACCTCCGAACTGGCATGGCAGCGTACAGAAATAAATCTACTTTCCCAATGTAGTACAGTACAGGGCTGTCATATGCCATGGTGGTAAGGAAGATTACATACTGTATACAGTAAATAAGATTATTTAATAAGTACTGACAATCCTCTGTTACTGTAAGACCAAAGTGCATTCTCGATCCACATTAATCATGAACATAAGGATTTGTTAGCCTGGGGAAAACTGTGGGCCAGCAATCAGTAACAAGATCAGAAATTGTATTTACAAAACAAGATGGACAGCTCCTGTATCTCTTCCACCCTTTACTTCTGTAGTTCTTTGGCTGTTTGGTGTTCATAAAATTTGGACAAGACAGCCCATTGTACACCTGAGGGCCAGTGTGTGTTTGCAGGTTTTTGTTTCCACCAATAGCCAAAATAAAGTCTGTTTCCACCAATAACCCTGGCTAAATGAGCTAACTGGCTGTATACACCATTACTGGCTCACTTGTAGATTATATCACAGTGAAACATTTCATATAGGGATACAAGAACTGTCTTCACCTGTCAGCCATGTGCTTGGAAATGTAGGCAAAATGTCAGATGGTGTAAATGTTAGTGCTGCTGAAACAAGACCAGGGACATGTTCAATCTGATAACATTTTGAACTATACGTTTTCTCTCAATGGTGTGCAACGTTTTGCAACAGGTTTTGAGGTATGTTTGTTCCTGTTTGGTGGGTGTGTCAGCGGTGTAGTTTGAATCAGTAATGACGTAGGCCTATGCTTTAAAGGCTGGAGAACGCCTTGGGAGCAAACCAGGCCTTGTTGGCCAAAGCGATCAAATCATCACCTTTAGTTCCATGTCACCATATCGGAGAATTGTTCATATGTAAACTGTCACCATGCTGTATATTTTCCATCTGGTTTAGTTTTGTTTGAAGAAATATTTTCATGGGAAATGGATCCTGTTTTAACATTTTTTGTATTGCAAATTACTTTAAAAAAAAAAAAAATATATATATATATATATATATATATATATATACTCTATCAATATCTGCAAAAATACAGAATTTGAACATTTAAGAATGGTTAAATAAAGTTATGTTTTTAAGAAGTATTCTAAATTCAACTCTGGTCTTTCTTGGGTAGAGTTCAGATCCCTATGCACAGGGAAACACCTGTAACATACACACATATTGGGACATCTGCACAAAAAAAGGGCGGCCCATTTCTTCCTCCTCATTCACTTTTATTTGTGGCAGACTTCAACACCTTACAGAATGCTCAACTAAGCAAAACAATGTTAAATTATTATTTTGAAGATGAGACAAAGCAAAGTTTTCCTGAAGAACACCTCCAGGTACAGTACGTGTATCTTGTCTTGTCAGGTGTTTAGAAACGGGTTTCGAAAGGAACGTTCAGATTGTTACACGTCTTCTTTCCTGGTGGGAACGTGCTTCTCTCACAAACACACACCTGTGTCTGTCGTCCTGCTCCACCTCTCCCCATGCAAATGGCCATCACCGCTGCTAACCACACAGGCCCAGCATTTCAATATACTATTCAAATAAAAAGTTCAAAAAAGGTCTTGCATAAAATCTCACAGATATGAAGAATAGGGGCATAGGGTTCACACACTACAGAACTACACGCATCACTCCCAGCTTTTCTTTGGTCAACTGGTGCAGTGTGGATGCATAGGTTGTGTCCCAGGGGAAATTAGTTTTAATAGCAGCCTGAAAATCAGCAGATTCCTCTCGCTCACACTCTCACTCAGTGACTAATTCACTCACACTGACTAAGCTTCCTCCTGTTGTAGCTTTTACAGCCAAGGGCTACATACACACTGGCGGTTTTAGTTTCAAAATGTTTGGGAAAAGTGTTAGTCGAGAGGTTTTCGCTATCTTGAACTGTCGGTACACATCACTAGAATGCGTTGCGGTTTTGAAACGGGTTTTTGGTGCTAGTGTGTATGAGGCCCAACACACTAAAGTGCGTATACTGAAATTTGGTCCTCCAGGCCAGTAGTAATGCTGCTTTTCCTTTCTACATGATGGATTAATGCCCCAGACTGGCCAGAGATCACATTCCCAGGTATAACTCAGACCTGAGTAGAAGGGAAGAATGAAAACCAGCTCTCCTGGCCTCCAGGGCCAGATTTCAGTATCCCTGCTCTAGAGCAGTGCTACTCAACTCCATGTCCTGCGGGCCGCAGCGTCTGCAGGCATTTGCTCCTACGTGCACACACTGCAAACATGCACGCTCTGCAAATGCATGTGAGGTTGTGCATGCTTCGCGTCGCTTTATGGCGTGGTGCATACAACAGGTTACAATCAGGAATGCGTCAAATGAGATGGAACAGCAGCAAATCCAGTATGCAGTATGGGTGGTATGTGAAATGCATCTCGCAATGCTAAAACTCGATGTGCTTTTGCAACTTTTGTGAGAACGAGGAAGAGAGATGGGGAGAGAGGGAAGTGATGATAAACAGCAGAAAAAGTGCAGTATCCAACATTAAACATCCGAGTAAGCATCTAAAACAGGCAAGGTAGAAAAATACACACACACACACAGTATGGAAAAGACGAGAGAAGGGCGAGTTATTCAACATGACACACGCTCGCTCACACACACCTGGCAACATTCACAAGCACTCACGCGTTTCACACCACCGCTCTAAAAGCCATCCAGCGGTCCGTAATGGTGAGAGACAGGCCCGGCCCGTAGGGGATGGGGGCAGTCCACCACTCTCCCCTGGACAGGAGCCCCCACACTGGGCATTAGTTATTTACCTCACGCTTTTATCCAAATCAATGTGGGGTTAAGGGCCTTGCTCAAGGGCTGCACTGATCTTATTGTTGCTGGAGATCCACAGGGTCTGCTGGGGTCCCCAACCCTGGTCTTGGAGAGCCACAAGGCTTTTTTCACTGTAAGATAAGCAATCAATTTATACCCAAAGAAACCAGATGAGCTCAGATAAATTTGTAAACTGCTCTGATGTAATTGCTTTAACCAATTAAGTACTGAGTAACTATAAAAAAACTGATCCTGTGGCTCTCCAGAACCAGGGTTGGGGACTCCTTGATTAATATATTAAATCTCTGGAATGTTGATTTAAAAATGTAAAATGCTGCCACTCAGTCTAACTCCTACTTTAACACCGTGCACATATTTACAGTGACCGTAATCCATGATAAAGTGAAAGTGAACCACGACAACAATGTGAAACTATCAGTCAGTCATTCAGCTTCCCTGAATTAACTAAAGTATGAATGGTAAATGTCTGCATTTAT
The DNA here is from genome assembly GCF_963514075.1 of Conger conger. Lineage (NCBI taxonomy): Eukaryota > Metazoa > Chordata > Actinopteri > Anguilliformes > Congridae > Conger > Conger conger. Next base: position 21,393,041 of record NC_083765.1, read on the forward strand.
ATAGCACCTTTCTCCAAAGCGCGGTACATTCACCCATTCACACACAAACCAACGGTGATTGGCTGCCATCTAAGGCATCAAACTCGTCAGGAGCAATTGGGGGCTAGGTGTCTTGTTCAGGGACACTTCGACACACTCAGGGCGGGATCAAACCGGCAACCTTGCGACTGCCAGACCACTGCCCTTGCCTCCTGAGCCAATGTCACCCCATGAAAAAAATCTAATCTACAAGACAGAAGACAAGGCTTCTGGTGTGATTTTTTTTACACTGTGTGTTTGTCTGTCCTGGAAGGCTTACATTCCTGCCCGCACACACACACACAAAGCTGATCAGAGCACTTTGTAAATTGCACTTGCTTCAGTATAGATAAACAATACAGAAAAGTATGTCCCATTTGAAGACAGCAAAGGCAGACTAAAGACACTCACCCAAACTAAGGCCAAATCCAGGAAGGTTGTAAAACGATGAAGTGTGTCCATCGGAGTCTACTTTTCACAGCAGAAACTCTGACATACCAGCCAATCAAAACACACATCAGATTTTTCTGTGGGCGGCATTGTTAGCCATTACATTCGAACAGAGCTGTTAATGTTATTAGCGTGGATTAAATTAGATCTACAATCCACCCACCAACAAACGAGTACCAAATCCAGCACAGAGAGGGCAGTGACTCAATCAAAATGGCCCTCAGATCATAAAAATTATCCCTAATCTTTAGCTTCCGATTAGCAGGTCAGTGAAAGTTTGGTTTCGTAATGCAAGATAAACATTCGGTGGGCCTATATTTTGGATTACCCCCCCTCCCCCCCTCCACTATCTGTCCTGCTGGTCAGAGACGGAGGTTTCCGCGGTGACCTCGGAGGGCGTGTCCAGCAGGGGGTTGACGAATCCGTCGCAGTCGGAGTCGTCATCGGCATGGGCGCTCACAAAGTCGTTCTCCCACTCCAGAGCGTTGGAATCCTCTGAGGCCGAGGGGGGATAGCTCCCCCGCTGGCCCCGCCTTCCCGCCGCCGCCTTCAGGATGTCCTCCTCTGTCCGGGAACGCTCCGGAACCAGGTTTGCCGCCGACATTCCTGCCCAAGGCCCGAAAACACAACCAATCAGGGCATCAGGGCACCAATCAAGGCACAGAGAATAGCACACAACCGATTAGAGTTCAGAGAAATGAGTCAGAGCACAGAGCCAATCAAGGCTCAGATAATATGGAGTCAGCACACACAACCAGTCAGGGCTCAGAGAATATGGAGTCAGAGCACAGAACCAATCACAGCTCAGAGAATATGGAGTCAGAGAAAATGCTGTCAGCACACGCCTATGTTAGAATGTAGTTATTTACAGGAAGTCTTTGATTTATTCTGTTCTAAAGCTGAGGAATCTAAAATGTGTGGAGTCACTGGGGATCCCTGTGAAAGGACATGCAGCTGTGCACCTAAAGAGCAGAGGTGCTCATGTGCAACAGCCTCAGCGCACACCGTGCACACACTGAAAGTACTTCAGTGCACTTTAAGGAAACAACTGTTCCACAATTTCCCCTACAGCTGGGGGAAGTGGGAAAAAGAAATTGGACAGTATTTTTCAACCTCGACATCCTCCAATCCGCACGTCCGCTCTTGGTAGTATGCTGCCCGCCAGCACAGGCAGGGGCAGGGCGGGGGCAGGGCGGGGGCAGGGTGGGGGCAGGGTGGGGGCAGGGCTGGGGTGCAGGGCCGTTTGCAGGCATAGCGGACGAGTCCCACCAGCTCAGAAAAACACAACGAAGCCGGTTTTGAGCCGAACACGCGCACCGCAAAACACAAACCCAACGCCACCGCGTCGTCAACAAAAGGACTGTGGACAAAAGCCCACAGAGTCAGCAGTTCCTGTCTTTTGCTGCATTTGAAAAGCAAAAAAACATGATCTGTAGAGAGTGTGGGTAATCAAAATAAAATAAAAACATTTAAAATTATTTATTAAAAAACACAAAGACTGATTAAACAGATACTCATCTGAATATAGTATGCTTCTTTAAAATCTCTTACATAGCAATGTCAAACTAACATGCAATTCTAACTCCACAAGCTAACTTTCTTTCCCACAGAGACATGCTGATGGAGCCTTCAGACAACGCGTCCTACACTCATATCTCCACATAAGACAGGCTGGCTCGAAATAAACACTGTGGAGCCGACAACTGAAGTGAAGGCTACCCTTTTCTCCTCAATAGAAAATTATGATTTTTGTGGTTTTTCAGCAGCATGAAAGTCTTCCTTTCACTTCCTTTGCCAGTGGCTCTGAGCGGTTAGCTCCTAGCGTCCTGCAGGGTAACCCTTTCAGCGTCCCGGTCCAAAACCCAGACACAGGGAGAGGCGATGGAACATTCCAGACCTCAGTCCCAAATGTTTAATAGCTCCAAGGCATAGGAGTGTGGCCAGGGGGGCCATGCATGCCTGCTACAGTGTGTGTGTGTGTGTGTGTGTGTGTGTGTGTGTGTGTGTGTGTGTGTGTGTGTGTGTGTGTGTATGCGCGTGTGTGTATGTATGCGAGTGTGTGTGTGCATGTATGTGAGTGTGTGTGTGTGCGTGTGTGTACCATGTAATAATAGCAATTTACTTCACAATGTGTCTGCTAATGCTCCAGATGCTGTTGTTGATGAGGAAAGCAGAGCGGTGTCCATTTTAGAGGTTGATTGTACATTTGATTGTACATTGTACAAGAAGCCTTCCTCACTAAGGGACTGAAGTATCAGCCCCTGGTGTCCGCCATAGAACAACTTGGCTACAAGGGTAAACTGTTAGTTTTTATATTTGGCAGCCATGCCAATGTCCACAGACTAGTGGACTAGGGGTCTGCAACTGGCAGGAATGCCAAAATTGCAAGCATAGCAGCAAGACATTGTTCCATGTCCGCAATAATAGGTTGCCGCCATATTTGGAGGCGCCGCCGATACCTGCAACCCTAATAATCCTGCAAGTGTCTATGTCATTATTCTGTACTGTGTATTGTTTATGCCCTTCATTGTTACTTTGCTATGTGGACATGAATAAAAGTATTACGGTAAATGTCTGCGTGTGTGTGTGTGAGTGTGAGTGTGAGTGTGTGTGTGTGTGTGTGTGTGTTACACCCTGTGCTCTAGGCCCCTGACATTGATCTTGAGGTGCCTGCAAACACGGTAATGTGAGAAACTAAACGTCGGCACCTTTCAAACAAAAACAATTTTTAATCTCTGCGCAAGGCCTTGGAATATGGATATTGTGACATGATACATGCCAGAAATCCAGTTTGGCTCGTCATCAAAAATGCAGCCCAGCTTGTTACCACCAGTAAGATTCCTTGTGGTTTATTCAAACACTGCTGCACTGGTATTTACTTTTCCTTTGGAATATGGAGATCAGCGGAAAAGAATGGGATGATAAGAGCAGTGTCCATATCGTGGGTGGCGAAACTGTATCTCAGTGTTCAGTTTCACTGTGCGATTGCGTTTCTGCATTTTTCACGAACACAGCGAGTTTACACGTGGGTTTGTGCTTTCTGTAATCACTCATGAAGCAGCTCAAGGTCCTGTTGGATGTTGCCAGCGTTATTCTTCAACCCAAGGCCCTGAAACTCAGCTTCTTATGCCCAGACATGCTGGCTTCTGTGGAAGCCAAAGAAAACGACTCGGCCATGTGTCAGAACGCACTTTGACCTGACCTCTATGCAGAGTCAGTTTACTTATGATCTACTGCAGTGGACTATGAGTGCCATTCCAGTTATAGTATTACCTACTACTGAGTATTCAAGTTGTATACATCTTGTTTGCTCTCAATAGTAGGCAAGTGCGCCGATTCAGACACTCAAATTGAGCTAAATAGCAAAGATTTAATATCCCTTTAAAAAGATTTAAAAATCCCTATTAATAACAATAATTACAATAATATTACTGCTAATAATAATATTTACACAGGACACAGAAAACAACAATAACAACAACAATAATAATAATAAAAAGAAAGAATGATGAAGACCCACCCTCCTCATCCTCCCACTCCAGGTCGAGCGAGGTCCCATCCTCATTGGTCGAGCGAGTCTTGCTGGTGACATCATAGCTGCTCTCAGTATTGGGCGTGGCCACATTGGTTTCCGAGGAAACGCCTATTACAAGAGAGAGCAGCCAATGACATCTGCCTCCCGGTTTTTGTGGAGTTTCAGGCAGCAGGGGAGTTATACTGCCCCCTGCTGGAATCACATAGTTATGCACCATTATTACACAATCACATACAGACTAAAAATACACATCTCGCCTCACAGTGCTATGATACTGTATTCTAAATAAATGTGATAACATAGACTTGGGCAGGGCTGCCCAACTCTGTTCCTGGAGTTCTATCATCCTGTTCATTTTACCCTACTTTAGCACACCTAATTCTACTATTTAGCAGCTCAGATCACAAGCTGTTGAATGAGGTGTGCTTTGTTAGGGTTGGAGTGAAAACCTACAGGATGGTAGATCTCCAGGAGCAGGGTTGGGCAGCCCTGCTCTTGATTATGCCCATTGCATTCTGTATTTTCTGCCAGTCCTCATAGAAATGTATTTGTGTTTCTAAAGCCATTTATTTCGAAGGAGTATGTAGGCTCAAAGCTGCTTCACCTGCGCGACCGTGACAAACCCCAAGCTGTGATTGGTCGAAACCCACCCTCAGCTGACTCACCTTCAATGCTTTTAATGAGTTTTTTGGAGTTTTTACTGTAGCGCAAAAATGCCGTTGTGTGCCTGTCAACTGTACTACTGTAATGCTGTACAGGTTTCCCAAAAGAGGTCTGTCTTCTGACAGCTTACCTTCTTATTATTAATTTTATTTGTTATTATTAATTTATTGGCTAGCTACGATAATGTTTTAAACAAATGGAAATTGAGAGTAAACAAGATCTTACACCAGAAAAAATTGATTATATACAAGTTTTTTCGGATCACTTTGTCACTGGTAAGCTTACTTTTAATGCGTTCTAATCATAGAATTCCTCACATTCAAGCTAACCAGCGAGCTGAAAAATCCCAAGGACCAGTTTTAAGTCCAAACTATGCAGTATTGACAACAAAATCTGCTAATAAAGTCATTACTCAGACGAATGGATAATCAATGATAAAAATGGGTCTCCACGCCAATGCCAATTGGCATTGTATCTAGTTAGATCGATACTGAAATATCTTATTCATAAATTAAACTGCTACTTCATTACCGAGCTGCAAAATGCCATGGTGTTACCAAAAAATGATGCTGTGTGCAGAAAATATGTTTTACCGTTTGTGAGTGACTGTGTGATTGTAGGTGTAGGCAGGTGTAGGTTACAGGACTGTTAGCTACTTAAGTTGCTTATTTCAATTGTCACCGCTTTTATGTTAGCAATGCAAAAATCAAGAGTATTAATAGAACAATACACAAGTCTTACAGGGAGTTATAGCTAACTAGGCTACGTTTGAACTGAAGTACAGCTAGTGCAACACAGTTTCACAGAGGGCACACAGAGGACTCCTGCAGCAGTGAAGTCCCGCCCCCCCTTAGATCTTTGTTTTCTTCTGTTACAGGTCATTCCCTGATGATGACGCATTGGAGAACAAGCCGCCATAGCAACCCATAGCAACATACTCATTGTGAGGTAAAACACAGGGGTTAAACTAGGGCTAGATGACATGGCATCCGTTAAAAAATATTATGATGGTGCCCAATCAATGTCAGTTTTCATATAAAGGTTGGATGGTAGACCTGCAACAGAAGACAACAAAGATCTAAGGGGGGGGGCTTCACTGCTGCAGCAACATCAAGCACCAGCCCCCCCCAGAGACTCACGGCTGCTCCGGGACGGCCCCCCCATCTGGGTCTTCACAAATTCATCTCCCACGGCCGAGCTAAGGGCCAAGGAAAACAGAAAACTTCATCACAGGGCGTAAATTAGCCTTCAAGTAAACTGAAGGTTTTGATCTAACCCCTTTGAAGACCAGTTTCGATTCCTGTTCTAGAACTGCACTACTTTCACTTACGAGTAGTGATTGTGAAATCAGCATTAGAATATTCAGTTAAGAACATTCTCATCACATAGTATTTGAGATGTTACACCTTAACGGATTAAAGAATGTGCGTGCCTTGTCATAGCAATATTTCTTGAGGCCTTTCGGGTGAGTTCACAGTGTAAAATGTTCCCCCTTCACAGAAAAAGTTTATTTTCTTAGATATTCTACAGCTTTGCCATGCCGCTGCGATGCATAAAAATGGAGAACTCACATCTTCTGGTGTCCAGTTCCATCTTCTGCCTTGGCCTCCGCTGCCTGCTTCTGTTAAAGACCACACCCTCTCAGAAAATAAACCCTGCCTTTCAGAGATAACACCCTCTCAGAAAATAAACCCCGCCTTTCAGAGATAACACCCTCACAGAAAAAAACCCCCGCCCTTTTAAAGACCAAGCTGAAGAAATACAGACAGCCGGGAGTACAGAATAGCCAATCTCACAGGTATGAACTCACATGATGAATACAGATCCAGCTCGACGGTCTGTAGATTTAATCATGCATAAACTGTGCAGCAAGACCAATGTGCCAACAAGCCATTCATCAGCAACCGTGAAACAAAAAGTATTTTATCATAGCAACGTGTGAGGTAAAGGACTGAAAAAACATGGGGAAAAAACAAGAAAATGCCAAAGCAGGGTTAAAAGCGCAAACAGACTGGTTAAACAAACAGAAAAAAACAGAATAACAAAGCAAAGGAAGGAGGTGGAGGAGTATATAAAGAGGGATATTTTTCAGGTGGAAGGGGAAGAGACTCTCCTTTTGGGAGGAGAGGAGCCAGCCAGAACTCCCATGGCCCTGAAATGCCCACAATCGTACCTGCTGCTCTGTGCTGAAAAGACCCACTGGCTGAAAGCCACTTAGTCTGGCTTAACTGTTCCAATCATTCAAAGAACTACACTACCCATAATGCACCACAACACTGAATGTCAGTTAGCATAGAGCAAATGCAGCATGTCACACAAGACTGTGGTGAGTCAATTTAATTTAGAAATGCCAAACCAATGAACTAATTAGTTTAGCTACGTAATTTATGAGCAGAGAATAAAGACGCACAAGCACTCTCACACGGACACACACTGGTTTAAAAGAACTTGTGCTCCAAATATCCAGCTCCTAAAGACACCCACACCTTCCTCCCTATCTCTTCTTCCCTCTCTTGCTCTCTCACAGTCTCTCTGTCTGCAGGGGCGGAGCCCAGGTGAGATTGGGCATGGTCAGAGGCACCCAGAAGGGGGGCGGGGCTAGAGGGAGGGGCTGCCTCACCTCTGCTTTCATTCGCTCCCGCGCAGCCCTAGCCGCCTCCCTCTGGGCGGCGTGCTCAGCCTCCTCCTCCAGCCGCAGCGCCTCCTCCCGCGCCTCCAGCTGGACACAAACCACAACATCAGCCCCGCCTCCTCCGCCACGTCCCAAAACCGCAAAAACATGAGGAGGAGGAGGAGGACTGAAAAAACCAGAAATTAAATTAAAAAGGCAAACCATAAAAAGCACAGAAATGGGCAAAGGGGGAATGAATGTGCAAACCAAACATAACAGACAAAAATAAATAATCACTGTCTGGCAATGGTCATGGGGAGAAGAGGTCTTCAGGGCGATGGGTTGATGGTAGCGTAGCGCAGCACGAGTGATTCTGCACTCCCCGGAGGTCAGATCACACACCTTACCATCAGCCCTAACTGGTGCTCACAGCCTCCATTAGTGGCTCTCCATACTCCTTTTCAAATACGGGACACCGTATTTGAGCGTGTGAGCGTGTGAGTGAATGGTGTGCGTGTGTGCGTGTGCGTGTGTGTCTGCGATTGGCGGCCTGTCCAGGGTGTATTCCTGCCTCTCGCCAAATGCATGTTGGGATAGGCTCCAGCACCCCCTGTGACCCTGACCAGGAATAAGCAGCAATAAGCAGAATAAAAGGTGAAATGTGTAGAACAGAAAGTTTTCTAAGGGAACATTCTGCGTTTAATTAATTTTCTTCTTCAAAACTACCCTGTAACACCCGGCTATGTGTCCAATGCCCCTGCCTCCTGCTTAGTTATGAAGAAATGACTTTCATAGTCAGATGCATCTCAGCTCATCCATGTCCTCCTACACCCTTTCAGTCCCAACAGTGCCATCAATCACCAATCAAAATGACTGCAATCCTACGGTTTTGAGTCCCGATTCTAGCCAATAGAGGAACCCTTCAGATTTGTTTTAACATGAAATTCAAACCATGCTGCCAAGTTTCTTTTATATTTTACAGTGTGCTTGTAATTGGTGATGTCCTTATCACCTGATTATACACTCGATTTGGCTCTCAGGAATTAATATACAAACATGGAAATGTGCAATATGATTCGCCCATGGTGTCCACTGTCCAAGCATATTTCGAACTGCATTTACGTCCATCCTGCAGTCTGTCCTGCACTGGCGTGGGGTAACAACCTCGGTCACTGTAAACTCCCGCAGGTTAGCCTAGCCTAGGTGCTGGACTGGGTTACCTGCGCTTGCAGTGTCTGGTCGAGGAGCTCCTGTTTGTCACTGATGGCAGCGTAGCGCTGCTCCCGCAGGTGGACAATCTCCTCCTCACTGACAGGCCTGTGTGTCAGACACCCCCACATCACACTCAGACAGGTGTGTGTCAGACACCCCCACATCACAGTCAGACAGGTGTGTGTCACAGACACCCCCACATCACAGTCAGACAGATGTGTGTCACATACACCCCCACATCACACTCAGACAGGTGTGTGTCACATACACCCCCACATCACAGTCAGACAGGTGTGTGTCACATACACCCCCACATCACACTCAGACAGGTGTGTGTCACATACACCCCCACATCACAGTCAGACAGGTGTGTGTCACATACACCCCCACATCACAGGCAGACAGGTGTGTCACAGACACCCCCACATCACAGTCAGACAGGTGTGTGTCACATACACCCCCACATCACACTCAGACAGGTGTGTGTCACATACACCCCCACATCACAGTCAGACAGGTGTGTGTCACATACACCCCCACATCACAGGCAGACAGGTGTGTCACAGACACCCCCACATCACACTCAGACAGGTGTGTCACATACACCCCCACATCACAGTCAGACAGGTGTGTGTCAGACACCCCCACATCACAGTCAGACAGGTGTGTGTCACATACACCCCCACATCACAGTCAGACAGGTGTGTGTCAGACACCCCCACATCACAGTCAGACAGGTGTGTGTCACAGACACCGCCACATCACAGTCAGACAGGTGTGTGTCACATACACCCCCACATCACAGTCAGACAGGTGTGTGTCACATACACCCCCACATCACAGGCAGACAGGTGTGTCACAGACACCCCCACATCACAGTCAGACAGGTGTGTGTCACATACACCCCCACATCACAGGCAGACAGGTGTGTCACAGACACCCCCACATCACACTCAGACAGGTGTGTCACATACACCCCCACATCACAGTCAGACAGGTGTGTGTCAGACACCCCCACATCACAGTCAGACAGGTGTGTGTCACATACACCCCCACATCACAGTCAGACAGGTGTGTCACAGACACCGCCACATCACAGTCAGACAGGTGTGTGTCACATACACCCCCACATCACAGTCAGACAGGTGTGTGTCAGACACCCCCACATCACAGTCAGACAGGTGTCACATACACCCCCACATCACAGTCAGACAGGTGTATCACATACACCCCCACATCACAGTCAGACAGGTGTGTCACATACACCCCCACATCACAGTCAGACAGGTGTGTGTCAGACACCCCCACATCACAGTCAGACAGGTGTGTGTCACATACACCCCCACATCACAGTCAGACAGGGGTGTGTCACATAGTCTTGGGGTGAAGCAAGATGGAACTCAAACAGAAAAGTGTAAAATAATTTTGTTTGATAAAAATAATCTTGTGTGTGTTCTGCTCCTGTGTATCAGAGACTGGCTCAGGTTGTAGATTTTTTGCCTTAATATCAACACACTCACATGGAATTATGGACATGTCTTGCGAATGTATAAAAATTAAAAAAAAAAAAAAAAGCAATTTACGTTTATAAAAGCTTTTTCATTCTTTAAAATTACTCCATTACAGCTTTAATGCACGGCTCAGCAAGACCCCCTGGTGGCCAACCTGTGTATGACCTTGGCACTTTTCATTGAAAGGCTACAGGGTGGTCAGAGAAATGAAATGCTTCAGGAGAATACCCTCTCACCTGTGAACAGAGGCTAGCCGCGGCTCACAGTAAATGATCAGAATATATTCTTACATCATTATGATTATAGCAGCAGCTGCCTCAACTGACAAGCTGATTGTACAAATCAAGGTTTACTAAGCTGCTCAAATCACACTCACAACACTCATACTCATCATGTTTTTTTGGTTTGAAAACCTGAAATTACCTGGACTGCCATTAATATTTATCCAAATATGAGTTCTTATACAAATTCTTAAATAACATTTTGAGACTGCCTGTAGCACAGAAGACAGACAGTGTGTGAAATACTGCATGTGTGTCGAGTAAATACTGTGTGTGTGTCGAGTGAATTGTTCCATACGGCACACACCTCGGGCTACTCTTGGGCGTCTCCCCCTTAAAAAAAAACAAGAGACACCATCATAAAAGGTCTGAGAGAAAAAGTTGCATCCAAAAACAGTGGTCTTGAGTTCCCTTCAAATATATTTTTTCTTTATATCAAAATGCTGTATCATATTACATTTTCTATAAATCCAAATCAACCTACTTTATTCAATTTTAGAGACTACAAAAAAGTGACTCAAGCACCCAGGAGTGATGGAAAGGTTATAATATCAACACCATCTCCAGAAAATTTGGACATGAACATTTGCGTCATTGCAGCGATATCAATAGTCGCATCACATGGTTTTGTAGCACATCAATTGCTGTCATTTTTAGAAGCAGAACAAATACCTCCAAACAAATGTGTCACTCAGAGCTACAGTTTTCAATCATGCTCCTGAATGCCAAATTGCTAGGTGAAAGAATACATTTGACATTTTTAAATCGATTGTTACAAATTAAAATAAGTGTGGGAAAGGTTATTTGGGATTTAAAGAACCATTTCTCGATTAACTACAGTAATGGAGACAGGACAAGTCAAAGTCATGGAGGCACGCTAATTAGTGCAAACTTTGCTGGCCCACCCCTCCTAGGGGTTTCTTATGACGCCAAATCTCATTGAAATAACAAATAACAGTGATCACTCATAACAGTCACCACTGATAATGAATGTCATTGATGATGATGAGTTCATTATACGCTTTTCAATAAACCATTAAAAACACAGAAAGTTAAACCCCGCCTCCACTGTGAATGATGTTCATGTGCTCACCTCATCGCTCTCCACCAAGTTCTCAAACTGGAAAAAAAACCCATGAAATAACAGTCAGATCTGCGTGCAATTTCTCTGAAAAACCAGACCAACTGTGTTTTAAACAACTGAATAGACAAGTCTGATTTTACAAGGCAAGAAAGCTGAAGTGGACTGGGATACCTCTATAGTGTAATGTTCTCCTGTGGTGCTGCTCCTGAAGTACTTGGACCTGTGCACATAAAGACATGAAAACACCAATTATAAACTTACTTACTGCACCAAACAGATAAACTCAATGTCATGTTTGGAACTTGTCTCCTATAAATCAGGAAAAAACAAGGTCCTGTATAACGTATCCACACGGATGAAAAATGAGTTCATTACATGAATAACAGCTGTCTAAAAAGAAGACCGGCACTTATGCCATTTTACTAATAACTTTCCTGATTGCACACACACCATTCCATAATCTGTGATATACCCAGGCATTGTCACAAATAGTAGGCTATACTTGTTCCCTACATGGAGGACTGACACCCTAGTTCAGCAGTTCCCACACTCGGATCTTGGAGCACCCCTGTGTATGCTGGTTTTCATTCCAACTCCCAACCACAATTGCAATCCAAGAATTTTAACGAGCTGTTCATTTTATTCAATTAGGGTTGCACTCTTAAACTACATTTTATCAAATAGGTATGCATACCAGAAAGAATAAAATTACCATGTTCATATTGTGCGTATTGTGCTGTATTGCAACCAATGCAATGGTAAATTATTTTCACCTAATCAAATTAAAGACTAGGCTCCTAGTTGGTGAAAGTGTTGACACCTGGCCACCAAAACGAACCACTTGAAAGATAATGAAGAATTCAAAGACAAAGCAAAAGCAAAAAAAGGCCAACCCGCATTGTGTTGATACATTTAAGGAAAATGAAATAAAAATAATAATTTAATCAAACAAATGTTTAACTACCTAATGATGAGCCTATTAGTTAACATCAGTCATTTATTGGTTACCGCTTTTGTAATTGTTTGCAATAAGCAGAACAAGGGGAGAACTTGCCAACTCCACACAGAGAGAGGCCCTGGCCGAACTGGATTCGAACCCAAGACCTCTTTGCTGTGAGTGGGCAATGTTACCCACTGCACCATCCGTAAACACAACATGAACATGGGAATTTCATTTTTCGTGTCATTGCAACGCTAAGATTATTTGATAGCAATTGGGGTTGGAACAAACACCATCGTACACAGGGGTACCCCTAGACCGAGTTGAATCCACTGCCATAGTTAATCCACTATTTAGGAAACTAGGGGACCACTTGTCAGACACACTCAGATCAGTCACGTCTGGACAAATCGCGAGAGTGCGCATTTTCCGCAGAGAAAATAAGCGCCCCTTTTCGTATAAATATTAACAGCTATGTCAGTTGGGTTATATCTCAGAAGTAACGTCAAATGCGAGTAAAGGATCTGTAAAAGCCAGCTAAAGGCACATAGTCTAATGTCGTAAAGCACAACGCTATGTTTTGGAAATGTTACCTGTGATGTAAAAATGCAATAATGTAATCTACCAGGAAAGCAAGAGTCATGGTTGCCCACTGGATCTTTACGGACACCGATCAGTTAAAGCCATATACACGTCTATGGTTAAATCAGCCTATTATTACACTGCAAATTCACCTCAACTGATTTCTTGGATACAAATTCGTTTCTGATTTTAAGTTTAAAGTGAAACCAAGCACACCTTGCGGTTCTCCAAAAGCAGGGTTTCAGACGACTCCTGTTGAGTGAAACCTAGCCGGCCAGATAATTATCTAACGTTAACAGAACACTATGTGCTACGCGGTCGACACCAGCATAGCTACACAGTTGTTCTTCGCAGAAACTCAGACTTCGAAGATACCAAAGGCAAGGGAAGATGAATTAATTTGGAAATTAGTAACGTAGCCAGTCTCCAAATATAAAAATGTAACTGGAGCAGTTAGCTAATATAGCTAGCAAAACAGAGGTACCCCTCTATGACACCGGAACGAGGTATTAAAAATCAGTTACCAGGAACACTCCACTCACCCCCCTCCACGCTGGATCCTGTTAGCTTCTCTCCTAAATAACCCATAGCACTGAGTCCAGCAGTTTCCCATGGCATTCTGTTGAAAAACACACTTCAGACCCTCAAGTATGATAGCTGTCCAGTTGTAAGGTTAGCTGTGCCACCACCCCAGTCAATCAAAACTCATCACACGAGAAACACGACAATGAAATTGGCCATTTCGGGGCCACAATAGTAAAATCTTATATCTGGTTTTGATTAAGATAGCTGCTTTCAGAATATATAAGAGACATGACTGAGGGTTAATTTACTCTTCAACACAGCTATCAGTTATGTTTTACAGGGAAAGCCACAGGACGGGAAGATCCCTCATTGTTCAGAGTATTGTCCAGCTCTTCCTGGTACATCCACGTGACCATTTTTTGACTACGGATGCTCATTTGGGTAAAACATTGTGTCAAAAGGGAGCCTGTTTGCTCACGGATTTTGTTATTTGGGCAACTAGACGAGAGCTAATAGGCTACTACTCACAAGTGAAAATGTTTTAAGTGAAATGGCAAACAACATGTGCTCAGCACTGGGCAGATTGTTTAAGATTAAAACCTCTAAAATAATTCACAATCTTCAGAGTAGTGCACTGAAAAATGTACCGGCAATTTTGAATACTAAAGTTTGAGGCAATATAATTATTTTGCACTTTCTTAAAGCATGCTTTATTTCCAACTTGCGCAATGTGTCCAATTGGGACCACATATCTTTTATCACTCCTTCAACATAGCTTGCCCGCAAACCGTTTCAGTACGTACCATACAATTTTTAAACTACTGTAAATGGTAAATGTGATTAATTGATGAATTGGTCTACCTAGTAAAGTGCTCACGGGGTGTATAGTGAGCGCTGCGCTGGTTTTTGTATAAATGGTGGTTTCTGCTATTACTCACATCCAACCTTTATGATTCCTCTACTCAAATGGTGGCCGTCAAAACCATTGTGTAATAGTTGTCTACACAGTAAACACAATTCCATTTACTTTAGCTGTGTCCATTTAGATGAATATTTTTTTCAGAATAATATAATACTGGGATATCTAAATATTAATATCCAATAACATGTTCTGTTTGGAATTTTACAGAAATGAGCATTAACTTTGATCACATCATGTTAAACCCATTTAAACCAGCAGATGGCAGTATTATGCATGAAACAGAAGCGTTGATTGGAAGCGTTGGGGGACCTGTGGTTTGTATATGCGTTTCAGGTGGGGAAGATCCATTTTGACTATGTGTATGATATCTGTGTGTGTGTTTGATGTACGTGCGTGTGTGTTTTGCGCGGGAAAGATCTATGGCCATTAACGTTGATCACATCATGTTAAACCCATTTAAACCAGCAGATGGCAATGTCTCTCTCTCTCTCTCTCTCTCTCTCTCTCTCTCTCTCTCTCTCTCTCTCTCTCTCTCTCTCTCTCTCTCTCTCTCTCTCTCTCTCTCTCTCTCTCTCTCTCTCTCATTTTTTAATAAGAATTTTTAAATTGCACAAGTCGGGATGACAGACACACTGTTGGTGGCATTAGAATAGTCCAGTTGTGGAAATTTCATTACTATGAAAGGGAAAGCATTATCTATCCTATCTCAGCGATCTAAAAACAGAACATTTACTTTTTAACTGACGGCCCATCATATTCAGTATAAAGCTATGTATTTAAATCACTTTGAAATCAGACTTTACGTAGTTTGCTTATATTTAGCTTTTGCTGCTCTATTTAATAGGGAGTAGTATACCAGAAGTATCGTTCCTGATACATCCGCTTTACCTCCCTATTGGACACATCAGCGTAACGTCACATTGGATTCAGATCCGGTGACTGGGAAGGCCACTGAAGAACACTGAACTCATTGTCTCTCATCTCTACAAATTCCTGGGGCTCTAGTCCTTAAATATTTGCGAATCTCAAAGAATTAGATGGAGTGGAAATTGTTTGTAAAGATTAAAAAAACTGGTAAGTAGATGTTATTACCAGACTATTCAGTTCTGCAGAAGCCAAACCACTTGAAAAAAAAAAACCCAACATGAGCCAATCAAAATGATCCTCTTCTCTTTTGGCAAAGAGTTATATTTCATATTTGGCAATACAGGACAGTGAAGTAACAATAGATAAGCAGAAACAGCCTATTTCCCTCCTATCGCCAATGATCACTTTTGTGGTGATGACAGCCTAATATTTCTTATCAGAAAAAGGATGTTGTAATTTCGAAGTGGTCTGTGAAAAGTTTGTATATATATCACCTGGGAAGAGTCAACATTTTGTAGGAACTACAACTTCCACATTCCCCACAGGACAATTCCGCGACGTCCACCCCGCATGACGTCTAGCTTGGTTCAGCCAATCCCGTAATGGCGGGAGCAATAAACTTTCCTGTATAGAGCAAGACACGTTCTCAGGATCTCTCTCTTCTGCTTCTTCTCTTCACCCACTTCTTCAACGCACCCTTTTTGGCCATTCGCTTCAGCTCATCTGCTCCGAGACTCGGACAGAGGCTGAATGCTGCACAGCGCACTACCAGGCCTACGGACACACCCAGTTACCTCGCGGTAACTTCGTGGCCTATAGCGAGTGGAAACTGGTGTACGCGGAACGCTACATCAGTTTACCCCTGCAAAGCCCACCAAAGAATACCAGCAACGAACTTTTCCACCCGGAAAAGGGACCAACGAACATCCTTCCAGCAACCGAGCGGTCCAGACAGCAACGCGCGGCTAAGACGGGAACGCCCCAGCTTTGCGCACCTCTCCAGGACACGCATTCACAGCACCATCGCGGTTCCTTCAAGGACAGCACGTCTTTTGGATCCAGCAATGCGTATGCTCTCAGTAAGACTAAACAAGCATTTGCAGGCATAGCCAGTGTTAGCTTAGTCTTAACTGTTATTTTGAATCTGTGTTTCTATATTTGCAGTCTTACCATTTGAATGTATTCTGTTAGCCGTGTATGTACGTGAATTAATTCGTCGTCTTTCGCGCATATATAGAGTGAACTACACAAGTAGTCGCTCTTCTCACAGCTAACACTGAAACTCATTAACACACCCAGAACTCTAGCTTACCCAAGCTAGCTACTCCCACTTTCACCTTTCCTTTGTTCAAGCGACACGCGCGCCCATACACACGCACACACACACCCTAACTTCCCCTACTAATTCCCGTTAGTTTATCTGTTCTGTGTTTGTACGTTGTTTATGACTAATTGTTGGTAAAAATTCAAGAAACAGGAAAGGTAGGTTGAGTGCTTGCCTATTATTACCAGACTATCCCATTATTTCTGCATAAGCTAAACCACTTTGAGAAAAACAACGGGATCCAATCAAAATTGTCTTTTGACAATGGGGGTTGACCTCATTTTGTCGGGCCAATAAATGCAACAAAATTGAGGTAAAGTTGGCAAACGATTTCAATTGCTAAACAAACTCAAAGGAGCAGGCACAAAACTAGGACATTTTTTCATTTTATTTGTGAAGAATATTTTTCAAATAGTATTTCAACTGAACAGTCTGAAATATATTTTGGCTTTAGGCAGACAGGGGTTATAATTATTTATGTTAAAGGATATATTGCATATCCCCAATAACATCTGCACATTTAAGGTAAGAAATCCTGTACTTTTCCTTCCAGAAATAGATAATGTGCTTTAAAAAAAAAAATGTATGCATGAATTTAGTTTCAGAAAGACAAAATGACATTGTCAGTGATGATGAAACTTTACATGAAAGGTGCCCATTCAGTGTCCAAAATTAACTTTTTGGCTTATTTGCCAAGATGGCAGGTAGATTTAAAAAATCATTTTAGGTGGTTGCCTATGCAATTTCCTGCCTGCCAATGTAATAAACAAAATAAGCGTTCCCTGTCACAATAACCATTTTGTGTATGAGCACTATATATGCACAGCCCAAGACACATTAACATACAATAAAACACATTAGAGTTAATGGACTATCTATGATTATGTATGATTACTATACAGTATATACAGTGAGTGCCATAATGTTTGGAACAGGTGCATTGTTTTCTTGATTTGGCTTTATTATACACAATTTTAATTCGAAATCAAATAATTCACATGTGGTTAGTGTGGATTCTCTGAATTGTTTGATTAAAAATCTACAATTGCATGACAACAAAAACCTGTGTACACACAATGAGATGCATACACTATATATACACTCAGCAACCACTTTATTAGGTACACCTGTACACCAGCTCTTTAACCCCTTCAGACCCTGTGCACATTACAAAGTACACCATTTGTTTCCCCTTTTTTCAAATGCTTTGTGACATTTTTCACCACTATTAAAAAAACATTGTCTATTGAATCTTATATGTTCCATGCTATAACTGTTTCGGACCTAGCATCCACTGGAATGTACAAAAAATGATCATTAAAGATTTGCAATAAAAATATTTTTTTAATTGAATCTCATTTCTGGATGCATTTGGGATGGGGAAAATGCATAGTTCTATTTTTCCCTTCCCTGGAACATAATTCAGGTCTGAAGGTTAATACAAATATCTAATCAGTCAATAATGTCGCAGCAAGTCAATGCATAACAATATGCAGACATGGTCAAGAGGTTCAGTGGTTGCACAGACCACACATCAGAATGACGATCTTTAACCTTCTGATGTCCACCCGACAGTGAAGCTGAATCAGCAGATCAATCAGCGAGACCCCCTCCACTGACTCTTGTTCAGAAAAACACACTTACAATCTTTTACAAAAGTATGTAATATGTAACATGACATGCATGTTTTTTAGAACATGGATTCCAGCAGCTTCCAGGAAATGACCAATCCAGCTAGCAGTGTGACAGGAGGGAGGAGTGGAGAGGTGATGGTCTCATCTTTGTTTCTTTTAATATTTACTACAAGTATTAATTTTGCATCATTTTTGTCTTGGTGCTTTTATCCTTCCTATTGTAAAGCACTCTGAGATTGTTCATACAATAAAAAAATGAGTCATGCCTCTCATAAATTAAATAATTCCCCAAACAAGCTATCCATAACATAGTTATTCACCTGGGCAATAATACCAGGGGAGCCGATGGAAGGGAGAGGGAGGCATTTAGTCCAAAACTCAGGCCACAAAGGCATTGAGATCTACACTTGCCCGTTTCAGTCCTGGTCCTATTACTAAGACTTAATATTTTTACTTCAGAAGAAAGTATTTAACTTTTCACTCCCCTACATAGCTACCTATGGATGGATGTAGTTAATGGTTGCTTTGCATGATAAGGGTTCTCATACAATGAGCTCATACAATATGATGCAATGTTAGAAATTAAACGATGATGGACACCTGGAGCACAACAGGGATGCCCAAACCTGTTCCTGAAGATCTACCATCCTGCAGGCCAACCCTAACAAAACACACCTTTTCCCACGGTTGGAGATCTTGTTGAGCTGCTTATTATTAGAATAATAATCATTTCAGGCTGCTAAGGGGACTGTCCCACCTCACGGACACTCCCTACTCCCTAGCTATTCCATTCCGGTCTGCCAGCTCTGGTTGCCTTATGGTTCCCTCACTACGAGCACCTGGCGGTCGAGCTGCACGTTCTCATCTCATTTTGAATAGAACTTTTAACTTGGGAGTATTTTCCATAATGGTATGGCTACTTTTACTTACATCCTCAAATTGAAGGTGACAGTCTGCACTGTCATATTCATTGTTTCACTTCACATCTAATGTGCTGAAATACAGAGCCAAAATTTTCTGAGCTTAAATATGCAGTTTCATAAAAAATAACAAGTAATTTTACTTATAGTCTTGACCAATATTGTATATTTACTAATTACTGGACTGGTGAAATGTGATTCTCAGAATTGTCCACAGATGGCTTTGGGGCAGACCCAGTCCCTGAAGGTGCTGTCATTCCCCAGCATCGTCAAACAGCAGGGACATCTGGAGCTTTCGGCCATCCTGGCCGGTATGGGGCTCACGGATGAGCAGAGGAGAGCAGTTGAGTTCGCCACAAGAGGTCAGCGAGAGAACCCAATGTGGGGCATTATGAGGGAAGGCCGGATTACCAGCAGTAACTTCGGTGTCCTCCTGTCTGCACTGCAAAGTGGGAAAGAAGTGTCCTCTTCGGCCATCTCTCGTTTAATTGAACCAAGGTCACTGGAACATGTGCCAGCGATCAAGTGGGGCATACAGAATGAGGAGAAGGCAAGAAAGGCCTTCGAGGAGGAGAAACAGGTGGTAGTGCAGGACTCCGGCCTGTGGTTATCCAAGTCAGGGGTGTTGGGTGCCTCTCCTGACGGCTTGGTTGGCTCCACAGAACTTGTTGAAATCAAGTGTCCGTACAGTGCCCGGGACATGACAATTGAGGAGGCAGTTTCTGAGTTGGATTACTTTTTCCTGGAGAAAGTCGGCGAAGACTACCAGCTTCGCCAAAATCATGATTACTGGCACCAGATACAGGGACAGATACATATTGCTGGGAGGGATGTTTGTTATTTTGTGGTATGGACTACAAAGGACAGGGTTATAGTCCCAATCAAGAGGGACAAGGAGTGGCAACCAAACCTGCAGCTGCTGGAGAACTTTTATGAGTCAAAACTGCTGCCAAAACTACTGAACTGTGCTGAACATTAGATGGAATTAGTTCATAGTTATTGTTTGGGTTAGGGTTCAATCGGTTTTTCAACATTTTAAACAACTTTGAGGCTTCTAAAAAGCTCCTTATCCCCTTATGAAAGTGATGGGAGGTGGCCACTTAGTAGGGGCAAGGATCTCATGATGCGATTTATAAATATGATTTGCACTTCATGGGTCATGATGTAATTACATTCACTATACAATGTGATGCTATTCACCTCACGATACGTTGTGATGCATAACTTACTGAAAAATTCTACTTACTTTGGAAGGGAGGGGGATTCTTACAGATGGTGACCCTGATACGATACGTTTTCACTTGTGTTCTGGCTTGGGGATTCTTATAGTTATGTAAACCTTAGGTTTTCAATATACAGTGTAATCATGCTTGGTGTTGTTGGAAAGCCAATGTCATGGGGAACAGGGTGGTGTCATTGGTGGGGTGGTACAGTGGGTGCTGAATGAAGATCTTGGAACACCATTCAAAAGTGAACTGTAGGTAATGCAAGTTACCCATGAGTCAGCAGCTAGCTGTGCAACAAATGTTAATCTGGTGTGATAGGCCTACAGAGAGAGTGCAAGCAGCGTCATTGACGTACTGTGATTTTATTGGGATTGTGTCTTTCTTTGATGATTTGGGGTTTTTCTTTGATCTTTGAGTATATAAGGGGAAAAGTGGAACGGTTCAAGGTTCGATAGCCATTCCGCATTTTGCACAATTGTATATTGCTGTTATTGAAAACACTAAAATAAATTGCATTCACTTTAACCTTTCCTCTCTGACTCTAAACCACTACACACCTAGCAATCCTAGCATACACACAGAACTCAGGATATCTGCACCCCAACTTGCTTATACACTAGTGCTGTCACAAGATACACAATTGCATCATTGCAAGCTTCTCAAGCCAGAAGCAAGTCCATGTCGACCAAGATACATAGCAATTCACACAGAGCTGCACTACAGGTGGAAAGAGGCTATCATTCCTCACGTGCAGTATCCTCCTATGTACAACTGTTCGCAAAGAGCAAAGGTTAGAACGCTATTTTGCAGCCAGGCAAACAAGATGTCATTAAATTAATCCCGTTCCAGTAGCACAAGGTAAGACCATACATGTTCCTTTGCCACTCTGATACTTCTGCTGTTTGGTGTATCTGATGTGTGAAATATAAACATATATGTTTCAGAGCAACAGTGTTCAGAATTGAATTATGCATTATGAATTGATTTGGCTTCACCAATACCAGTGCTTCTCATGAGAAGAAGAAAATAAGGGACCAGAAAATATTCAAACACACCCTAACCAAAGTTTCTCAGGTAACATGCAAACTTTTGTCTGTTGGAAACAGCGAGAAGATTTCACTGTTTGAAGTATCAACAGACCAAGAATGCTGTGCAGTCATAGTTTTTGATGAAGTGGCATTCAGCAGCTTTCAGTAGGTTTTTTGCTAAATTTAACTTAACCCCAGTAACATGAAATGACAACCGTGAGACCGTGTTCTATGGATACCTATTATCCAATCTAGAAGCATTGAAAGATATGGTGGCAGTTTTTGGAAGGTCTTGTAAATAAACACATACCAATGGATGTTTTTCTTCACAGAAAGTGATGGCTAGGTAGCTTTCCAGCACAGAATGCAGTGATGGGTGTCATGAGCTTCACCTGTTATAAACCCGAGGGCAGATTGCAGAATGCTAAGCTAAAGTAACCTTAAGTATGTGACAGGTGCATGCCTATATACAGTCAGGTCCATAAATATTGGGACATCGACATAATTCACCTCTTTTTGGCTCTATACACCACCACAATGGATTTGAAATGAAACGAACACGATATGCTTTAACTGCAGACTTTCGGCTTTAATTTGAAGGTATTGACACTCAAATCAGGTGAACGGTGTAGGAATTACAACAGTTTCTATATGTGCCTCCCACTTTTTAAGGGACCAAAAGTAATGGGACAATTGGCTGCTCAGCTGTTCCATGGCCAGGTGTGTGTTATCTCATTATCTCATTTACAAGGAGCAGATAAAAGGTCTAGAGTTAATTTCAAGTGTGCTATTTGCATTTGGAATATGTTGCTGTCAACTCTCAATATGAGATCCAAAGAGCTGTCACTATCAGTGAAGCAAACCATCATTAGGCTGAAAAATCAAAACAAACCCATCAGAGAGATAGCAAAAACATTAGGTGTGGCCAAATCAACTGTTTGGAACATTCTTAAAAAGAAAGAACGCACCGGTGAGCTCAGCAACACCGAAAGACCCGGAAGACCACGGAAAACAACTGTGGTGGATGACAAGAATTATTTCCCTGGTGAAGAAAAACCCCTTCACAACAGCTGGCCAGATCAAGAACACTCTCCAGGAGGTAGGTGTATGTGTGTCAAAGTCAACAATCAAGAGAAGACTTCACCAGAGTGAATACAGAGGGTTCACCACAAGATGTAAACCATTGATGAGCCACAAAAACAGGAAGACCAGATCAGAGTTTGCCAAACAACATCTTAAAAAGCCTTTACAGTTCTGGAACAACATCCTATGGACAGATGAGACAAAGATCAACTTGTACCAGAATGATGGGAAGAGAAGAGTACGGAGAAGGAAAGGAACTGCTCATGATCCAAAACATACCACCTCATCAGTGAAGCATGGTGGTGGTAATGTCATGGTGTGGGCATGTATGGCTGCCAATGGAACTGGTTCCCTTGTATTTATTGATGATGTGACTGCTGACAAAAGCAGCAGGATGAATTCTGAAGTGCTTCGGGCAATATTATCTGCTCATATTCAGCCAAATGCTTCAGAACTCAGTGGACGGCGCTTCACAGTGCAGATGGACAATGACCGGAAGCATACTGAGAAAGCAACCAAAGAGTTTTTTTAAGGCAAAGAAGTGGAATGTTATGCAATGGCCAAGTCAATCACCTGACCTGAATCCGATTGAATATGCATTTCACTTGCTGAAGACAAAACTGAAGGGAAAATGCCCCAAGAACAAGCAGGAACTGAAGACAGTTGCAGTAGAGGCCTGGCAGAGCATCACCAGGGATGAAACCCAGCGTCTGGTGATGTCTATGCGTTCCAGACTTCAGGCTGTAATTGACTGCAAATGATTTGCAACCAAGTATTAAAAAGTGAAAGTTTGATTTATGATTGTTAGTTTGTCCCATTACTTTTGGTCCCTTAAAAAGTGGGAGGCACATATACAAACTGTTGTAATTCCTACACCATTCACCTGATTTGGATGTAAATTCCCCCACATTAAAGCTGAAAGTCTGAAGTTAAAGCACATCTTGTTCGTTTCATTTCAAATCCATTGTGGTGGTGTATAGAGCCAAAAAGATGAGAATTGTGTCGATGTCCCAATATTTATGGACCTGACTGTATAACATAGTCCAGGACAGACTACATAAATTTTGCCTCAACAATCCTCTGCCTGCAGACTATAAAAAACAAGACTTGAAACCAATACCTATACAGTTATACAGCTATACAGTTCCCATACAAGCCCCCCGCCCCCCACCCGCACACACACGTACACCCTTCTGTATCCAAACCTGTTCTGTATGTAAACCTGTTCTCCTCACTCACTCCAGCTATACCACCCTCTCTCCAGTCATCTACTCCTTGGATCATCACTGGTGAAATTAAGCTGTTTAAAGACTGCTGTCCTGTTTGACAAGGTAATTCCCAGCGACTCACTTAAAACTGCCATGAAGACTGATAGTCAGAACTGTCAGAACACTTAAATGTTTCAAGTGGCATTAATCAAACTTGGACTGTTGGTTTTATATTCCATGCACGAGAATTACAGTTTCTGGCAATCATTACCTAGCAATTCACTGATAGTGCTTGATATGCACCTGGCTACAGGGCACACTGTTTGGCATTTGTACAGAGAGACGACATGGGGACTGAAGGCAAGGTAATATATGGTCTGGTGAATGCTTAAAATTACTTCTATTTGTAATACAAATGGAAATCAAATCGAGGTGGGGGGGGGGGGGGGGGGGCGCATGAAGAGATGAGAGTTCTTCTGTTTTTGCAGAGTGACATGAGGAAATCTTCTGTTCCACCGACTATCAGATAGAACAAGTTAGCAGTCAGAGGAAGGGTTATGTTTATATTTTACTTCAATCCATAAATCAGTCAATCTGAATGCGATCAGGAGATTTTTCTGGAAAACAGCCAGAGTATCTGTCAAACTCCATAAAAACATTCAAAAAATGACCTAACTACTGAGAAGTCAATCTGAACATTTACATTTACATTTTTGTCATTTGGCAGATGCTTTTAATCCAAAGAGACTTACAAGTGCAACATCATTAATTAACGTTAACAACTACATTAGTTAATGTCAATTCATATTTGAATGAAAAACTGTTAAAAGTACTTGTTAATGGTTAGCTAGTTCTAAGTTTATACTCTGGTTTGCTGATGAATAAATATTTGTGGAATAAATACATTAGTTAATATTTCAATACATGAACTAATGAAAAATCTATTTCATGCTTAATTAATGCATTAGGACATCAATGAATTAGCGTTAACAACTATAGCTAAGCCAAGTGCCTTATTGTGAATTGAGACCAAATAAACTGGTGTTAAATGGACTGTGCTGTTTCAGGTTATTAAGTGTAAGGCGGCGGTGGCTTGGGAGCCACGGAAGCCTCTTTCACTCGAAGAGGTGGAAGTGGCCCCTCCCAAAGCCCATGAGGTCCGCATTAAGGTAATGTTCACACACAAGCGTTGCCACGGTTACAGAAGCAGTCCTTCTGATAGTAAACCATTATGCTGGATCACTGCTTCTGCCAGAGAAACACTTTTCTCAATATTACCTATTAAACAGTTAGTGTGGTGTGTAAGTGTGCGCGTGTGTTTGGGAGAATATGTGCTGATTCCTACTGAACAGAAGGTGAACAGCTGTTGTATGGTTTTGGGACAGATCGAAGCCACTTCGGTGTGCCACAGTGACCTACAGGTCCTGAGAGAAACACCACTCCCACAAGGTGGAATGCACACCTTCCCGATCCTCCTGGGACATGAGGCAGCTGGCATAGTGGAAAGCATTGGCCCCGGGGTCACCAAATTCTCCAAAGGTGAAAAGATTTGTTAGCCATTAGGTGCTGTAAACGTGTTGCGCTGTGAGTTTTTCCCTTTAACCCACTCTGTACCCTGCTTCTCTTCTCTTGTGTTCTTCTACAGGAGACACGGTCATCCCTCTTTTCGCGGCTCAGTGTGGGGAGTGTGAATACTGCCTGTCTCCAAAAACGAACATGTGCAAGACACACTGGTATGGACTTGTCTTGGGCACAAACAAATCATTTTGAACAAGTCTTTAAAGTGAACATCCTGGATCATCAAATTATTTGTCCGTATGCCTGCCAGCTGCCGCTGAAAATACAGCTGCTCTCTCACTGGGTGTAGTGTTGGTCACCGCAAACTCGGACAGACAAGATGCTGCTGGTTATTAGCAAACCTCCAGCCACTGAGGTGGAGGCGGGGAACACTATGGGAGAAAGATTGAGGTGGCTCTACACATAAGCTCATACTGTGTCTCAATATGTGATTAGAGCACACAATGGTAAATGTTTGACAGGAGCCCACCCTGCTGGGGTGTTAAGAAACTGTTTATTTTCATCGAGATAGTGAAGCGACAGACAACCGTGTGACAATCCAAAATGTGCTGTTTGTGCATTCTAGTCAAACTGCTCTTGTATGGTAAATGTGTCTTTTTTTCACCTGCAGGGAGGAATTCCTGAAGGGGGTACTTTTGGACGGGACCAGCCGGATCACCTGTCAAGGGAAGCAGATTACGCAGCTTTTTGCCTTGGGTACTTTCTCAGAGTACACTGTTGTCGCAGAAATCTCACTGACCAAAATCCGGAAGGACGCCCCCCTGGACAAAGTCTGCCTGTTGGGGTGTGGGATCTCCACGGGATACGGGGCCGCCATCAACTCTGCCAAGGTGCCGATTTTTGCCAAGGAGTTAAAAACACTACACTTTGTTACAGCTGCAGGGATTCACAGCTCTGAGTCTCTACTTCATAGCACTCATACATACAGTCCCCACAGGGGATGCCATTTAGCTCGGTTACAAAAATAAAATGCAATACATTGAAACATAGATCATAAAACACAATAACAATCACATTGGGAACATTTAAAAGAGGGTGTGTTTTTCACAGAAGTAAATGCAGCATTAACTACACTTACCTGGCCAAAAGGCAGCAAAAAACAAACAAACATGATGGTTACATACACATGGCAAACTTTTATCAGATTATTGAGTGCAATCAGTTTTACAAAAACATCTTCCAAAACTACAGTGTTTTTTTGTCCTTTTGAACTGAAGCAAACTCACCACAAGAAATTAATTCACCATAACAAATCATACTGTCTACCACCACCCCCCACCCCCAGGTGGAGCCTGGGTCCACGTGCGCGGTGTTCGGTTTGGGGGCCATTGGTTTGGCGGCAGTGATGGGGTGTAAAGCAGCCGGGGCATCCAGGATCTTTGCTGTGGACATCAACAAGGACAAGTTCCCCAAGGCCGAACTGTTGGGGGCGACTGACTTTGTCAACCCCAAGGACTACGACAAGCCCATCAGCCAGGTGCTGGCAGAGATGACCAATGGGGGGGTGGACTTCGCCTTGGAGTGTGTCGGCAGCGTGGAAGTGATGGTGAGATTGATGAGCAGACACTTTCTGTGACTTACCTGTCTGACACCTGCCATCAACTGCGCTGGTAAAATGTGAATGGCACTTTTGTAAATTCACTTCAGGTAAAGGCACCAGTGAAATTACTAAACTGTAAAATGTATGACATACGGATGGTGCAGTGGGTAGCAAGGAGGGTAGCAAGGAGGGCCTGGGTTCGAATCCCGGTCGGCTGGGGCCTCTCTGTGTGGAGTTTGCATGTTCTCCCCGTATGAGTGTGTGCGTGAATGGTGTGTGTGCCCTGCGATGGACTGGTGACCAGGAGCTATTGGGACTACACTGGCTGAGGTTAATCTGTGCTCTTCTCCTTTAAGAGAGCTGCTCTAGAGTCTTGTTGTAATGCCTGGGGGACCTGTGTGATCGTGGGGTACGTTCAGGAGAAAGACATGACCTTGGCACCCTTAACCCTCCTGCTGGGCCGTACACTGAAGGGAACTTTCTTTGGGGGTAAGCATGTCAAATGGAGGTTTGAAGAATTCTACTTGGCTGTTTGCACAAATGTGATATTGCATACCTTTGTTTTCATGTGCCATTTAAAATCAGGATGGATTTTATTTTCTCAATTAATTTGGTCAGTGCTCTTTGTGTGGTTTTACCTTAGGGTAAAAGTGTTCTTTTTCTCATCATGTTATGCTACATGTTTGAAAGTGTTGTTTTTCTCAGCGCTGTTTGTGTGGTGCATTCCTGTCCTTCAGGATGGAAGAGTGTGGAGAGTGTGCCCAAGCTGGTCGATGACTACATGAACAAGAAGCTCAAGGTGGACGAGTTTGTGACCCACAACCTTCCCCTGGAAGAGATTAATGAGGGTTTTGACCTCATGACAAGTGGGAAAAGGTAAAATGCATAAAAATCCTAAATGGTTAAAGAACAGAACAACAAAAAAAGAACATGAAAACAAAAGGTTGAAAGACAGTAAATTATTATGCAGGCAAACTGAGAATTATGGATTCACACTATTGCTCCTGATTGATGAATGTTTGATGTGTGTGTGTGAAATCCTGAAGATTTCATTTGACCATAATTTGGCACACTCTACTATTTAGCACCTCAAAGATATCTCTTGCTGAGCTTTGTTAGGGTTGGAGTGAAAACCTCCAGGATGGTAGATCTCCAGGAACAGGGTTGGGCAGCCCTGCTCTAGCTGTTGAATGAGGTGTACTTTGATAGGTTTCGAGTGAAAACCTACAGGATGGGAGATCTCCAGGAACATGTCATCATGCTCTATATCATTAGTGTATCTACATTTTCACAATGCATCAGCTTTTTTTGTAAGTCCCATTCACTTCAGCCTCAAAGAGTAACCACCCAGCAATCCACACTCCTTTATATAACCAAGAGATCAATAGATTGTTTTCCAGTGTGCTGTGTCTGGGGAGCATGCGGCCCGTATATTGAAGCAGGAATACTGATGTAGCTGGATAGCTGTTCTGAGTAAAACCCCAGATCTTTTTACTTCAGTCCATGTTCCAGATTTAGGAGGGTCCTAAAGCCATGTTTACTTTATCGATTGCACGTCACTCTGGTGGTGTTAATTGTTGTGAATTGCCGCTCTTGTCTTTGACACACCTAGATGCCTGGGTGCATTTGTATAAGTTCTCACGATGCCTGTGTTCCTTTTTTCATATTGCATATCCTGAGTACAGACTGAGACTTATGTATGTGTGTGTCTGAACAGTGTCTTATGCCTGTAACCAAAAGGGAGTGTTCATTGGTTTGGGGAAAGAGGGCAAACAGCTCCATAAAAGCCAGGGCACCCTGTATTTCAGGGTGTGGGATGTGCAGTAGATTGTTCTCCAGTGTGCTATATAAAGGGGGTTGCTCAGTGCAGTTATGCAGTAACTCCTGCTTCATGATACAGGCCCCTGGGGGGTTATGTGAGTACTTGTGGATACGGGAACATGGTGTTCTGCTCTGTGGGATAACAATAGGCTATCTTGTTTCAAATTGCAAACAGCCGATGTGGGTTCAATGAGGAGATCTTTCAGGGCAAGTCAGGTTCTCATGTGAGGGTTACTGTTGAATGATTTCAAAATGTAAGGTTTTATTGATTTCATTAAGTTGCAGACAAGTTTTCACCACAGATTAGCCATTTTCCCCCATCTTTTGAAGGATGCCACTACTTTTGGCTGGCACTGTATTTGCACGTGTGTGTTTGTGTGTGTTATGTATTGTAGGTGTTTGTAAGGCAAGGCTCATTCACACTATCATAATAAGATAAATGATAAGAGACCATTTTTTCAAGACCCATTCATGTATCAGTTTACATTTTGAGATGCAATCCAGCATGGATGTACATCTTATATCCCAAAGGGTTCACAGCATAACAGGCTTCAGAGCACTGAGTGACATGTCTGTGTTGTGTACTGCTATAGACTTTGCCGGCCATTTTGCCGGCCATTTTGCCGGCCATTTTGCCTTACTTATTAACCAGGAGTGTTTGTCTGCATGTCAGGACACACAGTGTATCTGGCACCAGCTTATATTTTCCAGCTCAGTGGAGTAAGGAATGCTGGGGATCTGTTTTTTTGCTCTTCTGCTACTCTGCTTCTGCTACTCTGTGAAGCGTATTTGTATTTGTCTTCAGTAAAAAGTGCCGCAAAAATAGTCTGGAGCACAGGGATTTTCAGCTTTTATTGTAAACAAAAAAGACACGCACCGTTTTGAAACAGTTTTCATTCTGATGAAGACACTATGTTCACCTGTTGGCAATAAAAGCTGAAAATCCATGTCCTCCAGATTTATGAAGGAATTATCATAATCCAATCACTCCAAAAAAAATTATAGTTACAAGAATGCCATGGTCAAAGACAACAGGCTGGGGTATATTTGTGTTTTTCTTCTATATTTCTCAGTTCATTTTCAAGTAGAATGTGATGTGAGGGCCTGAGTGGCCTTATGAGCGGTCACTGACACCCGACTCTCACCCAGATTGACAGGTGCAAAATGACTTTATTGTGCTTTCAAAGTCAAGTAATGAAAGCATTATCACTCAGAATCAAGGCTGATTTCACTCAGTGATTTTCTTTCTCTTTCCAGCATTCGAACGGTCATCAAAATGGCCTAAAAGAGGCAGGCTGAAGAGAGATGGCTTCCCAAACCCACACCCTGACGGCTCCACCGTGACTGAAGCCAGAAGCATGTACATGAAGTCAAATGGCAGTTCCGATGACTATGGCGCAATAAGAAAGAGAATTATTAACATAAATACACAGACTTTGGACAACCTGTCCCGCTCTGGATAAGAGTGTCTGCTAAATGCCATGTAATGTAGTGGGTTGGAGCTCAGCATCTGGCTTGTCTACATAATCTGTAATGACCCCTGACATTCTTACACTCTGGTATTTCAGCGTTCAAATGTGCTGAACGGGTCACTGCTGTGAGATGGCTGCCCTCTAGTGTGCCACCCAAGACACTGCAAGCAGCACACTCCTTACAGAGCATCTAAATTAAGGTCACTGGGGAGCCACATTCATTTCATCCCCAGTTTTGTAATCCGTCCGTTTGCTTTGCCAATTCGTACCCTCAGTTTCTGCATTTAAATATTGTTTTCCAATGGTGTCTAGGATCGCTCTATATGTTCCTTTTGCTAATGCCACCTACTGTTCAAGAGAATACAACACAGTTGATATGTTCCTGAAAATCTACCATCCTGTAGGTTTTCATTTTAACATTACATTGGCACACCTGATTCTACTACTCGATGGAACTTGAGATTCCAGCAGCTCAAAGGAATCTCTAGCTCACTGGTGCCCAATCATGTGTCATGGAGAGCCATGATGTGTCATGGAGGGCGGTGAACCAGAAACCCACCGATGCCCCTGTACTGCACATACTGTACCACCAACCAGTGGTTGTGGAAAAGGTAATGACAGACAATCAATGTTTACACAGGAGATTGAGCTGGACTGTCTCACAGAGGTCCGTCCATTCAACTTCTCATCCAACCCTCTGAGACGTTATGGAAACATAAAGCCCCCCAGGGCTGAACAGGGGAAGAATTGTAGGATACATAGTCCCCTCAATCTTAGGGGACCAAAACTAATTGGACAATTGGCTCTTCAAATGTTTTCCGGACAGCTGGTTTGAATTTCATTGTTAGCTCATGCACAAAAGAGCCTATAAAATGTCTACAGTTGATTCTAGGAGTGCCATCTGCATTTGGAGTCTGTTGCTGTTGTCATGAAGCGTGAGGACCAAAGAATGGCAGTAAAGCAGGCCATCATTAGGCTGAAAAATGAAGAACAAATCATTGACATTGGCAAAATATTTGCCAGGTAAACATCTACATTGTTAAGAAGCAAGAAGGCACTGGTGAGCTCAGCAATGACAAACAACCTGCTAGACCATGGAAGACCAATGTAGTGGACATCAGAAGAATAACCTCAGAGGGTTCACCACATGATGCAAGCGCCAGGCAAGCCTCAAGAATAGAATAGGTTACAGTTCACAAAAATGTACATTAAAAAAACCTATGTTCTGGACAGATGAGATGAAGATCAACCGGTACCAGAGTTATTTATGATCCAAAGCATACCCCCTCATCTGTCAAGCGTGGTGGAGGTTATGGCTTGAGCGTGTATGGCAGCCACTGGAACTGGCTCACTTGTGTTCATTGATGATGACACTGCTGACGGCAGCCGCAGGGTGAATGCCGAAGTATATAGAAACATCTTGTCTGCTCAGATTCATATAAATATGATGACTTTATTTCAGTTTGTGTGCACTTTTGGTCCCCTAAAAGTGGGAGACCTATGGGCTGTAATTCCTACATGGTTCACCCAATATGGATTTAAACACCCTCAAATTAAAGTTGAAAGTTAAAGTTGCAGGATTGTTTTATTTCACCCATTTTGTTGGCTGAAGTGCGGAGCGAAAACAACAAAGAAGTGTCACCATCCAAATACTTACTGACAGCACTGCATTTTCTGAACTGTCCCATACAACTAGCTTGTGCAATGCTCTTGTGTGAGGCTGCAGAATGTTACTTCCCTCAAATAATATAGCTTTGTCAGAGCTGCATTGCCCAACCTCATTTTATTTACAGCTGAAACTGGAAAACACCTCCACTTCTGTTCTTGACTGACCAAGTGACCTCAATCCAATTGAACATGCATTTCACTGACTGAAGACAAGACTGAATGCAAAACAAGCAGGAGCTGAAGAGGCTGCAGTACAGGCCTGGCAGAGCATCAGCAGGGAAGATACCCAGAATCTGCTCATATCTGGGTCATAGACTTCAGGCAGTGTTTGATTGCAAAAGATTTTGGGGGCGGCAGGATAGCCAAAGGTTATAAATCTTCATTTTAGTGCATCACCTGTAATATTCACACTTTTCAAAGTAAGAAATCCTCTGCTTGTGATTCCAGACATGGACATACATAATAAGCTTTAAAAAGCTTGAGGAAGTACATTACATTCATATTTATGGATTTACAGTTTCAGAAAGGCAAAATGATGTATGCACAGTGAATCAAGGATCAGGAATCGGATTTATAGTGGCTACATATAAACTATGTTTAGAATTGCTACAGTAGAAGTAGCCCAAAAATCAGAAAACATGCCTAATTAACTAAGTTATCCCAACATTACTATTGTTGGATTGTGTTTAATAGATAAAAGGAATCGTATTGTAAACCTTAGTGTAAGTCAGTTATCAGAGACCAGACGTTAGAAGTAACACCATTTACTACCACCATTTCACACACTGTAACTGTGATTAAAAAAACTTCCATTTATCTGATTAGAACATGGCCAAGGCTGCAGTCAGGATGCCGTCCCACCCACCAACAGATCTGTTGATGGGATCCCGCCCACCAGGGGAACGGTTCATGGGAACGCGCCCAAGGGAATTGTGGGTAGGATATGTGAACTACGTGCCCTTGGTGGGCACTTCTGCCAACATGGTGGACGGCTTCATTGCGCTGCTCCAAGGAGACCGAAAGACCGCGGAGGCCAAGGGCTATAAGGACTTCCTGGGTAGGCAATGGGCAGGATGGAGGATTTCTTTGATTTGTTGTTACTCAATCAAAAGATTCTGACCTCCACTGCATTTCAAATAATTTACTGCATATGACAGCATACCCATTCTGCTATAGCTCTCTACTACTATTGCTAGTACAACTGTTATAATACTACTAAAAATGTTACCAAAGTTTATCTACTACTACTGAAACAACCACTGCTACGAAAGCTATATAAACGTTTGCATTTTGTTGGTCAACAGGCTAAGAATTTCGTAACGTGTCTCTGTTTCTATTCAGATTCAGCTGGAATCCGTGACCTGAAGCCAGGGTCCATCCTTCAGAACGCCAAAAGCCAGACAGTAGTCGGGTGCAGTGCCAAAGTATACAAAGATATAAATGACTACATTATACAAGCAGTAAAACCAGGGGCGAGCGCCACAGTTAAAGTTACTAAGGCAGCCCAGGCAGGTACAAATCTATACACAAACCTTTCCACGTCTTTTGAGGCTCTCAGGGATAAATTGAAAGAACGTCGTATAGACTTGCTAAAAGATGTACAACAGAACCGAAGGTCTACCAAGGGAGAACACGTTTTCAACAACGCCCTGCTTGGGTTATATGGGTCGATAATTGATTTGTTCATTGAAAGGCACGTCATAAACGGTAACAGAGTGACGTTGGTCGACCGTATCCCAAACAGCAGCGTTAGTGACGCCTTCCAAGGGAACGCCCCAGATGGCGAACACATCAACTTGACTGCTGAACAGAGACAAAACATTAGAACCTGGGTAGTTCACATTCCGGACAATGTGGTATATATCCCAATCAACAACATTCTGTTTGCATACATGACAGACACCATTAGGCTCAATGCTGTTGACTACATGCATTTATTTCGTCTGCATCAAAAGAATATGAACGTGTTGCGTATTCTCGCTCAAACAGTAGAATGGATGCATATGCATCGCGTTTATCTGGACCCACAGGCCGCGGAAATTTGGTTTTCTGAAAACCCAGATCTCATTCCTCAATTTCACATAACTGAAGACGGCGTGCAACGTATGCTGAGGCACCTCGATCCCGAGAGGTCAACCCTGTTACATAATTTTGTGAATGGCCTGACACGGGCCGCCCAACTGGTGGGTGCACATTTCCGTTAATAGATTTTATGGGTTAACCACAGGTAAGAAGCCTTATGCATTCCTGCTCATTGTAAAATTCTTAGTAGCTTACGTAAAAAAAATAACTTGTTTTAAATACGTTTCTTTCATGGTTTATTTGTATCAGCACTATTTGATAAATACAAATATATATATATATATATATATATTTTTTTTTTTTTTTTAAATCAAACTCTTTAAGCTTGTAAGTAGCCTACAGATGCTGCATTGCTGTAGTAGTAGTAGTAGTAGTAGTAGTAGTAGTAGTAGTAGTAGTAGTAGTAGTAGTGAACACTGTGAAGATTTATTTATTTATTTTCCAAAACTTAGTTTAAGTTTCATTTTCATTTTTAGATTTTCAATGTTTTATAGAAGACAGTGAAACTGTCCTTTTATACTTTTTAAGGTAATGCATTTCCTCCTTTCTCAAAATGCGCGAAAATGAAGGGGTTTTATTTTATCCCGAAATATTTTATTTCGAAATGTAACCACTGCATAATGTTTAAAATTAAAGATTAAAAATGTATCTTTAATAATTTAACTTAAATGTTTTTTTTTTTTTTTACTAAAACCATTGAAATAATTTGCATGTTCTTCTGTAAGATGTTAAAATATCTTTCAACTACTGGTAGAGAAAACGATGTAATTGTTTGGGTGTTGGTGACATCTTGAAGGGTTTCATTAAATAAATTGTCTGCAAACGATTATTGCAACTGTGTCCTTGAAAATGGTTTGATTTGTAAATGTTTTTTGATTATTTCCTGATTACTATACATGTTATTCTCAGGCCTCAGGTAAAATAGCCTGAACATACCTGCACTGCTCTGGGGGTGGGAATAAGGTTGTGTTGTGAGAAAACTACCGTTTTTAACCAGACCAACACTGCTCCATTTCTGGGTGCCGATTTACATTATTTTTAGTTTCATTGTTATTTTCAAAAGTAAAAAATACAATGGCTTCTCTACTTAATGCATGATTGATATGGATATACTGAACATGCTGATTTGTCAATAGTTAGTTTTCTCATATGCATAATGTAGACACACACACACACACACACACACACACACACAAACACACAAACACACACACACACACAGCGGCGTCCAATCTTGTCCAAGAAGGGCCGGGGAGGGTGCAGGTTGTTGTTAGTCTCATAATGGGCTAAAACCAAAGCCTGCGCCCACACCAACCCTTTTTGGGCAAGATTTCAGATGAGTGTGTATTCTGCTTGACTAGGCATCTGCAAAGTATTAAATAAGACTGTGTACTGACAGGAGAAGAGTATAGAGGTACTCCAAACACAAACAAGTATATTAACATTTTGGAAAAAGGCAAGCATTTCCTGGATGTGTTTATGTATTAATGGATCAGAGAATGTGTGGAATGTCTTGCTTTGCTGTGGTCAGCAGTTTAGCAAGCCTACCAGTAGATGGCAGCAGTATTCACTTTGAGATTTAACGAAGACTGCATTTTTCTTCTCAAAGATGATGGCTTTTATTTCACCTAATATTTGTCCTTTTTGCTCACAGGTTAATGCAGCCTTAAGCAATTATATTCATGGTGAATTATGAGTATTGGTGAAGAGAAACGTGAATGTACTTGAGAGAATTACGAATCGATTTAAACAGAATGTATAATAAGTTGAATGAATCAATCCATGCCACATCATTCAACATTCTACTGTGAACTTGAATTTTCAGTTGAATTTAATTTGTTTTTCTTGATCATCATTGTCCATCCATCCATCCATTATCTGAACCCGCTTATCCTGATCAGGGTCGCAGGGGGGCTGGAGCCTATCCCAGCATACATTGGGCGAAAGGCAAGAATACACCCTGGACAGGTCGCCAGTCTATCGCAGGGCACACACACCATTCACTCACAGACTCATACCTATGGGCAATTTAGACTCTCCAATCAGCCTAACGTGCATGTCTTTGGACTGTGGGAGGAAACCGGAGTACCCGGAGGAAACCCACGCAAACACGGGGAGAACATGCAGAGAGGCCCCGGCCGACGGGGACTCGAACCCAGGACCTCCTTGCTGTGAGGCGGCAGTGCTACCCACTGCACCATCCGTGCCGCCTTGATCATCATTGTGTAAAACAAATTCCCTTCGGGCCATTCATTCAGTGATTATAAACAAAAATGAATTTACCAGAATTTTCCACTTGTGAGTGAGATTTTGTCTATATGAAGGAAATTGTGAAGGCTGAAGTGTTCTTGTCAAATAGAATTTATTTTATGCATCTTCTTATGAAACCAAATCTTCCATTTTTGGTTCAAAGTGTCAAAACATTCAGCACTGTCCAAATTCTGAAGTACAAAATGACAAAAGTTGCCATAGTTAAGCCAATGTGAACAATAGGCTTCACGATTATGATTAAAGACAATGATCTGATAATGATCACTTTGCATCACAAGCATCACAAAAAAGCACATATGAGAACACTGTTTACCCTTCACTGTTGGCCATAAGGTCAAAAGCTTCATTGATTTGATCCAGGGGAAGGGTTTTGGTCACAAACTCGTCCAGTTGCATCTTCCCACTCATGACATCACTGACCAGCTTGGGAACGCTGTCCACACTCTTGTAGCCTGTCAGAGACAGAATGCTAACTCCCATCACAGAACACTATCTACACTCTCAGTGTCAGAGACAGAATGCTAACTCCCATCACAGAATACTGTCTACACTCTCAGTGTCAGAGACAGAATGCTAACTCCCATCACAGAATACTGTCTACACTCTCAGTGTCAGAGACAGAATGCTAACTCACATCACAGAACCCTGTCTACTCAGTGTGTCAGAAACAGCATTTTAGGTATAGATAAAACTAGGCAGAAAAAGCTTTGTAACCTACCGCCGAAGTGTGACCCCTTTAAAGTCCGTCCGACTAGAAACTGCAGGCATCGAGCAGATACGTCCTGACTGTCGTTGTACCCTGTCAACACGCTGACACCCCAACCTTTAACACAGGACTCAAGGGCACTTCTCTGGAAAGGAATGTGATTATCATATGCTACAGATTATCTCTACGTGCATAATTGTAAAACATTTTCTTGTTTTCTGTTAACATGGGGACAGACTATAACTACAGTGTCTGATTTGGTGTATGTGCACGCTTTACGTGGATGGGGAATATTTTTGTCCATTGAATATATCATAAATGTACATGATGTAAAATGAGTCACAGCTTCAACCCGGTTCAGCCTATTGACTTTCAGAAAAAAAGTGAAATAGTTAAATAGCCATGATTAACACATGCTGCACAACTGTACACACATTGGCCAGAGGCACTCCTGCACTTACCCAGAGAATATTTTAGCCTGTGAGGATGTTGCCTGAGCTATACTGGGGTTAACCTGGTCGGTTGATGTAAAAATGATTCTCAACCTAGATTTAAACCCCTCCAGATATCTAGCTTTTACTCACTGGGATGCCACACTCTCCTCTCAGATCATTAATACGACACCAAAATATATGACTATGGATGGAATAAAACAGGACTGGATGGAATAAAATTAAACTATGGATGGAATAAAATGATACTGTGGATGGAATAAAATAAGACTGGATGGAATAAAATGACTGTCATTACTTTGATTTAACAATTTAATCATCAGAGTGCAGAGAAGTTCACTGACCAGGTTCACTGACCAGCCTTGAGGTTCAGTAAACAGTTTACACACAGGTGTTGGACTGCACCCAACCCAGAATCCTGTTACTGAAACAAATTATTTTTTCTTTTTCTGTAGTTGACACTTTTATCCAAGGCGACTTACAGTTGACGAGACTAAGCAGGGGACAATCCCTCCTGGAGCAATGTGGGGTTAAGGGCTCAAGGTCCCAGCAGCTGCACAGATCTTATTGTGGCTACAGTGGGGCTTGAACCACCAATCTTCTCAGTCATGTACCTAAGCCACTACGCTACAGGCTGACCCAAGAAGTATTAAGAAGCTACACAAAGCTACAGCCCCTGTGTGGAACAATGTGTAAGGTTTGTTTTTTTTTGAACAAACAAGAGCAAAAGTCACCAAAGCTAACTATCCAAACACTGCTTACCTAGCCAACTAAAAATACCGATACACAAAGCAAGTCACAGAGACAACAATTAAGGTTCACAGGGAGGTAGGGAGGGATGGGGAGAGGTGCTGCTTGAAGAGGTGTGTCTTCAGCTTGCGCTTGAAGGTGGGGAGAGATTCTATAGTTCTGACCTCAACGGGGAGTTCGTTCCACCACCGTGGAGCCAGAACAGACAGTAGTCGTGAGCGTGAGGTGGAGGTTCTGAGAGGGGGAGGTGCCAAGCGGCCTGTGGAGGCTGAACGAAGAGGTCTGGCAGGGGTGTAGGGTCTGATGATTTTTTGCAGGTAAGCTGGGGAAGACCCTTTAACTGCTTGGAAGGCTAGCACCAATGTTTTGAATTTGATGCGAGCCATGACAGGCAGCCAGTGGAGGGAAGTAAGCAGGGGGGTGACATGTGAGTATTTGGGATGGTTGAAGACCAGACGAGCTGCTGCATTCTAGATGAGTTGGAGGGGTCTGATGGCGGACGCTGGGAGGCCAGCCAAGAGGGAATTGCAGTAGTCCAGGCGGGACAGAACCATCGCTTGGACCAGGAGCTGGTCGAGTAGGGGGTGAGAAAGGGGCGGATTCTCCGTATGTTGTATAGGAAGAACCTGCAAGACCGGGTCACCGCCGCAATGTTCTCGGAAAGGGACAGTCTGCTGTCCATCACCACGCCGAGGTTCCTTGCACTGGGTGACGGCGTGAGTGTGGTATCCCCGAGGGAAATGGAGAGATCCAGATGGGGAGAGGTATTAGCAGGGATGAATATCATTTCAGTTTTACCTGGGTTGAGCTTTAGATGGTGGTTGTCCATCCAGCTCTGGATGTCCCTCAGGCAAGCAGAGATACGGGCTGAAACCTGCGTATCAGACGGCGGGAACGAGACGAAGAGTTGGGTATCGTCCGCATAGCAGTGGTAGGATAGCCCATGTGCAGTGATCACAGGGCCAAGGGAGCGAGTGTAGAGAGAAAAAAGAAGTGGGCCAAGGACTGAGCCCTGGGGAACTCCTGTGGCGAGGGGCCGAGGTGTCGATACCGAACCAGCCCAGGCAACCTGGAAGGAGCGACCAGAGAGGTAGGACTCAATCCAGTCCAGGGCTGTGCCACAGATGCCCGTTGCTGACAGGGCAGACAGGAGGATGGAGTGATCCACAGTGTCGAAGGCAGCAGAGAGATCTAGTAGAATGAGGACAGAGGAGAGGGAGGCTGCTCGTGTGGCATGAAGTGACTCACTGACGGAGAGGAGCGCAGTCTCTGTCGAGTGGCCCGATCTGAAGCCAGACTGATGGGGGTCTAGCAGGTTGTTGTTAGAAAAGAAGGAAGAAAGTTGAGTAGAAGCGGCTCGTTCTATAGTTTTAGAAAGGAAAGGAAGAAGAGATACCGGGCGGTAGTTCTGGATGATGGAGGGATCCAGGGTAGGCTTTTTTAGCAGCGGAGTGATGTGGGCCCTCTTGGAGGATGCCGGAAAACAGCCGGAAGACAGGGAGGAGTTGACAAGGGAGGTGACAAATGGGAGAATGTCAGGTGTGATAGTTTGGAGAAGAGAAGAGGGGATAGGGTCAAGGGCACAGGTTGTAGGGCGGTGGCAGAGCAGGAGTTGAAACATCAGAGTCTGTAAGGGGGGAGAAAGTGGAAAAGGAAGGGATGGGCCTAGAGGGGGGGGAAGGGCACAGTGAGGGGGGCGGTGGTTGTAAAGGATCTGCGGATGACTGTGACCTTCTCATCGAAGAAATCAGCAAAGTCATCAGCAGCGAAGGAGGACTGAGGAGGAGGAGGCGGTGCGTTGAGGAGAGAAAATGGAGAAAAGTTTCCAGGGGGTTAGAAGCAGAGTTCTGAATTTGTGTTTGATAGTATTTTGCTTTGGCGGCAGTGACATCGGAAGAGAATGCCGCCAGGAGAGACTGGAAAGTCATGAGGTCGGAAGCGTCTCTGGATTTCCCCCACTTCCTCTCCGCTGCGCGGAGGCTGGCCCTGGAGGTACGGAGGGTGTCAGATATCCAAGGACTGGGAGGGGATGTGCGAGGTGGCTTTGAGACAGGGGGACAGAGAG
Source organism: Conger conger (assembly GCF_963514075.1). Taxonomy (NCBI): domain Eukaryota; kingdom Metazoa; phylum Chordata; class Actinopteri; order Anguilliformes; family Congridae; genus Conger; species Conger conger. The sequence goes on from NC_083765.1 coordinate 21,433,070, forward strand.
AGTCAAAGGCGGAGGAGAGAGATGAAAGGAGGGTGGCAGATGCAGAGTCAGCGGGGAGTTTGGAGAAGGATTCGAGAGGGGGGAGTGAGGCGGTGACGGTGCTGGCAAAGGAAGAGGGTGAGAGGGAGCGGAGGTTACGGCGGGCTGAGGAAGTGTGGGTGGGAGGAGGGGGAGGAGGATGGGGAGGAAGAGGGAGGGAGAATGAGATGAAGTGGTGATCAGATGGATGCAGAGGGGTAACCGTGAAATCGGAGCATGAGCAGTTCCTTAAAAAGACAAGGTCTAGGACACTGCCCGCCTTGTGGGTTGGAGGAGAGTGTTGCAGGGAGAGGCCGAAGGAGTGGATTAGCGGTAGGAAGGCAGCAGACTGGGAGGCTTCTAGGTGGATGTTGAAGTCTCCAAGGAGAATCAGTGGGGTGCCATCCTCAGGGAAGGAGCTGAGAAGGGCGTCTAGCTCATCAAGGAAGTTTCCCAGGGGCCCTGGAGGACGGTAGATAACTGCAATGAAAAGGTTAGTAGGGTAGGATACTGCAACAGAATGGAATTCAAAAGTGGATATGGACAGGTCAGAGAGGGGGAGAACAGAGAATTTCCACGAGGGGGAAATTAAAAGACCAGTACCACCGCCACGGCCGGAAGGCCGGGTAGTGTGCGAGAAGGAGAAGGAGGATGAGAGGGCAGCGGGAGTGGCGGTGTTGTCAGGTGTGATCCAGGTCTCAGTTAGGGCAAGGAATTGTAGGGACTGGAGGGAGGCATACGCAGGGATGAAGTCAGCCTTCCAAGTGGCAGACTGGCAGTTCCATAGTCCCCCTGTGACAGCAAAGTCCTCACAGGGGGTCAGCGGGGGATAGCTGAGGTTTGAGGGGTTCCGACGCCGTGGAGGCCCACGTCGCAGGGGGGGTCTTCGAGGGAGAGAGCAGACTGGGATGGGGTGAAACATAACATCACAAACTGGGACGGAGGGACGCTAGCGTCTGACATGCCTATTTAAATGGCCTACAATTGCTCACAAGCAATACCAAATCAAAGCTAATCTACTGATAAATTCCACAGCTATTTAAGTTACTTAAGACATCTGGTTTTGATTAAGATAGCTGCTTTCAGAATATATAAGAGACATGACTGAGGGTTAATTTACTCTTCAACACAGCTATCAGTTATGTTTTACAGGGAAAGCCACAGGATGGGAAGATCCCTCACTGGTCAGAGTATTGTCCAGCTCTTCCAGGTAAATCCACATGACCATTTTTTGACTACGGATGCTCATTTGGCTAAAACTTTGTGTGAAAAGGGAGCCTGTTTGCTCACGGATTTTGTTATTTGGGCAACTAGACGAGAGCTAATAGGCTACTACTCACAAGTGAAAATGTTTTAAGTGAAATGGCAAACAACATGTGCTCAGCATTGGGATATAAGGGTTTAAGATTAAAACCTCTGAAATAATTCACAATCTTCAGAGTAGTGCACTGAAAAATTGGGACCACATATCTTTTATCACTCTTTCAATTTCAATTTTTAAACTACTGTAAATGGTAAATGTGATTAATTGATGAATTGGTCTACCTAGTAAAGTGCTCACGGGGTGTATCGTGAGCGCTGCGCTGGTTTTTGTGTAAATGGTTTCTGCTATTACTCACATCCAACCTTTATGATTCCTCTACTCAAATGGTGGCCGTCAAAACCATTGTGTAATAGTTGTCTACACAGTAAACACAATTCCATTTAGATTAATATTTTTTTCCAGAATAATACAAATACGGGGATATCTAAATATTGGAATTTTACAGAGATATCTGTATGTGTTTTGCTAAATGGCCATTAACTTTGATCACATTATGTTAAACCCATTTAAACCAGCAGATAGCAGATGGCTCTCTCTCTCTCTCTCTCTCTCTCTCTCTCTCTGTCTCTCTCTCTGTCTCTGTCTCTGTCTCTCTCTCTCTCCTCTCTCTCCTCTCTCTCTCTCTCTCTCTCTCTCCTCTCCTCTCCTCTCCTCTCCTCTCTCTCTCTCTCTCTCTCTCTCTCTCTCTCGTTAGGGATAATCAATTAAATTTCCTGTCTTTAGAGGCTTTCTGCAAATGCAAGCATTTCGCTGAAAACATATTTTTTTGTGATTAATTTCCTTAGTTTTTACATCGGGAGGTTCAATGAATACTTGATCAATCATTGTAAATATGCATAACAATGCATGATTTAAAAGTATAGTTAGCATTAATTTCAACGACAATTCTGCTGTCTGTTTGTAAATCAAGTTGATACATTTTTTAATAAGAATTTTTAAATCGCACAAGTCGGGATGATACATTCATACAGACAAACTGCTGGTGGCATTAGGATAGTCCAGTTGTGGAAATTGCATTACTATGAAAGGGAAAGCATTATAGGAGGCTGAGTTTTATCCTATCTCAGCGATCTAAAAACAGAACATTTACTTTTTAACTGACAGCCCATCATATTCAGTATACAGCTATATATTTAAATCACTTTGAAGATTCATCAGACCAGGCTACGTATTTCCAGTCTTCAACTGACCAGTTTTGGTGAGCCTGTGCCCACTGCAGCCTCAACTTTCTGTTCTTGGCTGACAGAAGTGGAACCTCACATGGCCTTCTGCTATTGTAGCCCATCTGCCTCACGGTTCAACATGTTGTGCATTCTGAGATGCTTTTCTGCTCACCACAATTGTATAGAGTGGTTATGGTAAATGGTAAATGGTTGGCATTTATATAGCGCCTTTATCCAAAGTGCTGTGCAATTGATGCTTCTCATTCACCCATTCATACACACACTCACACACCAACAGCGATTGGCTGCCATTCAAGGTACCAGCCAGCTCGACTATGTGTATGATATCTGTGTGTGTGTTTGATGTACGTGTGTGTGTGTTTTGCGCGGGAAAGATCAATGGCCATTAACTTTGATCACATCATGTTAAACCCATTTAAACCAGCAGATGGCAGTCTCTCTCTCTCTCTCTCTCTGATAATCAATTAAATTTCCTGTCTTTAGAGGCGTTCTGCAAATGCAAGCATTTCACTGAAAACATATTTTTTTGACTGAGCCAATGTCGCCCAATGGTTATCTGAGTTAACCTAGTTCTAGGGCTGACCTTGTTCAATAAGGTGACAAATATGTGACCTGACTGTACTCTGCTGGGGCTGCTAAGGTGACTTTACCCAGACTTTAATCACACCTTACACCCCAGCAAGACTATTTCAGTCCACCAGCTCTGGTCACCTTGTGGTGCCCTCATTATGAGCACCAGGTGGGTGAGCTGCACATTCTCTGAGTTGGTTCCTCAGAATATAGTAATGATTGGTGTTATTCTGATTGGTTCAGTGCGACTGGTGTAATGGTCTAGTTTTTGTAACAGTCTACCTTTGATATCATAACCATCCAGGAGCGGAGGGGAAACTGGGCAAAAGCTGTCTCTGTAGAAGCCATGTGTTTTAGCTCCCTGACCATGGTCTCACTGGTGTGAGTTTGGCTGTAAATTATAGATGGGTGACCCATTTTTAGGGTCAAAAACTAAGGCCTAGATTTTTTGAGATAAGGAGAACAAACCAGGTTTTGTCTCCTTTCCTTTCATTCACCCAAATCAGGTTTATGCAAAAGGTATATTACCATGACAGGCACAAAACATATTTACAGCATAATGCAGTTATCATGAAAACTCCCAACTACATTCATAGATAAAATATCTTGCAACCCCCCCCCCCCCGACCATCCGACATCTGATCCACTCCTTATAGAGCACACCACAACCCACAGTCAGCCCTACGACACTGAGTATCCAAAGGCAAAGTGGGGCTCAGGAAGGGCTGCCATTTGTGAGGAGCCTGAGAGCTGGGGTTTCTGGCATGTGTCAAAGGAACAGAGGACAATACTACCTTTTGGGGAGTTTCAGGCCATCAACGCCAAGGAGATAAGCGGTAGATATATGATGGGTATATGAGTGGTTTAAGGTCAGTCAGACCACAAGGACCATTAAAAAACGCATGGGAAAAGAATGCGTCTGTGACCCACTACCTGGACACCTCCTATAGGAAAGGCTCAGGACACTCCCACAGTGCCCCCATTTGGGCACTGCTGTTATTACACTGGTGACTGCTCTCATAGATTAAATATTCAAAACTGTTATTGAGATAGTAAATAGACCCGGTAAAACCTTGAAAACATTGTCCATGTGATCCTTATGTAATGGTAACAGGGAGTGCATGTAAAATGAATAATCAGGAGGGAAGTTTCATGTTAACTGCAACATAATACAACATAAAGGTAATCTGTTTGGTATGGATGTGACCTGGTAAAATCAAGGAATTGGATGAGATACATTTCATACCAAATGGAGTTTAATAAACCAGTTTCAGTAACTCAAGGGAAAAACTACACGTCCTCTCTTGGTAATCATCTCATTTTCCCTACTTGACAATCCCCAAGGGTGGGGGTCTAAATTCCAGATTTGACCACCCCTCCAGGTTGATTTATGGCACTGCTGCCTGGTTCCAAACATATGATTTGGCCTAAAAGCAAGGGAGACAGAACAATCTGGGAAGATCGTATTTGACTTCCCACACAGCATATTGTACGTGTATGTAAGTATCAGGAAGATCATATTCGACTTCCCACACAACATGTCTTGTGTATGTATGTGTAGTAGCGGAAGATCGTATTCAACTTTCCACACAGCATATTCTATGCTGTGTTTGTGTGTAGTCCAAGCAGGCTAGGTATGATTATTTACTCTATTCTTAATTTGTGTATTTTGTAATTGATTGTGATATTCTAAAGCTAATAACTTATCTGTCTGCAAATAAACTATTTTGTTTGTAACTTGCGTGATCTCCATAACTCTAATCTTGTACCTTTTCAGCCTAAATTACAACTGAATACTCAGGGGGAAATGGTGGCTAAAGACCGACCGACCAGCTACGTGGTGCATCTGTGGCAGTTCTAAGTTGTGAGGCCAGCAAGTTTCTGTCCGTTAAAGGGTCGATGTGCTCTGTTCTTGTACGGAGGATAATAATGAACCCTACTAATGTTCTCCCAGCAACGCCAGAAGGACAAGCACGTGTAACCCTAGGTTACACTTAAAATGGCAAAAGACCAGATTACGCCACCTAAGGCCTTGCACCTTAGGACTTGCAGTTCACACTCTTCAGATTTTTCTCCAGAATTAAGCTGTACAAATAAGACAGAGACAGGTATTCCAGTTGACTGGGCAATATTTATTAAATACATTGACTCATTAAAGAGGAATTAATCAATAGCATATCTTCATTACAAAAATAGGTCCTATAGTTAAAAGCACATGAGCCATCAGCATATAGAGAGAAAGGCAGGAAAATAGCAAGCACAGGGTACTGGCAGTCCTAAAGGGAGCATAAATAAGCAATTAGTTAATTTGGCCAATGAGAGTAGTTACCTGGCATACAGGGAGAGAGAGAGAGAAGTTCCACAGCAACCACTCCGAGTGCTCTAATATCAAAGAGTGTATCAAAACACACCAAAGCATACATGGCAAACCACAAGAATAATGCGAAAGTGATGAACTTTAAGCTTAGTTCACCTCAGACAGTGCAGGAAAGGAACCACCCAATGCCCCCAATTCACTGGAACCACGTTCACTGGCTTCTGTTGATAGAGAGGAAAACACAGAAAGGTCAATACACTAAGCTAAATGCTCAAACTAGTGGACCAGCCAGTACCCGGAAGCTGAGCTTAGTGGGAAGGAAATCTTACACAAATACAAGCAGCCAAGGGCCATCAAACATTGCCCAACCAAACACCTTGTTTGTAACAAATCAAAAACAAAAATACATAACTCAGGCAAAACAGCAATGGCAGACTCCTGCAAATACATACATAAAATCAGTACCCATATTCAACCATAATATAGTGCGTCATTATAATTCAAACAATTAATGGTACCAGCAATGTTGGCGCATGTATCATACCTGTAGCATAGCACATACATACGCACACAAACCCGTTGCCTTCAGACACAGCAGCAACAAAAAAAAAAAAAAAAAAAAAAAAAACATTAACATTACACTAAAAGCATTTAACCAACAGATCAATAAAATAGTAAAATAACTCAACTACCGTAGTCACCGTTTGACACACGGCCGCACTGCAGCCGAACCACAGAAAAGGAGGATACCTGGCGACTGTTAACACATACAATGTTTAGTTAGACTACCCAAGTTAACATGCCTTACACAAACGCCAGCTCACCCACCTCGCCAGAATTCCCATCTATTACCCGCAAATGGATTCCAGAATGAACAAAGAGCAAACCTTCCACAAGCTGCCTCTTCCTGGTTTTATCCTCGTTGCTATTAGCATGATTACGAGATCAAAGCCAGCTGTGCAATGAATGAGCTTGCGCTCCCGGTAGCTACTGTGGCAAAATGTAAACAACTAATACATGGGTACCATGTGACGTCACTGTGTTTTACCGCCGCCATCTTTGTGTCCGGTCTCAGCTGCGCGCCACAACCAAAACGACCAGAGAAGACGAAGGAAGATCCACGATAAAGTTGATAAAATATGCCCAGGATATGTTGTGCTGTTGGCTGTGACAACAGTCGTCAGAGAAACCCCGGACTACAGTTCTATTCGATCCCAAAGGAGTTAGATCGGCGAAATAAATGGTTGGCTTCAATCAGAAGGGACCACTGGCAGCCAACGTCTAACTCCAGATTGTGCAGTCAACACTTTGTCTCCGGTAAGTTTAGCTACGTTTGCCCTCAACTTAGCTAATTATTATTTTTATCTTTTAGCTCCCTTTGCCAGGAAAACGCTTACAAAAAATTTAAACATGGTTAACTTCAGTTGCCATATAATTAACGTTTGCAATGTCATGTCACTCTCACATTTACAACTAATCGGGACCTACATTATTTACACCGTACCCATGTTAGGGTCCTGTGGTTAATGAATCATCCTCACCAAAGTTGTAAAAATACAATTGAATGCTTGTACCTACCTGTCCACGGCCCTATGTGGAAAAAAGTAATGGTTAGATTTATTACACTAATATTTGTTAAAAACGAAACTGTTATTAAACCCAATAGTTGTAAACCTACCCTTACTTACCTCTGCACTTAATTAAATAGACTGTACTTACCTGCAGTATATATGTGAATATGAGAGAAAAAGATGAAAGGGAAATTACCTTGCTCAGGTTGGTCAATATCTTGATAGTATGCACACATTTAATATTCTACCATTTTTGCCACTCTGTCTGCTTAGGAAGAAAAAATGACAACCCCATGAGCCCTGATTATGTACCAAGCCTGTTTGCACACACATCAGCTGGACAGCGACAGAAAAACATCTATGCCAGCAGTAGGTTTGAGCATACCCAGCAGATGAAACGCAAAAGGACTGAGACTTTGGCCCCGAGCAGCGATGACACTGAGCATGAGTCTGTGGCCCCAGCTAGCACCAGCGATGACTCCGAGCATGACAACACTATGGAAGTACGGGCAGAATGCATGAAGGATGAGCACAATTACTCCCAAGCCATTCATAGCCCAGGCATCCTGAGACCATGCTCGAATGCAGCCTGCCAAGCTACAGTTGTGGCATTGACAAATGAGTGTGCACGACTTAGAGCAGAGGTTCATCATCTAAAGGAAAAAGTTGATGAGCTGTCTTTGAATGAAGAGACCTTTAAAGGAAATGATGACATGGTACAGGAACTCACAGGCCTTCCAAGCTATGCTAAATTAATGGTTCTCTTTACTTTCCTGTCAGGATTTCTGAAAGCTAGTCCAAGACTGACACCCTTTCATAGCTTTGTGTTAACCCTGATGAGATTGAAGCTTAATTTACCTTTATTTTTTTTTGTATATACTTTTCATATGTCTAAGACAAGTGTTGTCAGAATATTTAATAATACATTAGATGTCATGTATGTTAGACTGTCATCACTTATATTTTGGCCATCAAAAGAACAAATTCAGATCAGTCTGCCCCTGTGTTTCAGGGATAACTTTAGCAACTGCACTTCTATCATTGACTGTTTTGAAATATTCATAGAGAAGCCAAAGAACTTGAGAGCTCGTGCACAGACATACTCTCAGTACAAGCATCACAACACTGTAAAATATTTGATTTCAATAACACCACAAGGTGTTATATCCTTTGTGTCAAACGGCTGGGGTGGACGAACAAGCGACAAGCACATCACAGAAAACTGTGGATATCTTGAGAAATTATCACCAGGAGATGTCATTCTTGCAGATAGAGGCTTCACTGTCAAAGATACGGTAGGCCTGTATTGTGCACAGTTGAAAATACCATCATTCACCAAAGGCAAGCAGCAACTGCATCCACTGGAACTAGAGGCAACAAGGGGACTTGCTGCCGTCAGGATCCATGTGGAAAGAGTCATCGGCCTGGTCAGGAACAAATACACCATCCTCCAGACAACTATCCCGCTGTCTCTCTGCCAAGCAGCCGCTCAAGGACAACCAACCTCCCTTGACAAGATGGTAACAGTTTGCTGTGCTCTCTGTAATATTTGCCCATCTGTGGTCCCCACAGAATAGACACAGTAGTTGCTTAGGAACAGTTATGAAAATGACAGACAAAATGTGTTTTGGTTTTTAGTTTGTGTTTTATGAACAAGTGAACATCTAAATGTGTCATATTAAGAAATGTACAATAATATTAAATACTGATTAATTGGAAAAAAAGGACAATTTTATTTATTTAGTTTCTCTAGTTACCAGTGTTACCAGTAGGCTTACCACAGTAACATCCCTCAGGTGTCTTCTCAGAGGTTGCAGTGGCTGAGAGGCGTGGCACAGTAAACCATTTACCCAACAGCTCTGGTAGTATCCCTGTTCTAATGAAGTCAACCACCTTCAAATACGCATCATCAAAAAATGTGCCATCAAACAGGATATGCTGTACAAAAAGTTCTTGAGGTGTCCACACCACAAAATCACAGTACGTTACCTCTGCAACACGCATTTCAGCCTGCACTTGATACATGTAACTGTGATTTAGCTTTAGGCTCATCACATCTTCCTCAGTGACAGTCAGGCAGAACCATAGTCTGAGAGCCATTCTCATTTATTACCTGCTCTGGTGTGAGATGCAGCTTCTCAAAGATCTTAGCACCCTCCTCCAGCAGTGCAGGCAAATCCATTTCAAGCCTGGTGCTTGCATACAGAGTGATCAGAGGTGTTGGCAGATCCAACTGTACAGTCTTGGGCATGTATCTGAGGGAATGGCCTTCGATGACTGACAGGATCGCACTTTTCTTGGGCTTTGCCTCTTGGTCTTCGCTTTGGTGGAGCTGTTCACAGAAGAACTTGAACTCATCAGCGGATGGTCTCATGTGCTGCAAATGGTCTTGAGTTTCTTGCTCTTGCTTAGCAAATATGTTAGACAGCTTATCATATTTAACTTTTTTCATGCTAGGCTTTGTCCATGCGCATGGCTTCTCGGTGCATGTCTGTCCTTCTCTCTTGTCAACAGCAGCCAACACTGTGAACATCAGTGCCGCAGCATGGGAACACACCTCTCCCAACCCTGCCATACATGTGCAATGTGCCATCACCACTGTCCCGATCTCCTGCACCACTATCCATGGACATGTTGCTTTTCTGTTCAGAGCCTGGGAATGATTGACCTGTTAAGTGAAAAATGCAGCACTTTATTATAATTTAGGGATGTTAGTGGTCTGCCAGTTAGTCACAAGATAAAAAATATTGTTCCACATTTTGTTGACAATGTTACTTGGTTAAATAATGGGAGCGATGTCATTATTTTAAACAAACTCAAGGAGGCGCAATTACGTAGTAGACTAGGCTATGCCTAGTTTCAGACCCGCGGCTGGTTGTCCTGCATTTCTGATCAGAGCGACCGAGAACTGTGTAAAGTCTAACGTTAATAGCCACATGTAAATTAAACGCACGAAGCCGAAGCAATCACTATCACTCTAGACTTAACCACCACCAAAATAACACGGTTGATGATTGTTGTTGAATTACTTAGGTTAATTGGTGACTCTAAAATGACCATATGTGTGAATGTGTGTAACTGTGTGAATGTGCGATCTCGTATCTCAATGGGACCTTTCTGGATAAATAAATAAAATACAAATACTTACATGTCCTGTGATCACAAATATATTTTTTGTTTCCAGATGCCATATATTGGTGTCGTTGACCCATCCTGAAACTGAGTATTGATAGGCATCTGTACTCTTGAAAGCCTTAAGGCTGTCTCCGGTGTATGGGGATGGATTATGTATCAGATAAATGTAGATGTCGGGGAAAGTAAGTTGGGGCAGACGCTTCGCAGATTTTAAGGGACAAAATAAACATCGTGGATGTTTTTCTTCACAGAAAGTGATGGCTAGGTAGCTTTCCAGCACAGAATGCAGTGATGGGAGTCATGAGCTTCACCTGTTATAAACCCGAGGGCAGATTGCAGAATGCTAAGCTAAAGTAACCTTTAGTATGTGACAGGTGCATGCCTATATATAACATAGTCCAGGACAGACTGCATAGATTTTTCCTCAACAATCCTCTGCCTGCAGACTATAAAAAACAAGACTTGAAACCAATACCTATACAGTTATACAGCTATACAGTTCCCATACAAGCCCCCCACCCCCCACCCGCACACACACACGTACACCCTTCTGTATCCAAACCTATTCTGTATGTAAACCTGTTCTCCTCACTCACTCCAGCTATACCAGCCTCCACCCTCTCTCCAGTCATCTACTCCTTGGATCATCACTGGTGAAATTAAGCTGTTTAAAGACTGCTGTCCTGTTTGACAAGGTAATTCCCAGCGACTCACTTAAACCTGCCGTAAAGACTGATAGTCTTGTCAGAACACTTAAATGTTTCAAGTGACATTAATCAAACTTGGACTGTTGGTTTTATATTCCATGCACGAGAATTACAGTTTCTGGCAATCATTACCAAGCAATTCACTGATAGTGCTTGATATGCACCTGGCTACAGGGCACACTGCTTGGCATTTGTACAGTGAGACGACATGGGGACTGAAGGCAAGGTAATGTATGGTCTGGTGAATACTTAAAATTGCTTATATTTGTAATTCAAATGGAAATCAAATCGAAATGGGGGGGGGGGGGGGGGGGGAGCATGAAGAGATGAGAGTTCTTCTGTTTTTGCAGAGTGACATGAGGAAATCTTCTGTTCCACCAACTATCACATAGAACACATAGAAGTTAGCAGTCACAGGAAGCGTTATGTTTACATTTTACTTCAATCCATAAATCAGTCAATCTGAATGTGATCAGGGGATTCTTCTGGAAAAGAGCCAGAGTATCTGTCAAACTCCATAAAAACATCCAAAAAATGACCTAACTACTGAGAAGTCAATCTCATCATCATTAATTAACGTTAACAAATACATCAGTTAATGTCAATTCATATTTGAATGAAATACAGTTAAAAGTACTTGTTAATGGTTAGCTAGTACTAAGTTTATCCTCTGGTTTGCTGATGAATAAATATTTGCAGAATAAATACATTAGTTAATATTTCAATACATGAACTAATGAAAAATCTATGTCATGCTTAATTAATGCATTAGGACATCAATAAATTAGCGTTAACAACTATAGCTAAGCCAAGTGCCTTATTGTGAGTTGAGACCAAATAAACTGGTGTTAACTGGACTGTGCTGTTTCAGGTTATTAAGTGTAAGGCGGCGGTGGCTTGGGAGCCACGGAAGCCTCTTTCACTCGAAGAGGTGGAAGTGGCCCCTCCCAAAGCCCATGAGGTCCGCATTAAGGTAATGTTCACACACAAGCGTCGCCACGGTTACAGAAGCAGTCCTTCTGATAGTAAACCATGATGCTGGATCACTGCTTCTGCCAGAGAAACACTTTTCTCAATATTACCTATTAAACATGGTGTAGAAGTGTGTGTGTGTGTGTGTGTGTGTGTTTAGGAGGATATGTGCTCATTCAGACTGAACAGAAGGTGAACAGCTGTTGTATGGTTTTGGGACAGATCGTAGCCACTTCGGTGTGCCACAGTGACCTACAGGTCCTGAGAGAAACACCACTCCCACAAGGTGGAATGCACACCTTCCCGATCCTCCTGGGACATGAGGCAGCTGGCATAGTGGAAAGCATCGGCCCCGGGGTCACCAAATTCTCCGAAGGTGAAAAGATTTGTTAGCCATTAGGTGTTGTAAACGTGTTACGCTGTGAGTTTTTCCCTTTAACCCACTCTGTACCCTGCCTATCTTCTCTTGTGTTCTTCTGCAGGAGACACGGTCATCCCTTTTGGCGCAGCTCAGTGTGGGGAGTGTGAATACTGCCTGTCTCCAAAAACGAACATGTGCAAGACACACTGGTATGGACTTGTCTTGGGCACAAACAAATCATTTTGAACAAGTCTTTAAAGTGAACATCCTGGATCATCACATTATTTGTCCGTATGCCTGCCAGCTGCCGGTGAAAACACAGCTGCTCACTCACTGGGTGTAGTGTTGGTCACCGCAAACTCGGACAGACAAGATGCTGCTGATTATTAGCAAACCTCCAGCCACTGAGGTGGAGGCGGGGAACACTATGGGAGAAAGATCGAGGTGGCTCTACACATAAGCTCATACTGTGTCTCAATATGTGATTAGAGCACACAACGGTAAATTTTTGACAGGAGCCCACCCTGCTGGGGTGTTAAGAAACTGTTTATTTTCATTGAGATAGTGAAGCGACAGACAACCGTGTGACAATCCAAAATGTACTGTTTGTGCCTTCTAGTCAAACTGCTCTTGTATGGTAAATGTGTATTTTCGTCACCTACAGGGAGGAATTCCGGAAGGGGGTACTTTTGGACGGGACCAGCCGGATCACCTGTCAAGGGAAGCAGATTACGCAGCTTTTTGCCTTGGGTACTTTCTCTGAGTACACTGTTGTCCCAGAAATCTCACTGACCAAAATCCGGAAGGACGCCCCCCTGGACAAAGTCTGCCTGTTGGGGTGTGGGATCTCCACAGGATACGGGGCCGCCATCAACTCTGCCAAGGTGGCAATTTTTGCCAAGGAGTTAAAAACACTACACTTTGTTACAGCTGCAGGGATTCACAGCTCTGAGTCTCTACTTCATAGCACTCATACATACAGTCGCCACTGGGGATGCCATTTAGCTCGGTTACAAAAATAAAATGCAATACATTGAAACATAGATCATAAAACACAATAACAATCACATTGGGAACATTGAAAAGAGGGTGTGTTTTTCACAGAAGTAAATGCAGCATTAACTACACTTACCTGGCCAAAAGGCAGCAAAAAACAAACAAACATGATGGTTACATACACATGGCAAACTTTTATCAGATTATTGAGTTGCAATCAGTTTTACAAAAACATTTTCCAAAACTAGTGTTTTTTTGTCCTTTTGAACTGAAGCAAACTCACCACAAGAAATTAATTCACCATAACAAATCATACTGTCTACCACCACCCCCCACCCCCAGGTGGAGCCTGGGTCCACGTGCGCGGTGTTCGGTTTGGGAGGCGTGGGTTTGGCGGCAGTGATGGGGTGTAAAGCAGCCGGGGCATCCAGGATCTTTGCTGTGGACATCAACAAGGACAAGTTCCCCAAGGCCGAACTGTTGGGGGCGACTGACTTTGTCAACCCCAAGGACTACGACAAGCCCATCAGCCAGGTGCTGGCAGAGATGACCAATGGGGGGGTGGACTTCGCCTTGGAGTGTGTCGGCAGCGTGGAAGTGATGGTGAGATTGATGAGCAGACACTTTCTGTGACTTACCTGTCTGACACCTGCCATCAACTGCGCTGGTAAAATGTGAATGGCACTTTTGTAAAATCACTTTAGGTAAAGGCACCAGTGAAATTATTAAACTGTAAAATGGGTAGCAAGGAGGGTAGCAAGGAGGTCTTGTGTTCGAATTGCAGTCAGCTGGAGCCTGGAGTTTGCATGTTCTCCCCGTATGAGTGTGTGCGTGAATGGTGTGTGTGCCCTGCGATGGACTGGCAACCAGGAGCTATTGGGAGTTAGTTCTCTTGCTCAGGGACACTTCATATATGCTCAGGGCATATCCAGGGCAGGGGATCAAACCAGGAACTCTGCCACATGACCGCTCTTACCTCCTAAGTTAATGTTGCCCTACATTTGGGATTCACAAATCTGACTTATGAAGGTTTGTGAAGGTTGCCACTACCTTTTGTGTTCTGGGAATAATATGCTACACTGGCTGAGGTGAATCTGTGCTCTTCTCCTTTAAGAGAGCTGCTCTGGAGTCGTGTTGTAATGCCTGGGGGACCTGTGTGATCGTGGGGTACGTTCCGGAGAAAGACATGACCTTGGCACCCTTAACCCTCCTGCTGGGCCGTACACTGAGGGGAACTTTCTTTGGGGGTAAGCATGTCAAATGGAGGTTTGAAGAATTCTACTTGTGCTATTGTGTAAATGTGATATTGCTATTGCTATTGATATTTTCATGTGCCATTTGAAATCAGGATGGATTTTATTTTCTCAATTAATTTGGTCAGTGCTCTTTGTGTGGTTCTCTGTGTGCCTTAGGGTAAAAGTGTTCTTTTTCTCATCATGTTATGCTACATGTTTGAAATTGTTGTTTTTCTCAGCGCTGTTTGTGTGGTGCATTCCTGTCCTTCAGGATGGAAAAGTGTGGAGAGTGTGCCCAAGCTGGTCGATGACTACATGAACAAGAAGCTCATGGTGGACGAGTTTGTGACCCACAACCTTCCCCTGGAAGAGATTAATGAGGGTTTTGACCTCATGACAAGTGGAAAAAGGTAAAATGCATAAAAATCCTAAATGGTTAAAGAACAGAACAACAAAGAAAGAACATGAAAACAAAAGGTTGAAAGACAGTAAATTATTTTGCAGGTGTAACCCTGCAAAAAAATAAATTACACCTGGCCATAGACCAGATTACGCCACCTAAGGCCTTGCACCTTAAGACTTGCAGTTCACACTCTTCAGGTTTCCCCAGAATTAAGCTGTACAAATAAGACAGAGACAGGTATTCCAGTTAGACTGGGCAATATGTTTTAAATAGATTGACTCATTAAAGAGGAATTAATCAATAGCACATCTTCATTACAAAAATAGGTAATATAGATAAAAGCACACAAGCCATCAGCATATAGAGAGAAAGGCAGTGTTTGGATAGTTTTTCTCTGTTTGTTTGTTTGTTCAAAAAAACAAAAAAAAAAAAAAAATGGCCCTTGTCCTTATCTTTGTTGTACAGGTAGCAGTTGAAATTGTACTTCCCTCTAGGGTCTTTCAGCGAACTTATCCCTGGTTATGGGTATGCACTTTGTTGTACATCGCTCTGGATAAGAGCGTCTGCCAAATGCCAATAATGTAATGTAATGTAATGTAAAAGGCAGGGAAATAGCAAGTGCAGGGTACTGGCAGTCCTAAAGTGAGCAGAGTTAAGCAAATAGTTAATTTGGCCAATGAGAGTAGTTACTTGGCATACTGGGAGAGAGAGAGATAAGTTCAACACAGCAACCACTCCGTGTGCTCCAATATCTAAGAGTGTATCAAAACACACCAAGGCATACACGGCAAACCACAAGAATAATTTGAAAGTGCTTATTAACTTTTTGCTTAGTTCAACTCATACAGTGCAGGAATGGAACCACCCAATGCCCCCAATACACTGGAACCACATTCACTGGCTTCTGTTGATAGAAAGGAGAACACAGAAAAGTCAATACACTAAGCTTAATGCTCAAACTAGTGGACCAGCCAGTACCCGGAAGCTGAGCTTAGTGGGAAGAAAATCTTATATAAATACAAGCAGCCAAGGGCCATCGAACATTGCCCAATCAAACACCTAATTTGTAACAAATCAAATAAACAAAAATACATAAAAACAACTCAGACAAAACAGCAATGGCAGACTCCGTAGTCACTGTTTGACACACGCCCGCACTGCAGCCGAAAACACCCAAAAGGAGGATACCTGGCGACTCGCCAGGATTCCCATCTATTCCCCACAAATGGATTCCAGAATGAACAAATAGCAATCCTTCCACAAGCTGCCCCTTCCTGGTTTTATCCTTGCTGCTTTTAGCGTGATTGCGAGATCAAAACCAGCTGTGCAATGAATGAGCTTGAGCTCCCGGTAGCTACTGTGGCAAAACGTAAACACGTAACCCGGACATACTATTCACAATGACCCACTGGTTACACAGGCAAATTGACAATTATGGATTCACACTATTGCTACTGATTGAGGAATGTTTGATGTGTGTGGGTGTGTGTGTGAAATCCTGAAGATTTCATTTGACCGTAATTTGGCACACCCTACTATTTAGCACCTCAAAGATATCTCTTGCTGAGCTTTGTTAGGGTTGGAGTGAAAACCTACAGGATGGTAGATCTCCAGGAACAGGGTTGGGCAGCCCTGCTCTAGCTGTTGAATGAGGTGTACTTTGATAGGGTTCGAGTGAAAACCTACAGGATGGGAGATCTCCAGGAACATGTCATCATGCTCTATATCATTAGTGTATCTACATTTTCACAATGCATCAGCTTTTTTTGTAAGTCCCATTCACTTCAGCCTCAAAGAGTAACCACCCAGCAATCCACACTCCTTTATATAACCAAGAGATCAATAGATTGTTTTCCAGTGTGCTGTGTCTGGGGAGCATGCGGCCCGTATATTGAAGCAGGAATACTGATGTAGCTGGATAGCTGTTCTGAGTAAAACCCCAGCTCTTTTTACTTCAGTCCATGTTCCAGATTTAGGAGGGTCATAAAGCCATGTTTACTTTATGGATTGCAGGTGCTGCACGTCACTCTGGTGGTGTTAATTGTTGTGAATTGCCGCTCTTGCCTCTGACACACCTAGATGCCTGGGCACATTTGTATAAGTTTTCTCACGATGCCTCTGTTCCTTTTTTCATATTGCATATCCAGTACAGACTGAGACTTATGTACAGTGGGAGCAATAATTATTTGATCCCTTGCTGATTTTGTTGTTTTGCCCACTTACAAAGAATGGAACTGTGTAGAATTTTAATCATAGGTACATTTTAACATTGAGAGACAGAATATCACAAAATAATCCACAATAACAACATCATATAAATTTTATAAATGTAATATCATATTTTCACATGAAATAAGTATTTGATCCGTAGAAGAATAGGACTTAATACTTGGTGGAGAAACCTTTGTTGGCAAGCACAGAAGTCAGATGTTTGTTGTAGTTTTTCACCAGGTTTGCACAGATCTTGGGAGGGATTTTGGTCCACTCCTCTTTGCATATCCTCTCCAAATCCTTAAGGTTCCGAGGCTGTTGCTTGGCAACTCGAAGCTTCAGCTCCCTCCACAGGTGTTTGGGGTAATGAGTTGAGATTAGGAGTGCTTCTTCATGGAAAACTAACTGGTCTGAGGGAGCCAGAATTATTGTTGATTGGTAGGGGATCAAATACTTATTTCATGCAAAAATACGATAATAAATGTATAAAATGTATATGATGTATATGATAATTATTTTGTGATATTCTGTCTCTCAGTGTTAAAATGTACCTATGATTAAAATTCTCCACAGTTCCATTCTTTGTGAGTGGGCAAACCTACAAAATCAGCAAGGGATCAAATAATTATTGCATCCACTGTACGTGTTTGTCTGAACAGTGTCTTATGCCTGTAACCAAAAGGGAGTGTTCATTGGTTTGGGGAAAGAGGGGAAACAGCCCCATAAAAGCCAGGGCACCCTGTATTTCAGGGTGTGGGATGTACAGTAGATTGTTCTCCAGTGTGCTATATATAGGGGTTTGCTCAGTGCAGTTATGCAGTAACTCCTGCTTCATGATACAGGTCCCTGGGGGGTTATGTGAGTACTTGGGGATACGGGAACATGGTGTCCTGCTCTGTAGGATAGCAGTAGGCTATCTTGTTTAAAATTGCAGACAGCCGATGTGGGTTCAATGAGGAGATCTTTCAGGGCAAGTCAGGTTCTCATGGAAATGTGAAGGTTACTGTTGAATGATTTCAAAATGTAAGGTTTTATTGATTTCATTAAGTTGCAGGCAAGTTTTCACCACAGATTACCCATTTTCCCCCATCTTTTGAAGTATGCCACTACTGGCACTGTATTTGCACGTGTGTGTTTGTGTGTGTTATGTATTGTAGGTGTTTGTAAGGCAAGGCTCATTCACACTTTAACAAGATAAATGACATTACATTACATTACATTACATTATTGGCATTTGGCAGACGCTCTTATCCAGAGCGATGTACAACAAAGTGCATACCCATAACCAGGGCTAAGTGCGCTGAAAGACCCTAGAGGGAAGTACAATTTCAATTGCTACCCGTACAATATATTTTTTTTTTCCCAACAAATAAACAAACAACAAAGCAAAAGTGACCAAACTTAACTATCCAAATACTGC
Source organism: Conger conger (assembly GCF_963514075.1). Taxonomy (NCBI): domain Eukaryota; kingdom Metazoa; phylum Chordata; class Actinopteri; order Anguilliformes; family Congridae; genus Conger; species Conger conger. Next base: position 21,451,494 of record NC_083765.1, read on the forward strand.
TTACCTAGCCAACTAAAAATACCGAAACACTACGTAAATCACAAAGACAACAATTAAGGATCACAGGGAGGTAGGGAGGGATGGGGAGAGGTGCTGCTTGAAGAGGTGCGTCTTCAGTTTGCGCTTGAAGGTGGGGAGAGATTGTACAGTTCTGACCTCAACGGGGAGTTTGTTCCACCACCGTGGAGCCAGAACAGACAGTAGTCGTGAGCGTGAGGTGGAGGTTCGGAGAGGGGGAGGTGCCAAGCGGCCTGTGGAGGCTGAACGAAGAGGTCTGGCAGGGGTGTAGGGTCTGATGATTTTTTGTAGGTAAGCTGGGGAAGACCCCTTAACTGCTTGGAAGGCTAGCACCAATGTTTTGAATTTGATGCGAACCATGACAGGCAGCCAGTGGAGGGAAGTAAGCAGGGGGGTGACGTGTGAGTATTTGGGAAGGTTGAAAACCAGACGAGCTGCTGCATTCTGGATAAGTTGGAGGGGTCTGATGGCGGACGCTGGGAGGCCAGCCAAGAGGGAATTGCAGTAGTCCAGGCGGGACAGAACCATCGCTTGGACCAGGAGCTGGGTCGAGTAGGGGGTGAAAAAGGGGCGGATTCTCCGTATGTTGTATAGGAAGAACCTGCATGACCGGGTCACCGCCACAATGTTCTCGGAAAGGGACAGTCTGCTGTCCATCACCACACCGAGGTTCCTTGCACTGGGTGATGGCGTGAGTGTGGTTTCCCCAAGGGAAATGGAGAGATCCAGGTGGGCAGAGGTATTAGCAGGGATCATTTCAGTCTTGCCTGGGTTGAGCTTTAGATAGTGGTTATCCATCCAGCTCTGGATGTCGCTCAGGCAAGCAGAGATACGGGCAGAAACCTGTGTATCAGATGGTGGGAACGAGATGAAGAGTTGGGTATCATCCGCATAGCAGTGGTAGGATAGCCCATGGAGCGACTCACTGACAGAGAGACCGTGATGATAAGAGACTGTTTTTTCGAGACCCATTCATGTATCAGTTTACATTTTGAGATGCAATCCAGCATGGATGTACATCGTATATCCCAAAGGCTTCACAGCATAACAGGCTTCAGAGCCCTGAGTGACATGTCTGTGTTGTGTACTGGTGTAGACTTTGCCGGCCATTTTGCCTTACTTATTAACCAGGAGTGTTTGTCTGCATGTCATGACACACAGTGTATCTGGGACCAGCTTATATTTTCCAGCCTGAGTGGCCTTATGAGCGGTCACTGACATCTGACTGTCACCCAGATTGACAGGTACAAAATGACTTTATTGTGCTTTCAAAGTCAAGTACTGAAAGCATTATCACTCAGAATCAAGGCTGATTTCACTCAGTGATTTTCTTTCTCTTTCCAGCATTCGAACGGTCATCAAAATGGCCTAAAAGAGGCAGGCTGAAGAGAGATGGCTTCCCAAACCCACACCCTGACGGCTCCACCGTGACTGAAGCCACAATCATATACATGAAGTCAAATGGCAGTTCTGATGACTATGGCACAATAAAAAAGAGAATTATTAACATAAATACTTTGGACAACCTGTCCTGCCTGTGATTTGAAAAGAAATCAACCTTTGCTTTGACCCCATAATTAAAGAATGCAAAGCATGAAGAAGGAGAGAAAAGGTTGTATGTGAAAATGACTCTCAGCGTGGCCATTCTGCCAATTCAGATGCTTTGGTTTCGTGTTTCATCTGCAAATGTTTGCTGAATGATCTCCACCGTGTGATTAGTAAATGGATATTTTGGGAGGGCTACTAGTAGGCATATTCAGCTAACCTTTAAACATGTCTCACAGTCTGGACCGAATCCAAGCGCATTGCTCACTTGCACAGACACTTACACTCTTTATTTATCTATGGAGCAGCATGGTTACTGAAGGAATTCACGTTATGTACTTTGCTTTAGGCTGACACACCCGGGCTCCAGCGTAATCAAACCCACAACCTCACAGTCACAAGTTCCATTCTCTTAGCATTATGCTACACTTTGCACGGATTATGCATGTCCGATAATGCAACCATCCATTGCTGCAGTATTGTCCTTAGTTATGGCCTCTTCAAGAATAATTATAAGATACATCAAACTGGAACAGTTCATCTTCAGTGGCAGGGGGACAGAACTTTCATCGTAAGGGGGTTGATGATACTCTTCGAGGGTTCTGATTATCTGTATGTTTACACTAGGACTCGGAACTGTACTGTCCTCTCAGGTCCTCTTAGCACTCATACTTGCATTAGATTTGCACTTCATTGTACGTCGCTCTGGATAAGAGCGTCTGCTAAATGCCATGCAATGTAGTGGGTTGGAGCTCAGCATCTGGCTTGTCTACATAATCTGTAATGACCCCTGACATTCTTACACTCTGGTATTTCAGCATTCAAATGTGCTGAACGGGTCACTGCTGTGAGACGGCTGCCCCCTAGTGTGCCACCCAAGACACTGCAAGCAGCACACTCCTTTCAGAGCATCTAAATTAAGATCACTGGGGAGCCGCATTCATTTCATCCTCAGTTTTGTAATCCGTCCGTTTGCTTTGCCAATTCGTACCCTCAGTTTCTGCATTTAAATATTGTTTTCCAATGGTGTCTAGGATCGCTCTGTATGTTCCTTTTGCTAATGCCACCTACTGTTCAAGAGAATACAACACAGTTGATATGTTCCTGAAAATCTACCATCCTGTAGGTTTTCATTTTAACATTACATTGGCACACCTGATTCTACTACTCGATGGAACTTGAGATTCCAGCAGCTCAAAGGAATCTCTAGCTCACTGGTGCCCAATCATGTGTCATGGAGAGCCATGATGTGTCATGGAGGGCGGTGAACCAGAAACCCACCGATGCCCCTATACTGCATATTTGAGCCCAGTCTGCACATACTGTACCACCAACCAAACAGTGGTTGTGGAAAAGGTAATGACAGACAGTCAATGTTTACACAGGAGATTGAGCTGGACTGTCTCACAGAGGTCCGTCCATTCAACTACTCATCCAACCCTCTGAGACGTTATGGAAACATAAAGCCCCCCAGGGCTGAATGCATTTACAGTGCTGTCCTTAAGTATTTGGACAGTGACACATGTTCTTGTTGTATTGGCTCTGTACTCCAGCACATTCAATTTGCAATAAAACAATGACTTGAGGGTTTTTACATCCATATTGGGTGAACAGGGGAAGAATTGTAGGATACATAGTCCCCTCAATCTTAGGGGACCAAAACTAATTGGACAATTGGCTCCTCAAATGTTTCCCGGACAGCTCTTTTGAATTTCATTGTTAGCTCATGCACAAAAGAGCCTATAAAATGTCTACAGTTGATTCTAGGAGTGCCATCTGCATTTGGAGTCTGTTGCTGTTGTCATGAAGCGTGAGGACCAAAGAATGGCAGTAAAGCAGGCCATCATTAGGCTGAACAAATCATTGACATAGGCAAAATATTTGCTGTGTAAAAATCAACATTGTTAAGAAGCAAGAAGGCACTGGTGAGCTCAGCAATGACAAACAACCTGCTAGACCATGGAAGACCAATGTAGTGGACGTCAGAAGAATAACCTCAGAGGGTTCACCACATGATGCAAGCGCCAGGCAAGCCTCAAGAATAGAATAGGTTACAGTTCACAGAAATGTACATTAAAAAACCTATGTTCTGGACAGATGAGATGAAGATCAACCGGTACCAGAGTTATTTATGATCCAAAGCATACCCCCTCATCTGTCAAGCGTGGTGGAGGTTATGGCTTGAGCATGTATGGCAGCCACTAGAACTGGCTCACTTGTGTTCATTGATGATGACACTGCTGACGGCAGCCGCAGAGTGAATGTGGATATAAAAACATCTTGTCTGCTCAGATTCATATAAATATGATGACTTCATTTCAGTTCGTGTGCACTTTTGGTCCCCTAAAGGTGGGAGACCTATGGGCTGTAATTCCTACATGGTTCACCCAATATGGATTTAAACACCCTCAAATTAAAGTTGAAAGTTAAAGTTGCAGGATTGTTTTATTTCACCCATTTTGTTGGCTGAAGTGCGGAGCGAAAACAACAAAGAAGTGTCACCATCCAAATACTTACTGACAGCACTGCATTTTCTGAACTGTCCCATACAACTAGCTTGTGCAATGTTCTTGTGTGAGGCTGCAGAATGTTACTTCCCTCAATAATATAGCTTTGTCAGAGCTGCATTGCCCAACCTCATTTTATTTACAGCTGAAACTGGAAAACACCTCCACTTCTGTTCTTGACTGACCAAGTGACCTCAATTTAATTGAACATGCATTTCACTGGCTGAAGACCTGACTGAATGCAAAACAAGCAGGAGCTGAAGAGGCCGCAGTACAGGCCTGGCAGAGCATCAGTAGGGAAGATACCCAGCATCAGGCAGTGTTTGATTGCAAAAGATTTGAAAATTATCAATATGATGACTTCAGTTTGTGTTTATTTGTCTAATTACTTTTGGTCCCCAAATTAGGGGGCTTAGGAGCTGCAATTCCTACATGGTTCACCCAATGTGCATGTAAAACCCCTCAACTTAAAGTTGAAAGTCTGCACTTTAACTACATGGTGATTGTTTTATCTCAATTTATTTGTTTGCTGGAGTACAGAGCAAAAACAAAAAATCTAAATACTTACTGACTGCACTGGGTTTTCTGAACTGTCCCATACAACTAGCTTGTGCAATGTTCTTGTGTGAGACTGCATACTTTCACTTCCCTCAAAGAATAAAAGCTTAAAGCTGCATTGCCCAACCTCACTTTATTTACAGCAATATCTGACTAACACAATAAACTTACACTATTCATGCTTTAGGTGGGTTAACAAATTAGTTCAAAATTGTTGGTCAAGATTCTCCAAAAGAGAGAATTTACTTCTCCGGAGAGAGGTGAGTGTTATTATCAGACTAACCCATAATTTCTACAGAAACGAAACCAGTTTGAAAACACAAAATTGCATAATCAGCTGCGATCTTATCATCTTGTCACAATGATACCTAACTCAGAAATCTACTTCCTTATTTTCTCATGGGAAAAAATGTATGTGCAACACAAGGACAGTAAAGCTGCCCAAAGACCTGCTTAACCTGCGTCACAAACAACGCAGCAGCCAAGAACATTTGTGAAGAGTATTTTTTTTTCACATATACTCTTCACCTTGACTGAAGGTATATTTCATATTTGGCAATGCAGGACAGTGAAGTAACAATAGATAAGCTGAAACAGCCTCTTCCCCTCCTATCACCAATGAGCAATGTTGTGGTGATGATAGACTAATATTTTATCAGAGAAAAGATGTTGTAATTTGGGAGTGGTCGAGAAAAGTCTGTATATATATCACCTGGGAAGAGTGAAGACGCAGACAGCGACTGCTTAGACTTCTACTACTTTATTGAGTATCCAGCAGCATCAGTGCTTTTCATCAGAATAACTTTACTGTAACATTCAAATAAGGTAAGAAATCATTTTAGATTCACTTTTGATAATACCTGAATACTTGCATTTTGGGGGTGGCAGGATAGCCAAGGGTTATAAATCTTCATTGTAGTGCATCACCTGTAATATTCACACTTTTCAAAGTAAGAAATCCTCTGCTTGTGATTCCAGACATGGACATACATAATAAGCTTTAAAAAGCTTGAGGAAGTACATTACATTCATATTTATGGATTTACAGTTTCAGGAAGGCAAAGTGATGCATGCACTGTGAATCAAGGATCAGGAATCTGATTTATAGTGGCTACATATAAACTATGTTTAGAATTGCTTCAGTAGAAGTAGCCCAAAAAGCAGAAAACATGCCTAATTAACTAAGTTATCCCAACATTACTATTGTTGGATTGTGTTTAATAGATAAAAGGAATCGTATTGTAAACCTTAGTGTAAGTCAGTTATCAGAGACCAGACGTTAGAAGTAACACCATTTACTACCACCATTTCACACACTGTAACTGTGATTAAAAAAACTTCCATTTATCTGATTAGAACATGGCCAAGCTGCAGTCAGGATGCCGTCCCACCCACCAACAGATCTGTTGATGGGATCCCGCCCAACAGGGGAACGGTTCATGGGAACGCGCCCAAGGGAATTGTGGGTAGGATATGTGAACTACGTGCCCTTGGTGGGCACTTCTGCCAACATGGTGGACGGCTTCATTGCGCTGCTCCAAGGAGACCGAAAGACCGCGGAGGCCAAGGGCTATAAGGACTTCCTGGGTAGGCAATGGGCAGGATGGAGGATTTCTTTGATTTGTTGTTACTCAATCAAAAGATTCTGACCTCCACTGCATTTCAAATAATTTACTGCATATGACAGCATACCCATTCTGCTATAGCTCTCTACTACTATTGCTAGTACAACTAAAACTACTAAAAATGTGACCAAAGTTTATCTACTACTACTGAAACAACCACTGCTACGAAAGCTATGTAAACGTTTGCATTTTCAACAGGCTAAGAATTTCATAACGTGTCTCTGTTTCTATTCAGATTCAGCTGGAATCCGTGACCTGAAGCCAGGGTCCATCCTTCAGAACGCCAAAAGCCAGACAGTAGTCGGGTGCAGTGCCAAAGTATCCAAAGATATAAATGACTACATTATACAAGCAGTAAAACCAGGGGCGAGCGCCACTGTTAAAGTTACTAAGGCAGCCCAGGCAGGTACAAATCTATACACAAACCTTTCCACGTCTTTCGAGGCTCTCAGGGATAAATTGAAAGAACGTCGTATAGACTTGCTAAAAGATGTACAACAGAACCGAAGGTCTACCCGGGGAGAACACGTTTTCAACAACGCCCTGCTTGGGTTATATGGGTCGATAATTGATTTGTTCATTGAAAGGCACGTCACAAACGGTAACAGAGTGACGTTGGTCGACCGTATCCCAAACAGCAGCGTTAGTGACGCCTTCCAAGGGAACGCCCCAGATGGCGAACACATCAACTTGACTGCTGATCAGAGACAAAACATTAGAACCTGGGTAGTTCACATTCCAGACAATGTGGTATATATCCCAATCAACAACATTCTGTTTGCATACATGGCAGACACCATTAGGCTCAATGCTGTTGACTACATGCATTTATTTCATCTGCATCAAAATAATATGAACGTGTTGCGTATTCTCGCTCAATCAGTAGAATGGATGCATATGCATCGCGTTTATCTGGACCCACAGGCCGCGGAAATTTGGTTTTCTGAAAACCCAAATCTCATTCCTCAATTTCACATAACTGAAGACGGCGTGCAACGTATGCTGAGGCACCTCGATCCCGGGAGGTCAACCCTGTTACATAATTTTGTGAATGACCTGACACGGGCCGCCCAACTGGTGGGTGCACATTTCCATTAATTGATTTTATGGGTTAACCGCAGGTAAGAAGCCTTATGCATTCCTGCTCATTGTAAAATTCTTAGTAGCTTCCGTCAAAAAAAACTTCTTTTTTTTAAATCAAACTCTTGAAGCTTGTAAGTAGCCTACAGATGCTGCATTGCTTTATCATTATTATTATTATTATTATTATTATTATTAGTAGTAGTAGTAGTAGTAGTAGTAGTAGTAGTAGTAGTAGAAGCAGGCTCGACTGCCTTGGCCCTGATACGGTCGGGGAAGAAGATTAACTTCAACACCGTGAGTGAAGATTTATTTATTTTCCAAAACTTAGTTTAAGTTTCATTTTAATTTTTAGATTTTCAATGTTTTATAGAAGACAGTGCAACTGTGTCCTTTTATACTTTCTAAGGTAATGCATTTCCTCCTTTCTCAAAATGCGCGAAAGTGAAGGGGTTTTATTTTATCCCGAAATATTTTATTTCGAAATGTAAGCACTACATAATGTTTAAAATTAAAGATTAAAAATGTATCTTTAATAATTTAACTTAAATCTTTTTTTAAACTATAACCATTGCATTAATTTGCATGTTCTTCTGTAAGATGTTAAAATATCTTTCAACTACTGGTGGAGAAAACGATGTAATTGTTTGGGTGTTGGTGACATCTTGAAGGGTTTCATTAAATAAATTGTCTGCAAACGATTATTGCAACTGTGTCCTTGAAAATGGTTTGATTTGTAAATGTTTTTTGATTATTTCCTGATTACTATACATGTTATTCTCAGGCCTCAGGTAAAATAGCCTGAACATACCTGCACTGCTCTGGGGGTGGGAATAAGGTTGTGTTGTGAGAAAACTACCGTTTTTAACCAGACCAACACTGCTCCATTTCTGGGTGCTGATTTACATAATTTTTAGTTTCTTTTGTTATTTTCAAAAGTTAAAAATACAATGGCTTCTCTACTTAATGCATGATTGATATGGATATACTGAACATGCTGATTTGTCAATAGTTAGTTTTCTCATATGCATAATGTAGGTTTCATGAACAGGAGTCCGATATATATGTGCACAAACACCCACACACACACACACACACACACAAACACAAATTCATAGATCCACACAGAGGCGTCCAATCTTGTCCAAGAAGGGCCGGGGAGGGTGCAGGTTGTTGTTAGTCTCATAATGGGCTAAAACCAAAGCCTGCGCCCACACCAACCCTTTTTGGGCAAGATTGCAGATGCCTAGTCAAGCAGAATACACACTCATCTGAAAAGTATTAAATAAGACTGTGTACTGACAGGAGAAGAGTATAGAGGTACTCCAAACACAAACATGTATATTAACATTTTGGAAAAAGGCAAGCATTTCCTGGATGTGTTTATGTATTAATGGATCAGAGAATGTGTGGAATGTCTTGCTTTGCTGTGGTCAGCAGTTTAGCAAGCCTACCATTCGATGGCCTCAGTATTCACTTTGAGATTTAACGAAGACTGCATTTTTCTTCTCAAAGATGATGGCTTTTATTTCACCAAATATTTGTCCTTTTTGCTCACAGGTTAATGCAGCCTTAAGCAATTATATTCATGGTGAATTATGAGTATTGGTGAAGAGAAACGTGAATGTACTTGAGAGAATTACGAATCAATTTAAACAGAATGTATAATAAGTTGAATAAATCAATCCATGCCACATCATTCAACATTCTACTGTGAACTTGAATTTTCAGTTGAATTTAATTTGTTTTTCTTGATCATCATTGTGTAAAACAAATTCCCTTCGGGCCATTCATTCAGTGATTATAAACAAAAATGAATTTACCAGAATTTTCCACATGTGAGTGAGATTTTGTCTATATGAAGGAAATTGTGAAGGCTGAAGTGTTCTTGTCAAATAGAGTTTATTTTATGCATCTTCTTATGAAACCAAATCTTCCATTTTTGGTTCAAAGTGTCAAAACATTCAGCACTGTCCGAATTCTGAAATACAAAATGACAAAAGTTGCCATAGTTAAGCCAATGTGAACAATAGGCTTCACGATTATGATTAAAGACAATGATCTGATAATGATCACTTTGCATCACAAGCATCACAAAAAAGCACATATGAGAACACTGTTTACCCTTCACTGTTGGCCATGAGGTCAAAAGCTTCATTGATTTGATCCAGGGGAAGGGTTTTGGTCACAAACTCGTCCAGTTGCATCTTCCCACTCATGACATCACTGACCAGCTTGGGAACGCTGTCCACACTCTTGTAGCCTGTCAGAGACAGAATGCTAACTCCCATCACAGAACACTGTCTACACTCTCAGTGTCAGAGACAGAATTCTAACTCCCATCACAGAACACTGTCTACACTCTCAGTGTCAGAGACAGAATGCTAACTCACATCACAGAACCCTGTCTACTCAGTGTGTCAGAAACAGCATTTTAGGTAAAGATAAAAATAGGCAGAAAAAGCTTTGTAACCTACCGCCGAAAAGTGACCCCTTTAAAGAAACTGCAGGCATCGAGCAGATACATCCTGACTGTCGTTGTACCCTGTCAACACGCTGACACCCCAACCTTTAACACAGGACTCAAGAGCACTACTCTGGAAAGGAATGTGATTATCATATGCTACAGATTATCTCTACATGCATAATTGTAAAACATTTTCTTGTTTTCTGTTAACATGGGGACAGACTATAACTACAGTGTATGATTTAGTGTATGTGCGCGCTTTATGTGGATGGGGAATATTTTTGTCCATTGAATATATCATAAATGTACATGATGTAAAATGAGTCACAGCTTCAACCCGGTTCAGCCTATTGACTTTCAGAAAAAAAGTGAAATAGTTAAATAGCCATGATTAACACATGCTGCACAACTGTACACACATTGGCCAGAGGCACTCCTGCACTTACCCAGAGAATATTTTAGCCTGTGAGGATGTTGCCTGAGCTATACTGGTCGGTTGATGTAAAAATGTCTCTCAACCTAGATTTAAACCCCCCAGATATCTAGCTTTTACTCACTGGGATGCCACACTCTCCTCTCAGATCATTAATCCGACACCAAAATATATGACTGTGGATGGAATAAAACAAGACTGGATGGAATAAAATTAAACTATGGATGGAATAAAAGAAGACTGGATGGAAGAAAATGTGACTGTGGATGGAATAAAATGAGACTTTGAATGGAATAAAATGATACTGTGGATGGAATAAAATAAGATTGGATGCAATAAAATGAGACTGTGGATGGAATAAAATAAGACTGGATGGAATAAAATGACTGTCATTACTTTGATTTAATAATTTAATCATCAGAGTGCAGAGAAGTTCACTGACCAGGTTCACTGACCAGCCTTGAGGTTCAGTAAACAGTTTACACACAGGTGTTGGACTGCACCCAACCCAGAATCCTGTTACTGTAACAAATTATTTTTTCTTTTTCTGTAGTTGACATTTTTATCCAAGGCGACTTACAGTTGACGAGACTAAGCAGGGGACAATCCCTCCTGGAGCAATGTGGGGTTAAGGGCTCAAGGTCCCAGCAGCTGCACAGATCTTATTGTGGCTACAGTGGGGCTTGAACCACCAATCTTCTCAGTCATGTACCTAAGCCACTACTCTACAGGCTGACCCAAGAAGTATTAAGAAGCTACACAAAGCTACAGCCCCTGAGTGGAACAATCTGTAAGGTGATATTAGTAAAATCTTATATCTGGTTTTGATTAAGATAGCTGCTTTCAGAATATATAAGAGACATGACTGAGGGTTAATTTACTCTTCAACACAGCTATCAGTTATGTTTTACAGGGAAAGCCACAGGATGGGAAGATCCCTCACTGTTCAGAGTATTGTCCAGCTCTTCCAGGTAAATCCACGTGACCATTTTTTGACTACGGATGCTCATTTGGCTAAAACTTTGTGTGAAAAGGGAGCCTGTTTGCTCACGGATTTTGTTATTTGGGCAACTAGACGAGAGGTAATAGGCTACTACTGTCATGTGGGAGGTAATACCCGCTGTTACCAGCAGAGGGCCGAGGATCATTGGTCGCACCTGTTCCTCATTGGCGTTAGGGGAATTACCTCCCGGGAAGCATATTTAAGCTCAGTACTGACTCTCCTTCAGTGCTTGTGTGTCAACTGTTCGCTCTTGCGCCAAGCCGGTAAGCACAAGGTAGACTCTATCAGTAGTTTTGGGAGTCAGGTACTGTGCTGGTGGTTGCTAACAAAAAAGAAAAGCTTAAAAAAAGGTAAGGAAGGCGTTTCGCTGGTAGTGTGCTCGCTGGCGCCTTCCTCTAAGGTTTTTGGTTTTGGTTTTTCTTTCTTTTGACTCGTGTGAGTCAGTGGTTGGGGGACGTTGTCCCCTGGTATGTATTTTTGGTTTGTGTTTTCTTCCCGAGCTGCGCCTCGAGGGTTTTATTTTCTCGTGCCTAGTTTTTTACGCTAGGTTGTATTTTCTTTTCGGCGGTCCCGGTCTGATACCGTCAGTGCTGTGTGTCAAGCACATTTTGGGTTTTGAGTTTCGCCCTGTTTTGGAGGGTTGTTTTATTTTCCCAGCCACTTTTGGCTTAATTTCTGTTATCCTTCTTATTCGCCTTCGGGTTAGTTTTTGTTCCTCCCTCTGTTCTGGGAGTAGGGGTTATCGCCTAATATTGAGTTTTAGTGGCGAACACGTTTGCGTGCTCGCTTTAAAAGGGTTTCCCCTTTAGTCGCTACTGGCTCTCCGCCCAACCCCATCCTCACAACTACTCACAAGTGAAAATGTTTTAAGTGAAATGGCAAACAACATGTGCTCAGCACTGGGATATAAGGGTTTAAGATTAAAACCTCTGAAATAATTCACAATCTTCAGAGTAGTGCACTGAAAAATTGGGACCACATATCTTTTATCACTCTTTCAACATAGCTTGCCCGCAAACCGTTTCAGTACGTACCATACAATTTTTAAACTACTGTGAATGGTAAATGTGATTAATTGATGAATTGGTCTACCTAGTAAAGTGGTCACGGGGTGTATCGTGAGCGCTGCGCTGGTTTTTGTGTAAATGGTGGTTTCTGCTATTACTCACATCCAACCTTTATGATTCCTCTACTCAAATGGTGGCCGTCAAAACAATTGTGTAATAGTTGTCTACACAGTAAACACAATTCCATTTAGATTCATATTTTTTTCCAGAATAATACAATACGGGGATATCTAAATATTAATATCCAATAACATTACTCTGTTTGGAATTTTACAGAGATATCTGTGTGTGTGTTTGATCTACGTCTGTATGTGTTTTGCTAAATGACCATTAACTTTGATCACATTATGTTAAACCCATTTAAACCAGCAGATAGCAAATGTCTCTCTCTCTCTCTCTCTCGCTCTCTCTCTCGCTCTCGCTCTCGCGCTCGCGCTCGCGCTCTCTCTCTCTCTCCCCCCTCCCCTCGTCCTCCACTCGTTAGAGATAATCAATTAAATTTCCTGTCTTTAGAGGCTTTCTGCAAATGCAAGCATTCCCCTGAAAACATATTTTTTTTGTGATTCATTTCCTTAGTTTTTACATCGGGAGGTTCAATGAATACTTGATCAATCATTGTAAATATGCATAACAATGCATGATTTAAAAGTATAGTTAGCATTAATTTCAACGACAATTCTGCTGTTTGTTTTTAAATCAAGTTTATACATTTTTTAATAAGAATTTTTAAGTCGGGATGATACATTCATACAGACACACTGCTGGTGGCATTAGGATAGTCCAGTTGTGGAAATTTCATTACTATGAAAGGGAAAGCATTATAGGAGGCTGAGTTGTATCTTATCTCAGCGATCTAAAAACAGAACATTTACTTTTTAACTGACAGCCCATCATATTCAGGATACAGCTATGTATTTAAATCACTTTGAAGATTCATCAGACCAGGCTACGTATTTCCAGTCTTCAACTGACCAGTTTTGGTGAGCCTGTGCCCACTGCAGAATCAGCTTTCTGTTCTTGGCTGACAGAAGTGGAACCTCACATGGCCTTCTGCTATTGTACCCCATCTGCCTCACGGTTCAACATGTTGTGCATTCTGAGATGCTTTTCTGCTCACCACAATTGTATAGAGTGGTTATGGTAAATGGTAAATGGTTGGCATTTATATAGCGCCTTTATCCAAAGTGCTGTTTTTTTGACTGAGCCAATGTCGACCAATGGTTATCTGAGTTAACATAGTTCTAGGGCTGACCTTGTTCAATAAGGTGACAAATATGTGACCTGACTGTACTCTGCTGGGGCTGCTAAGGTGACCTTACCCAGACTTTAATCACACCTTACACCCCAGCAAGACTACTTCAGTCCACCAGCTCTGGTCACCTTGTGGTGCCCTCGTTATGAGCACCAGGTGGGTGAGCTGCACATTCACGGCAATTCTCTGATTTGGTTCCTCAGTGATGGAATGACCTTCCGCCTACCACTGCGCTACATGTATGTTTTGCTATTCATAGATTTGTTGCTTCTCACTTGTAAGTCGCTTTCGATGAAAAGTGTCTGCTCAATGAATAAAATATACATTCAAAATGTACCCATGGATAATAGAACCGAACCCTAATCGAAATCTCTCTGGTGCAGATTTGACAAGTTTCAACAGACCAAGAATATTTGGTTGGCTGGGAACAGGTTCCAAATCAGTTTCAGTCATGGAAAAAAAGAAAGGCACCCTAACCAAAATCTCTTGTCATATTTTTAAGTTTATACATAACAAAGCACATTTGATTTGTGTCAACAGGTAGACAATGGTATAGAGGTCAGTGTTTAACATTAAATTTAATTAATTTATCTTCTCTAAAACAGAAATTAATTTTCTGTTTTCAGTTCTTTGTTTCAGTTCTCTGTTTATGTTTTACTTCATGTTAGTGGTGTGTGATTCTTGGTCACATACAATTATTAGACTTGTGCCTGGTCCCATTTTGATCTCTACAAATTCCTGAGGCTCTAGTCCTTAAATATTTGCTAATCTCAAAGGATTAGATGGAGTGGACCAGGTTGAAAACATCTGGTGACTTCTAAATTGTTTGTAAAGATTAAAATAACAGGAAAGGTAAGTACATGTTATTACTAGACTATTCAGTTCTGCAGAAGTCATTTGAAAAAAAAACCCCAACATGAGCCAATTAAAACGATCCTCTTTTGGCAAAGCGTTATATTTCATATTTGGCAATACAGGACAGTGAAGTAACAATAGATAAGCAGAAACAGCCTCTTCGCCTCCTATCGCCAATGATCACTTTTGTGGTGATGACAGCCTAATATTTTTTAATCAGAAAAAGGATGTTGTAATTTCGAAGTGGTCTGTGAAAAGTTTGTATATATATCACCTGGGAAGAGTCAACATTTTAAGCTTCATTATGACGCACAGACAGCTACTGTTTTAGATTTAAATCCATGTTTCCAGCAGCATTGGTGTTTTTCTGTTCTAGTATTGTCTGATAATCCAGAGAAGATAGATTTAGGATGATGTTTTGGGATGATTTTAAAAATGACAGCATATATATATATTTCAATTGGTCTCCTTTCACCCATAATTGATGTCCAGGAGCTTCATATTACAGCTAGGAGCTAAGTTGCTAAAGTAAAAGTAGCCATACCATTTTGGAAAATACTCCCAAGTTAAAAGTTCTGTTCAAAATGTGAAGTAAAATTATAGTAAGTAATTGTGGTAAAATGTACTAAAATGTACTAAATGCATGAAGACGTTCCCAAACCGCACACGTCAATAAAGCTCCCTGTATTGCATATCCATTGTGTGAGTATTTCATTCGAATGAATACTGCTTTATAAATGGACAAGTACACATCCAACACAGAGGATCAGTGTAATATAATCTATTAGATGAAAAGAGAAAATATTAGATATAATCCTTTTGTAATATTTGACTGACACAATAAACACTAGTCATGCTTTATGTTGGTTTTCAAATGACTAATTGTTGGCAAAGAAACAGGAAAGGTAGGTTGAGTGCATGCATATTATTACCAGACTATCCCATTATTTCTGCATAAGCTAAACCACTTTGAGAAAAACACATTTTGGCACTGCTGTCATTACACCGGTGACTGCTCTCCTAGATTAAATACTCAAAACTGCTATTGAGATAGTAAATAGACCCGGTAAAACCTTGAAAACATTGTCCATGTGATCCTTGTATTATTGCATTAAGTCTTATGTAATGGTAACAGGGAGTGCATGTAAAATGGATAATCAGGAGGGAAGTTTCATGATAACTGTAACATAATAAAACATAAGGGTAATCTGTTTGTTATGGATGTGATCCGGTAAAATCAAGGAATCGGATGAGATACATTTCATACCAAATGGAGTTTAATAAACCATAGTTTCAGTAACTCAAGGGAAAACCTGCATGTCCTCTCTTGGTAATCATCTAATTTTCCCTACTTAACAACCCCCAAGGGTGGGAGTCTAAATTTCAGATTTGACCACCCCTCCAGGTTGATTTACGGCACTGCCGCCTGGTTTCAAACATATGATTTGGCATAAAAGCAAGGGAGACAGACCAATCTGGGAAGATCGCATTCGACTTCCCACACAGCACGTTCTATGTATATGTAGCAGCGGAAGATCGCATTCGACTTCCCACACAACATATTCTATACTCTGTGTTTGTGTGTAGCCAAAGGTATGATTATTTACTCTATCTCTATTCTTAATTTGTGTATTTTGTAACTGACTGTGATATTCTAAAGCTAATAACCTACCTGTCTGCGAATAAACTATTTTGTTTGTAACTTGCGTGATCTCCATGACTCTCATTCATCTTGTACCTTTTCAGCCTAAATTACAACTGAATACTCAGGGGGACGATATTGATCAAAGACCGACTGATCAGCGGCTTTGTGCTTTCGTTGTGTTTCCAAGCTGGGAAAGGCAGTCAAGTTCGGCCCGTAAAAGGATTGGTGATGTATGGCTCTTGTAATTTGACGCGAAGGGAACCCATGGGTGTTTATACGCCGGTTCCTGTCAAGTTAACTCTAAGGAGCAACTACCATGGCAGTATTTTGCATGTATTGTGTTGGCTAGACCCTCAGCCTCTGAGTTTTTTTATTTTAATTCGAAATCAAATCAATCACATGTGGTTAGTGTGGATTCTCCCGAAAAAAAGTGTATACAATATCCTTCAATAAGGCTGAGAAATTGCACTTTAACCAAATGTGAATTGTTTGATTAAAAATCTACACTTTCATGACAATAAAAACTTGTGTACACACAACCCTTACAGGAATGAGATACATACACTATATATACACACTCAGCGACGACTTTATTAGGTACACCTGTACACCAGCTCTTTAACCCCTTCAGACCCTGTGCACATTACAAAGTACACCACTTGTTTCCCCTTTTTTCAACTGCTTTGTGACATTTTTCACCACTATGAAAAAAACATTGTCTATTGAATCTTACATGTTCCATGCTATAACTGTTCGGACCTAGCATCCACTGGAATGTACAAAAAATGATCATTAAAGATTTGCAATAAAAATATTTTATATTTCTGGATGCATTTGGGATGGGGAAAATGCATAGTTCTTAGGTTTAGGTTTATTTATTTAGCACAAATTTTAGTACAAATCTGTGCAAGGTGGGAGCGAAGCCCTTACAGGCTTGTACAGAGCTCCACACCTAGCCAACACTTATTACATTTAGTACATTTAGCGGGCGAAATAAAATGTAGCCAATCCAAATCCAACATAGGATGATACGAGAAAGAAAAGAAAATAGAATGTTTAAGGATTAAACTTCAATTGATACGAGAAAGAAGAAACAGACAACATAGGATGATAATTAAATATAAGATGATAAGATGATAAGAGGTCTATTTTTCCCATCCCTGGAACATAATTCAGGTCTGAAGGTTAATGCAAATATCTAATCAGTCAATAATGTCGCAGCAAGTCAATGCATAACAATATGCAGACATGGTCAAGAGGTTCAGTGGTTGCACAGACCACAAATCAGAATGACTTCCCGGACACACCAAACCGAAGGTCGGCCGTCGGTGGCGCCCTGTCGGCCGAGTCTTTCCGGTGTGTCCCGCACGCCGACACTCCGTCGGCGTGTTTTGGAGAGCTCCGACGCCGATTCAACATGTTGAGCCCCCGGAGCCGTCGATGAGAGAGAGCTCTCTGATTGGCTGTCCAGCTAGCGAATCAGTGCACGACAAGAGACTAGGGGGCGGCCTGTAGTGTAGTGGTTAAGGTAAATGACTGGGACACCCAAGGTCAGTGGTTCTAATCCCAGTGCAGCCACAATAAGATCCGCACAGCCGTTGGGCCCTTGAGCAAGGCCCTTAACCCTGCATTGCTCCAGGGGAGGATTGTCTCCTGCTTAGTCTAATCAACTGTACGTCGCTCTGGATACGAGCGTCTGCCAAATGCCAATAATGTAATGTAATGTAAGAGAAACGGAAGCGACAAAAGCAAGCCATTCCAAAGTTACTATCACTACCAGACATCATTTTCGATTAGTATTACTAAATAGCGAGAGAACAAGGAAATTGCTGCAAACTGTTTGTTGTGAGCAAGACAATGGCTGCTTCTAGGTCCAACGCAATGCAAACGCATTCCCCAGTCTTCCGGTTTCCATTTTTTGAAAGACAAATACAGACTACCGCCACCTGCTGGTGTGGAGAGTTATTACCACACTTGCGGTGTGTTCGGCAGAGCCAACATTAACGACGCGTATCGACGCGAGGCGATGGTGTGTCCGGGCCTTGATGTCCACCCGACAGTGAATCTGAATCAGCAGATCAGTCAGCGAGACCCGCTCCAGTATGTAATATGTAACATGACATGCATGTTTTTCAGAACATGGATTCCAGCAGCTTCCAGGAAATGGCCAACCCAGCTAGCAGTGTGACAGGAGGAAGGAGTGGAGAGGTGATGGTCTTATCTTTGTTTCTTTTAATATTTACTACAAGTATAAATTTTGCATCATTTCTGTTTTGGTGCTTTTATCCTTCCTATTGTAAAGCACTCTGAGATTGTTCATACAATAAAAAAATGAGTCATGCCTCTCATAAATTAAATAATTCCCCAAACAAGCTATCCATAACAAAGTTATTCACCTGGGCAATAATACCAGGGGAGCAGATGGAAGGGAGAGGGAGGCATTTAGTCCAAAACTCAGGCCACAAAGGCATTGAGATCTTCACTTGCTCATTTCAGTCCTGGTCCTATTACTAAGACTTAATATTTTTACTTCAGAAGAAAGTATTTAACTTTTCACTCCCCTACAAAGCTACCTATCTCATGGATGTAGTTAATGGTTGCTTTGCATGATAAGGGTTCTCATACACTGAGCTCATAAAATATGATGCAATATTAGAAATTAAACGATGATGGACACCTGGAGCACAACAGGGCTGCCCAAACCTGTTCCTGAAGATCTACCATTCTGCAGGCCAACCCTAACAAAACACACCTTGTCCCACGGTTAGAGATCTTGTTGAGCTGCTTATTATTAGAATAAGAATCATTTCAGGCTGCTAAGGGGACTGTCCCACCTCACGTACAATCCTTAATCACTCCCTACTCCCCAGCTAGTCCACTCCGGTCTGCCAGTTCTGGTCGCCTTTTGGTTCCCTCACTACGAGCACCTGGCAGTCGAAATGCACGTTCACACCTGTTTTCCGTTCTGGTTCCTTAGTGGTGGAATGACTTGCCTACCACTGTCAGGACAGCAGAATCCCTCCCCCTATTTCGACGCAGACTAAAAACACACCTTTTCAAACTACCTTTGTCATTCCTCCTGATTCCCCCCCCCCCCCCTTTCCAATATCCCGCTTGTCTAACCCAAAAAAAAGTAAAATAAAATTGCACTTACGATGACTGTATTTTTGTTTAGAACAGCACTCCATGTGTATTTTACTAGTTACGGATGTGATGCTTTAACTTGTGGAAGAACCTATGCACTTGTAAATCGCTTTGGATTAAAAGCGTCTGCCTAATGACTAAAATGTAAAATGTAAATGTAGAACGACGTGTATTAAATATCAGTTGAAATCAACACCTACAGGTTGGTGGATCTCTGGGAACAGGGTTGGGCAGCATACTTGAAGATTGTGACAATCTGAAAGGAAACATTCATCAGAATAAACACCCATTTGTTTCATACATACATTTTAGTACATTTTACCACAGTAACTTACTATAATTTTACTTAAGATTTAACATAGAACTTTTAACTTGGGAGTATTTTCCATAATGGTATGGCTACTTTTACTTACATCCTCAAATTGAAGGTGACAGTCTGCACTGTCATATTCATTGTTTCACTTCACATCTAATGTGCTGGAATACAGAGCCAAAATAAGAGAAATTGTACCACTGTCCAAATACTTCAGGGCAAGTAAAAGTAGTTTTTCCACCCCTGCTGTTCAATTTTCTGAGCTTAAATATGCAGTTTCATAAAAAGTAAGAAGTAATTTTACTTATGGTCTTGACCAATATTCTATATTTACTAATTACTGGACTGGTGAAATGTGATTCTCAGAATTGTCCACAGATGGCTTTGGGGAAGAACCAGACCCTGAAGGTGCTGTCATTCCCCAGCATCGTCAAACAGCAGGGACATCTGGAGCTTTCGGCCATCCTGGCCGGTATGGAGCTCACGGATGAGCAGAGGAGAGCAGTTGAGTTCGCCACAAGAGGTCAGCGAGAGAACCCAATGTGGGGCATTATGATCGAAGGCCGGATTACCAGCAGTAACTTCGGTGTCCTCCTGCCTTCACTGCAAAGTGGGAGAGAAGTGTCCTCTTCGGCCATCTCTCGTTTAATTTAACCAAGGTCACTGGAACATGTGCCAGCGATCAAGTGGGGCATACAGAATGAGGAGAAGGCAAGAAAGGCCTTCGAGGAGGAGAAATAGGTGGTAGTGCAGGACTCCGGCCTGTGGTTGTCCAAGTCAGGGATGTTGGGTGCCTCTCCTGACGGCTTGGTTGGCTCCACAGAACTTGTTGAAATCAAGTGTCCGTACAGTGCTCGGGACATGACAATTGAGGAGGCAGTTTCTGAGTTGGATGACTTTTTCCTGGAGAAAGTTGGCGAAGACTACCAGCTTCGCCAAAATCATAATTACTGGCACCAGATACAGGGACAGATACATATTGCTGGGAGGGATGTTTGTTATTTTGTGGTATGGACTACAAAGGACAGGGTTATAGTCCCAATCAAGAGGGACAAGGAGTGGAAACCAAACCTGCAGCTGCTGGAGAACTTCTACGAGTCAAAACTGCTGCCAAAACTACTGAACTGTACTGAACATTAGATGGAATTAGTTCATAGTTATTGTTTGGGTTAGGGTTCAATCGGTTTTTCAACATTTTAAACAACTTTGAGGCTTTTAAAAAGCGCCTTATCCCCTTATGAAAGTGATGGGAGGTGGCCACTTGGTAGGGGCAAGGATCTCATGATACAATATGATTTGCGCTACATGGGTCATGATGTAATTACATTCACTATACAATGTGATGCTATTCACCTCGCGATACATTGTGATGCATAACTTACTGAAAAATTCTACTTACTTTGGAAGGGAGGGGATTCTTACAGATGGTGACCCTGATATAATAAGTCTTCACTTGTGGTCTGGCTTGGGGATTCTTATAGTTATGTAAACCTTAGGTTTTCAATATACAGTGTAATCATGCTTGCTGTTGTTGGAAAGCCAATGTTATGGGGAACAGGGTGGTGTCATTGGTGGGGTGGTACAGTGGGTGCTGAATGAAGATCTTGGAACACCATTCAAAAGTGAACTGTAGGTAATGCAAGTTACCCATGAGTCAGCAGCTAGCTGTGCAACAAATGTTAACCCGGTGTGAGAGGCCTACAGAGAGAGTGCAAGCAGCGTCATTGACGTACTGTGATTTTACTGGGATTGTGTCTTTCTTTGATGATTTGGGGTTTTTCTTTGATCTTTGAGTATATAAGGGGAAAAGTGGAATGGTTCAAGGTTCGATAGCCATTCCGCATTTTGCACCATTGTATATTGCTGTTATTGAAAACACTGTAAAATAAATTGCATTCACTTTAACCTTTCCTCTCTGACTCTAAACCACTACACACCTAGCAATCCTAGCATACACACAGAACTCAGGATATCTG
Source organism: Conger conger (assembly GCF_963514075.1). Classification (NCBI taxonomy): domain Eukaryota; kingdom Metazoa; phylum Chordata; class Actinopteri; order Anguilliformes; family Congridae; genus Conger; species Conger conger. The sequence goes on from NC_083765.1 coordinate 21,472,982, forward strand.
CACCCCATAGTCACTTGCCTATACATTAGTGCTGTCACAAGATACACAATTGCATCATTGCAAGCTTCTCAAGCCAGAAGCAAGTCCATGTTGACCAAGATACATAGCAATTCACACAGAGCTGCACTACAGGTGCTATCATTCCTCACGTGCAGTATCCTCCTATGTACAGCTGTTCGCAAAGAGCAAAGGTTGGAACGCTATTTTGCAGCCAGGCAAACAAGATGTCATTAAATTAATCCCGTTCCAGTAGCACAAGGTAAGACCACACATGTTCTTTTGCCACTATGATACTTCTGCTGTTTGGTGTATCTGATGTGTGAAATATAAACAAGTACATTAAGTATATGTTTCAGAGCAACAGTGTTCAGAATTGCATTATGCATGTATTATAAATAGCATTATAAATGTGATTTGGCTTCACCAATACCAGTGCTTCTCATGAGAAGAAGAAAATAAGGGACCAGAAAATGGCAAAAAAGTTTCTCAGGTAACATGCAAACTTTTGTCTGTTGGAAACGGCAAGAATATTTCACTGTTTGACGTTTCAACAGACCAAGAATGCTGTGCAGTCGTAGTTTTTGATGAAGTGGCATTCAGCAGCTTTCAATAGGTTTTTTGCTAAATTTTACTTAACCCCAGTAACATGAAATGACAACCGTGAGACCGTGTTCTATGGATACCTATTATCCAATCTAGAAACATTGAAAGATATGGTGGCAGTTTTTGGAAGGTCTTGTAAATAAACACATACCAATGGATGTTTTTCTTCACAGAAAGTGATGGCTAGGAAACTTTCCAGCACAGAATGCAGTGATGGGTGTCATGAGCTTCACCTGTTATAAACCCGAGGGCAGATTGCAGAATGCTAAGCTAAAGTAACCTTTAGTATGTGACAGGTGCATGCCTATATATAACATAGTCCAGGACAGACTGCATAGATTTTGCCTCAACAATCCTCTGCCTGCAGACTATAAAAAACAAGACTTGAAACCAATACCTATACAGTTATACAGCTATACAGTTCCCATACAAGCCCCCCACCCCCCACCCGCACACACACGTACACCCTTCTGTATCCAAACCTGTTCTGTATGTAAACCTGTTCTCCTCACTCACTCCAGCTATACCACCCTCCACCCTCTCTCCAGTCATCTACTCCTTGAATCATCACTGGTGAAATTAAGCTGTTTAAAGACTGCTGTACTGTTTGACAAGGTAATTCCCAGCGACTCACTTAAACCTGCCGGAAAGGAGGAGATGAGAGTTCTTCTGTTTTTGCAGAGAACTCTCCAACTATCAGATAGAACAAGTTAGCAGTCAGAGGAAGGGTTATGTTTATATTTTACTTCAATCCATAAATCAGTCAATCTGAATGCGATCAGGAGATTTTTCTGGAAAACAGCCAGAGTATCTGTCAAACTCCATAAAAACATTCAAAAAATGACCTAACTACTGAGAAGTCAATCTGAACATCATTAATTAACGTTAACAACTACATCAGTTAATGTCAATTCATATTTGAATGAAAAACAGTTAAAAGTACTTGTTAATGGTTAGCTAGTACAAAGTTTATCCTCTGGTTTGCGGATGAATAAATATTCGCAGAATAAATACATTAGTTAATATTTCAATACATGAACTAATGAAAAATCAATTTCATGCTTAATTAATGCATTAGGACATCAATAAATTAGCGTTAACAACTATAGCTAAGCCAAGTGCCTTATTGTGAGTTGAGACCAAATAAACTGGTGTTAACTGGACTGTGCTGTTTCAGGTTATTAAGTGTAGGGCGGCGGTGGCTTGGGAGCCACGGAAGCCTCTTTCACTCGAAGAGGTGGAGGTGGCCCCTCCCAAAGCCCATGAGGTCCGCATTATGCTGGATCACTGCTTCTGCCAGAGAAACACTTTTCTCAATATTACCTATTAAACATGGTGTAGAAGTGTGTGTGTGTGTGTGTGTGTGTGTTTAGGAGGATATGTGCTCATTCAGACTGAACAGAAGGTGAACAGCTGTTGTATGGTTTTGGGACAGATCGTAGCCACTTCGGTGTGCCACAGTGACCTACAGGTCCTGAGAGAAACACCACTGCCACAAGGTGGAATGCACACCTTCCCGATCCTCCTGGGACATGAGGCAGCTGGCATAGTGGAAAGCATCGGCCCCGGGGTCACCAAATTCTCCAAAGGTGAAAAGATTTGTTAGCCATTAGGTGTTGTAAACGTGTTGCGCTGTGAGTTTTTCCCTTTAACCCACTCTGTACCCTGCTTCTCTTCTCTTGTGTTCTTCTGCAGGAGACACGGTCATCCCTTTTGGCGCAGCTCAGTGTGGGGAGTGTGAATACTGCCTGTCTCCAAAAACGAACATGTGCAAGACACACTGGTATGGACTTGTCTTGGGCACAAACAAATCATTTTGAACAAGTCTTTAAAGTGAACATCCTGGATCATCACATTATTTGTCCGTATGCCTGCCAGCTGCCGGTGAAAACACAGCTGCTCACTCACTGGGTGTAATGTTGGTCACCGCAAACTCGGACAGACAAGATGCTGCTGATTATTAGCAAACCTCCAGCCACTGAGGTGGAGGCGGGGAACACTATGGGAGAAAGATGTAGGTGGCTCTACACATAAGCTCATACTGTGTCTCAATATGTGATTAGAGCACACAACGGTCAATTTTTGACAGGAGCCCACCCTGCTGGGGTGTTAAGAAACTGTTTATTTTCATTGAGATAGTGAAGCGACAGACAACCGTGTGACAATCCAAAATGTACTGTTTGTGCCTTCTAGTCAAACTGCTCTTGTATGGTAAATGTGTATTTTCTTCACCTGCAGGGAGGAATTCCTGAAGGGGGTACTTTTGGACAGGACCAGCCGGATCACCTGTCAAGGGAAGCAGATTACGTAGCTTTTTGCCTTGGGTACTTTCTCAGAGTACACTGTTGTCGCAGAAATCTCACTGACCAAAATCCGGAAGGATGCCCCCCTGGACAAAGTCGGCCTGTTGGGGTGTGGGATCTCCACAGGATACGGGGCCGCCATCAACTCTGCCAAGGTGGCAATTTTTGCCAAGGAGTTAAAAACACTACACTTTGTTACAGCTGCAGGGATCCACAGCTCTAAGTCTCTACTTCATAGCACTCATACATACAGTCGCCACAGGGGATGCCATTTAGTGCGGTTACAAAAATAAAATGCAATACATTGAAACATAGATCATAAAACACAATAACAATCACATTGGTAACATTGAAAAGAGGGTGTTTTTCACAGAAGTGATTGCAGCATTAACCACACTTACCTGGCCAAAAGGCAGCAAAAAACAAACAAACATGATGGTTACATACACATGGCAAACTTTTATCAGATTATTGAGTTGCAATCAGTTTTACAAAAACATTTTCCAAAACTACAGTGTTTTTTTGTCCTTTTGAACTGAAGCAAACTCACCACAAGAAATTAATTCACCATAACAAATCATACTGTCTACCACCACCCCCCACTCCCAGGTGGAGCCTGGGTCCACGTGCGCGGTGTTCGGTTTGGGGGCCATTGGTTTGGCGGCAGTGATGCGGTGTAAAGCAGCCGGGGCATCCAGGATCTTTGCTGTGGACATCAACAAGGACAAGTTCCTCAAGGCCGAACTGTTGGGGGCGACTGACTTTGTCAACCCCAAGGACTACGACAAGCCCATCAGCCAGGTGCTGGCAGAGATGACCAATGGGGGGGTGGACTTCGCCTTGGAGTGTGTCGGCAGCGTGGAAGTGATGGTGAGATTGATGAGCAGACACTTTCTGTGACTTACCTGTCTGACACCTGCCATCAACTGCGCTGGTAAAATGTGAATGGCACTTTTGTAAAGTCACTTCAGGTAAAGGCACCAGTGAAATTACTAAACTGTAAAATAGTTAGCAAGGAGGGTAGCAAGGAGGTCTTGTGTTCGAATCCCGGTCGGCTGGGGCCTCTCTGTGTGGAGTTTGCATGTTCTCCCCGTATGAGTGTGTGCGTGAATGGTGTGTGTGCCCTGCGATGGACTGGCAACCAGGAGCTATTGGGAGTTAGTTCTCTTGCTCAGGGACACTTGGCATATCCAGGGCAGGGGATCAAACCAGGAACTCTGCCACATGACCGCTCTTACCTCCTAAGCTAATGTTGCCCTACACTTGAGATTTGCAAATCTGACTTATGAAGGTTTGTCAAGGTTGCCGCTACCTTCTGTGTTCTGGGAATAATGTGCTACACTGGCTGAGGTGAAACTGTGCTCTTCTCCTTTAAGAGAGCTGCTCTGGAGTCGTGTTGTAATGCCTGGGGGACCTGTGTGATCGTGGGGTACGTTCCGGAGAAAGACATGACCTTGGCACCCATAACCCTCCTGCTGGGCCGTACGCTGAGGGGAACTTTCTTTGGGGGTAAGCATGTCAAATGGAGGTTTGAAGAATTCTACTTGTGCTATTGTGTAAATGTGATATTGCATACCTTTGTTTTCATGCGCCATTTGAAATCAGGATGGATTGAAAGACAGTAAATTATTTTGCAGGTGTAACCCTAGGTTACACTCAAAATGGCCAAAGACCAGATTACGCCACCTAAGGCCTTGCACCTTAAGACTTGCAGTTTACACTCTTCAGGTCCCCCCCCCACAGAATTAAGCTGTACAAATAAGACAGAGACAGGTATTCCAGTTAGACTGGGCAATATGTATTAAATAGATTGACTGTTTAAAGAGGAATTAATCAATAGCATATCTTCATTACAAAAATAGGTCATATAGTTAAAAGCACACGAGCCATCAGCATATAGAGAGAAAGGCAGGGAAATAGCAAGTGCAGGGTACTGGCAGTCCTAAAGTGAGCAGAAGTAAGCAAATAGTTAATTTGGCCAATGAGAGTAGTTACCTGGCATACTGGGAGAGAGAGAGAGAAGTTCAACACAGCAACCACTCCGCGTGCTCCAATATCTAAGAGTGTATCAAAACACACCAAGGTATACACGGCAAACCACAAGAATAATGTGAAAGTGCTTATTAACTTTAAAACTTAGTTTACCTCATACAGTGCAGGAAAGGAACCACCCAATGCCCCCAATACACTGGAACCACATTCACTGGCTTCTGTTGATAGAAAGGAGAACACAGAAAAGTCAATACACTAAGCAATGCTCAAACTAGTGGACCAGCCAGTACCCGGAAGCTGAGCTTAGTGGGAAGAAAATCTTATATAAATACAAGCAGCCAAGGGCCACCGAACATTGCCCAATCAAACACCTTATTTGTAACAAATCAAATAAACAAAAATACATAAAAACAACTCAGGCAAAACAGCAATGGCAGACTCCGTAGTCACTGTTTGACACATGCCCGCACTGCAGCCGAAACACCCAAAAGGAGGATACCTGGCGACTCGCCAGGATTCCCATCTATTCCCCGCAAATGGATTCCAGAATGAACAAAGAGCATCTTCCTGGTTTTATCCTTGCTGCTATTAGCGTGATTGCGAGATCAAAACCAGCTGTGCAATGAATGAGCTTGAGCTCCCGGTAGCTACTGTGGCAAAATGTAAACAACTACCCGGGACGTAACCCGGAAGTACTATTCACAATGACCCACCGGTTACACAGGCAAACTGAGAATTATGGATTCACACTATTGCTACTGATTGATGAATGTTTGATGTGTGTGGGTGTGTGTGTGTGTGAAATCCTGAAGATTTCATTTGACCGTAATTTGGCACACCCTACTATTTAGCACCTCAAAGATATCTCTTGCTGAGCTTTTTTAGGGTTGGAGTGAAAACCTACAGGATGGTAGATCTCCAAGAACAGGGTGGGGCAGCCCTGCTCTAGCTGTTGAATGAGGTGTACTTTGATAGGGTTCGAGTGAAAACCTACAGAATGGGAGATCTCCAGGAACATGTCATCATGCTCTATATCATTAGTGTATCTACATTTTCACAATGCATCAGCTTTTTTTGTAAGTCCCATTCACTTCAGCCTCAAAGAGTAACCACCCAGCAATCCACACTCCTTTATATAACCAATAGATCAATAGATTGTTTTCCAGTGTGCTGTGTCTGGGGAGCATGCGGCCCATATATTGAAGCAGGAATACTGATGGAGCTGGATAGCTGTTCTGAGTAAAACCCCAGCTCTTTTTACTTCAGTCCATGTTCCAGATTTAGGAGGGTCCTAAAGCCATGTTTACTTTATGGATTGCAGGTGCTGCACGTCACTCTGGTGGTGTTAATTGTTGTGAATTGCCGCTCTTGTCTCTGACACACCTAGATGCATGGGTGCATTTGTATAGGTTTTCTCACGATGCCTGTGTTCCTTTTTTCATATTGCATATCCTGAGTACAGACTGAGACTTATGTATGTGTTTGTCTGAACAGTGTCTTATGCCTGTAACCAAAAGGGAGTGTTCATTGGTTTGGGGAAAGAGGGCAAACAGCTCCATAAAAGCCAGGGCACCCTGTATTTCAGGGTGTGGGATGTACAGTAGATTGTTCTCCAGTGTGCTATATATAGGGGTTTGCTCAGTGCAGTTATGCAGTAACCCCTGCTTCATGATACAGGCCCCTGGGGGGTTATGTGAGTACTTGGGGATACGGGAACACGGTGTTCTGCTCTGTAGGATAACAGTAGGCTATCTTGTTTCAAATTGCAGACAGCCGATGTGGGTTCAATGAGGAGATCTTTCAGGGCAAGTCAGGTTCTCATGTGAAGGTTATGTTGAAGTTTGATCAAAATGCCCTTATTGAAAATCAGGAATGATGAAGTTTGATTTAAATACTTTCAGAATCATGTGCAAAAATACCCTTTCCTAAATGTTACTATATATCTCTATACTATATTTCAAATGCTGTTTAGTACTACAATGATAAGCCATACTGTTTGAAGAATTATTATTAATTATGTTAAAATGAATAAGTCAGTCATCTTGAGCAATTAGAACTGTGTGTCTGTTAAAACACATTGAGCTGCAAAGTACAGTCTGTTTAATGAAAGTGCAGAGAACACTTAATCAGGTGTTTACAAACCATGGCATTGGATGCGGCCTGTTTTGACTCTGTGATGCAGCCCAAGAGATGTGGGTCTTTGCAAAGAGATGTTTTAAGTTAGTGATCACCAGCTCAATTTGCCTGCATCATTATATACGCGAAAGGTTAAGACAGCTCAGCTTTCATAGAGACAGAAAATATTAAGGCGGGTTAAGAGAGACAATGTGATGATTTATGACAAATGATTGGTTAGCTATAATGTATAAAGACTAGGATACTTCCTACTGTTATTTTGGAATTCTCTGATCTCTGGAAGTTCTCTGGAGCGCACAGACTCCCCAGATTAATCTGTTTTATTTTTAACTAAAGATTTATAACGAGCAACTACTGAGTCTGAATATTTTTTCAACATCATTGCTGCCAAAACAACTTCACCTACGTAAAAGGGACGAGGAGGAAAAGAGACAAAAAATATTTCGTCAACAGTTACTGTTGAATGATTTCAAAATGTAAGGTTTTATTGATTTCATTAAGTTGCAGGCAAGTTTTCACCACAGATTACCCATTTTCCCCCATCTTTTGAAGGATGCCATTACTTTTGGCTGGCACTATTTACACATGCGTGTTTGTGTGTGTTATGTATTGTAGGTGTTTGTAAGGCAAGGCTCATTCACACTTTAATAAGATAAATGATAAGAGACCGTTTTTTCAAGACCCAGTTCAGTTTACATTTTGAGATGCAATCCAGCATGGATGTACAGTCAGGTCCATAAATACTGGGACATCGACACAATTCCCATCTTTTTGGCTCTATACACCACCGCAATGGATTTGAAATGAAACGAACAAGATGTGCTTTAACTGCAGACTTTCAGCTTTAATTTGAGGGTATTTACATCCAAATCAGGTGAACGGTGTTGGAATTACAACAGTTTGTATATGTGCCTCCCACTTTTTAAGGGACCAAAAGTAATGGGACAAACTAACAATCATAAATCAAACTTTCACCTTTTAATACTTGGTTGCAAATCCTTTGCAGTCAATTACAGCCTGAATAGACATCACCAGATGCTGTGTTTCATCCCTGGTGATGCTCTGCCAGGCCTCTACTGCAACTGACTTCAGTTCCTACTTGTTCTTGAGGCATTTTCCCTACAGTTTTGTCTTCAGCAAGTGAAATGCATGTTGGCTGAATATGAGCAGATAATATTGCCCGAAACACTTCAAAATTCATCCTGCTGCTTTTGTCAGCAGTCACATCATCAATAAATACAAGGGAACCAGTTCCATTGGCAGCCATACATGCCCACGCCATGACACTACCACCACCATGCTTCACTGATGAGGTGGTATGTTTTGGATCATGAGCAGTTCCTTTCCTTCTCCATACTCTTCTCTTCCCATCATTCTGGTACAAGTTGATCTTTGTCTCATCTGTCCATAGGATGTTGTTCCAGAACTGTAAAGGCTTTTTTAGATGTTGTTTGGCAAACTCTAATCTGGTCTTCCTGTTTTTGAGGCTCACCAATGGTTTACATCTTGTGGTGAACCCTCTGTATTCACTCTAGTGAAGTCTTCTCTTGATTGTTGACTTTGACACACATACACCTACCTCCTGGAGAGTGTTCTTGATCTGGCCAACTGTTGTGAAGGGGTTTTTCTTCACCAGGGAAAGAATTCTTCTGTCATCCACCACAATTGTTTTCCGTGGTCTTCCGGGTCTTTTGGTGTTGCTGAGCTCACCGGTGCGTTCTTTCTTTTTAAGAATGTTCCAAACAGTTGATTTGGCCACACCTAATGTTTTTGCTATCTCTCTGATGGGTTTGTTTTGATTTTTCAGCCTAATGATGGCTTGCTTCACTGATAGTGACAGCTCTTTGGATCTCATATTGAGAGTTGACAGCAACAGATTCCAAATGCAAATAGCACACTTGAAATGAACTCTAGACATTTTATCTGCTGCTTGTAAATGAGATAATGAGGGAATAACACACACCCGGCCATGGAACAGCTGAGCAGCCAATTGCCCCATTACTTTTGGTCCCTTAAAAAGTGGGAGGCACATATACAAACTGTTGTAATTCCTACACAGTTCACCTGATTTGGATGTAAATACCCTCAAATTAAAGCTGAAAGTCTGCAGTTAAAGCATATCTTGTTCGTTTCATTTCAAATCCATTGTGGTGGTGTATAGAGCCAAAAAGAGGAGAATTGTGTCGATGTCCCAATATTTATGGACCTGACTGTACAGGCTTCACAGCATAACAGTGTTCCACAAATCCCTTCAGAGCCCTGAGTGACATGTCTGTGTTGTATACTGGTGTAGACTTTGCCGGCCATTTTGCCAGCCATTTTGCCTTACTTATTAACCAGGAGTGTTTGTCTGCATGTCAGGACACACAGTGTATCTGGCACCAGCTTATATTTTCCAGCTCAGTACAGAAAGGAATGCTGGGGATCAGGTCTGTTTTTTTGCTCTTCTGCTACTCTGCTTCTGCTACTCTGTGAAGCGTATTTGTATTTGTCTTCAGTAAAAAGTGCAGCAAAAATAGTCTGGAGCGCAGGGATTTTCAGCTTTTATTTTAAAAACACAAAAGACACCCACAGTTTTGAAAGAAATACACAGACTTTGGACAACCTGTCCTGCCTGTGATTTGATAAGAAATCAACCTTTGCTATGACCCTATAATTAAAGAATGCAAAGCACTCAACGTCTGGCTTGTCTACATAATCTGTAATGACCCCTGACATTCTTACACTCTGGTATTTCAGCATTCAAATGTGCTGAATGGGTCACTGCAAGCAGCACACTCCTTTCAGAGCATCTAAATTAAGATCACTGGGGAGCCACATTCCATTTCATCCCCAGTTTTGCTCTCGGTTTTGCAATCTGTCCGTTTGCTTTGCCAATTCGCACCCTCAGTTTCCGTGTTTAAATATTGTTTTACCAATGGTGTCTAGGATCGCTCTGTATGTTCCTTTTGCTAATGCCACCTACAAGAGAATACAACACAGTTGATATGTTCCTGGAAATCTACCATTCTGTAGGTTTTCATTTTGACATTACATTGGCACACCTGATTCTACTACTCAACGGAACTTGAGATTCCAGCAGCTCAAAGGAATCTCTAGCTCACTGGTGCCCAATCATGTGTCATGGAGAGCCATGATGTGTCATGGAGGGCGGTGAACCAGAAACCCACCGATGGCCCTATACTGCATATTTGAGCCCAGTCTGCACATACTGTACCACCAACCAAACAGTGGTTGTGGAAAAGGTAATGACAGACAGTCAATGTTTACACAGAAGATTGAGCTGGACTGTCTCACAGAGGTCCATCCATTCAACTACTCATCCAACCCTCTGAGACGTTATGGAAACATAAAGCCCCCCAGGGCTGAATGCATTTACAGTGCTGTCCTTAAGTATTTGGACAGTGACACATGTTCTTGTTGTATTGGCTCTGTACTCCAGCACATTGAATTTGCAATAAAACAATGACTTGAGGGTTTTTACATCCATATTGGGTGAACAGGGGAAGAATTGTAGGATACATAGTCCCCTCAATCTTAGGGGACCAAAACTAATTGGACAATTGGCTCCTCAAATGTTTCCCGGACAGCTCTTTTGAATTTCATTGTTAGCTCATGCACAAAAGAGCCTATAAAATGTCTACAGTTGATTCTAGGAGTGCCATCTGCATTTGGAGTCTATTGCTGTTGTCATGAAGCGTGAGGACCAAAGAATGGCAGTAAAGCAGGCCATCATTAGGCTGAAAAATGAAGAACAAATCATTGACATAGGCAAAATATTTGCTGTGTAAAAATCAACATTGTTAAGAAGCAAGAAGGCACTGGTGAGCTCAGCAATGACAAACAACCTGCTAGACCATGGAAGACCTAGTGGACGTCAGAAGAATAACCTCAGAGGGTTCACCACATGATGCAAGCCCCAGGCAAGCCTCAAGAATAGAATAGGTTACAGTTCACAGAAATGTACATTAAAAAACCTGTGTTCTGGACAGATGAGATCAACCGGTACCAGAGTTATTTATGATCCAAAGCAGACCGCCTCATCTGTCAAGTGTGGTGGAGGTTATGGCTTGAGCGTGTATGGCAGCCACTGGAACTGGCTCACTTGTGTTCATTGATGATGACACTGCTGAATGCCAAATGAAGGGTGAAGGGTGAATGCCGAAGTCTATAGAAACATCTTGTCTGCTCAGATTCATATAAATATGATGACTTTATTTCAGTTTGTGTGCACTTTTGGTCACCTAAAAGTGGGAGACCTATGGGCTGTAATTCCTACATGGTTCACCCAATATGGATTTAAACACCCTCAAATTAAAGTTGAAAGTTAAAGTTGCACGATTGTTTTATTTCACCCGTTTTGTTGGCTGAAGTGCGGAGCGAAAACAACAAAGAAGTGTCATCATCCAAATACTTACTGACAGCACTGCGTTTTCTGAACTGTCCCACGCAACTAGCTTGTGCAATGTTCTTGCATCTGCTCATATCTGGGTCATAGACTTCAGGCAGTATTTTATGGCAGGATTTGAAAATAATCAAAATTATGACTTCAGTTTGTATTTATTTGTCAAATTACTTTTGGTCCCCAAAAATTAGGGGGCTTAGGAGCTGCAATTCCTACATGGTTCACCCAATGTGCATGTAAAACCCCTCAACTTAAAGTTGAAAGTCTGCACTTTAACCACATGGTGATTGTTTTATCTCAATGTATTTGTTTGCTGGAGTACAGAGCAAAAACAAAAAATCAAAATACTTACTGACTGCACTGTGTTTTCTGAAGTGTCCCATACAACTAGCTTGTGCAATGGTCTTGTGTGAGGCTGCATAATTTTACTTCCCTCAAAGAATAAAAGCTTAAAGCTGCATTGCCCAACCTCACTTTATTTACAGCAATATCTGACTAACACAATAAACTTACACTATTCATGCTTTAGGTGGGTTTACAATTAGTTCAAAATTGTTGGTCAAGATTCTCCGAAACAGGAGAGAGAGGTGAATGTTATTATCAGACTAACTCATAATTTCTACAGAAACCAAACCACAGAAAACACAAAATCGCATCATCAGCTGTGATCTTATGCAAATGATCATCTTGTCACAATGATACCTAACTCAGAAATCTACTTCCTTATTTTCTCATGGAAAAAACTTTATGTGCAACACAAGGAATTAAAGCTGCCCAGACCTGCTTAACCTGCTTAACAAACAAAGCAGCAGCCAATAACATTTGTGAAGAGTATATTTTTTTCTCAAGTTATATTTAATATATGGCGATGCAGGACTGTGAAGTAACAATAGATAAGCAGAAACAGCCTCTTCCCCTCCTATCACCAATGATCACTGTTGTGGTGATGATAGACTAATATTTTATCAGAGAAAAGAGGTTGTGATTTGGGAGTGTTTCGAGAAAAGTCTGTATATATCACCTGGGAAGAGTCCAATTTTCAAAGCAGACAGCGACTGCTTAGACTTCAATACAATTTCATTGAGCATCCAGCAGCGCCAGTGCTTTTCATCAGAATAACTTTACTGTAACATTCAAATAAGGTAAGAAATCATTTTGGATTCACTTTTGATAATAACTGAATACTTGCATTTTGGGAGTGGCAAGATAGCGAAGGGTTATAAATCTTCATTGTAGTGTATCACCTGTAATATTCACACTTTTCAAAGTAAGAAATCCTCTGCTTGTGATTCCAGACATGGACACACATAATAAGCTTTAAAAAGCTTGATGAAGTACATTACATTCATATTTATCGATTTACAGAAAGGCAAAATGATGCACTCACTGTGAATCAAGGATCAGGAATCTGATTTATTGTGGCTACATATGAACTATGTTTAGAATTGCTACAGTAGAAGTAGCCCAAAAACAGAAAACATGCCTAATTACCTAAGTTATCCCAACATTACTATTGTTGGATTGTGTTTAATGGATGAAAGGAATCGTATTGTAAACCTTAGTGTAAGCCAGTAACCAGAGACCAGATGTTAGAAGTAACGGCATTTACTACCACCATTTCACACACTGTAGCTGTGATTAAAAAAACTTCTGTTTTTCTGATTAGAACATGGCCGCGGATCTATGGCCGCACTGCTCACAGAGGGATCTGTGGGTAGGATAAGTGAACTACGTGCCCTTGGTGGGCACTTCTGCCAACATGGTGGACGGCTTCATTGCGCTGCTCCAAGGAGACCGAAAGACCGCGGAGGCCAAGGGCTATAAGGACTTCCTGGGTAGGCAATGGGCAGGATGGAGGATTTCTTTGATTTGTTGTTACTCAATCAAAAGATTCGGCCCTCCACTGCATTTCAAATCATTTACTGCATATGACAGCATACCCATTCTGTAACTCTGTACCACTATTGCAAGTACAACTGTTATAATACTAAAAATAAAAATAAAATAAAAAGTTTATCTACTACATCTGAAACAACCACTGCTACTAAACCTATATAAACGTTTGCATTTTGTTGGTCAACAGGCTAAGTGTTTCATAATGTGTCTCTGTTTCTTTTCAGATTTAGCTGGAATCCGTGACCTGAAGCCAGGGTCCATCCTTCAGAACGTCGAAAGCCAGACAGTAGTCGGGTGCAGTGCCAAAGTATCCGAAGATATAAATGACTACATTATCCAAGCAGCAAAACCAGGCGCGAGCGCCACCATTAAAGTTACTAAGGCAGCCCAGGCAGGTACAAATCTATACACAAACCTTTCCACGTCTTTTAAGGCTCTCAGGGATAAATTGAAAGAACGTCGTATAGACTTGCCAGAAGATGTACAACAGAACCGAAGGTCTACCCGGGGAGAACACGTTTTCAACAACGCCCTGCTTGGGTTCTGTGGGTCGATAATTGATTTGTTCATTGAAAGGCACGTCACAAAAGGTAACAGAGTGAAGTTGGTTGACCTTATCCCAAACAGCAGCATTAGTGACGCCTTCCAAGGGAACGCTCCAGACGGCAAACACATCAACTTGACTGCTGATCAGAGACAAAACATTAGAACCTGGGTAGTTCACATTCCGGACAATGTGGTATATATCCCAATCAACAACATCCTGTTTGCACACATTATAGGTGTCATTAGGCGCAATGCTGTTGACTACATTGCACTGCATTTCTTTTTTTGTCCAGAAAAAGCCGAAAGAAATTGGAAGGTGAGGTCTATTCTCGCTCAAACAGTAGAATGGATGCATATGCATCGCGTTTATCTGGACCCACAGGTCGTGGAAATGTGGTTTTCTGAAAACTCAGATCTTATTCCTCAATTTCCCGAAACTGAAAACGGCGTGCAACATATGCTGAGGCAGCTCGATCCCGAGAGGTCAACCCTGTTACGTAATTTTGCGAATGACCTGACACTGGCCCAACTGGTGGGTTTCCATTAATTGATTTCATGGGTTAACCACAGGTATGAAGCCTTATGCATTCCTGCTCATTGTAAAATTCTTAGTAGCTTACGTAAAAAAATAACTTGCTTTAAATACGTTTCTTTCATGGTTTATTTGTATCAGCACTATTTGATAAATACAAATATATATTTTCTTTTTTTTAATCAAACTCCTTAAGCTTGTAAGTAGCCTACAGATACTGCATTGCTTTATAATAATAATAATAATAATAATAATAATAATAATAATAATTATTATTATTATTATTATTATTATTATTATTATTAGTAGTAGTAGTAGTAGTAGTAGTAGTAGTAGTAGTAGTAGTAGCAGGCTCGACTGCCTTGGCCCTGATACGGTCAGGGAAGAAGATTAACTTCAACACCGTGAGTGAAGATTTATTTATTAATTTTCCAAAACTTAGTTTAAGTTTCATTTTAAATTTTCCTAATATTTTAGATTTTCTATGTTTTATAGAAGCCATTGCAACTGTGTCCTTTTATACTTTTTAAGGTAATGTATTTCCTCCTTTCTCAAAATGCGTGAAAATGAAGGGGTTTTATTTTATCCCGAAATATTTTATTTCGAAATGTAACCACTGCATAATGTTTAAAATTAAAGATTAAAAATGTATCTTTAATAATTTAACTTAAATGTCTTTTTTTTTTTACTATAACCATTGCATTAATTTGCATGTTCTTCTGTAAGATGTTAAAATATCTTTCAACTACTGGTGGATAAAATGATGTAATTGTTTGGGTGTTGGTGACATCTTGAAGGGTTTCATTCAATAAATTGTCTGCAAACGATTATTACAACTGTGTCCTTGAAAATGGTTTGATTTGTAAATGTTTTTTGATTATTTCCTGATTGACATGGATATATTGAACATACTGATTTGTGAATAGTTCGTTTTCTCATATGCATAATGTAGGTTTCATGAACAGGAGTCAGATATATATGTGCACAAACACCCACACACACGCACACACACACACACACACACACACACACACACACACACAAAGAAATGACAGAAAGTGAGAAAGCTTACCGGCTTTCTGATTTGCATCAGACACAGTAAGACTCTTATACACACTTTTACAATAAACATTGTAATCATGTATGAATCAATTAGGTGATTATGCAACTAACAATGTACTGATTATGGGTGTAACTGTCAAGAACCTGGGCAGGGGGAACCAATCGCAGAACTGAACAGACAACAAGAAACAGGTGAGAGGGAAGCGAGAAAGACAGGAAGGAAATCTATATAAGGAGTGGGAGGTGGAGACACTAAATGAAGAACAAGTGGGATCAATGAGTGGGAATGCAGGGACAGACAGACAGACAGACAGACAGACAGACTATAGTGGTCACAGAGGGAAAGAAGGACTGAAAACCCTAAGACAAAAACAGATACAGAAAATCACAGAACCCTAGAGTAACATCATTAATGTTCAGAAATGTGTTATACTCTGGGTCAGGAATGCGGAGATGTACAGTGGTGTGAAAAAGTGTTTGCCCCTTCCTGATTTCTTTTTTTTTTGCATGTTTGTCACACTTAAATGTTTCAGATCATCAAACAAATTTAAATATTAGTCAAAGACAACACAAGTAAACACAAAATGCAGTTTTTAAATGAAGGTTTTTATTATTAAGGGAGAAAAAAAATCCAAACCTACATGGCCCTGTGTGAAAAAGTGATTGCCCCCCCTGTTAAAACATAACTTAACTGTGGTTTATCAAACCTGAGTTCAATTTCTCTAGCCACACCCAGGCCTGATTACTGCCACACCTGTTCTCAATCAAGAAATCACTTAAATAGGACCTGCCTGACAAAGTGAAGTAGACCAAATGATCCTCAAAAGCTAGACATCATGCCATGATCTAAAAAAATTCAGGAACAAATGAGAAGGAAAGTCATTGAGATCTATCAGTCTGGAAAAGGTTATAAAGCCATTTCTAAAGCTTTGGGACTCCAGCGAACCACAGTGAGAGCCATTATCCACAAATGGCGAAAACATGGAACAGTGGTGAACCTTCCCAGGAGTGGCCGGCCGACCAAAATTACCCCAAGAGCGCAGCGACGACTCATCCAAAAGGTCTGCACTGCCCTACAAAGCCAAAGTGCAGTATCTGCATTTTTTGCAAAAAAATGTTTTTGCACCAATCGAAAGTGCAGTATCTGCTCTTCAATCTACTAGAGTTTCGTAGTTGTACTGCTGAATTTCCCGTAGTTAAATATAATTGTATGCTTAAACTTGGCGAAAGAAAAACACAAAAAGCTGTTTTTCTCATTTTGGCATTTTTGCAGATACTGCACTTTGGCTTTGTAGGGCAGTGCAGGCCTCACTTGCCTCAGTTAAGGTCAGTGTTCATGACTCCACCATAAGAAAGAGACTGGGCAAAAATGGCCTGCATGGCAGCGTTCCAAGACGAAAACCACTGCTGAACAAAAAGAACATTAAGGCTCGTCTCAATTTTTCCAGAAAACATCTTGATGTTCCCCAAGACTTTTGGGAAAATACTCTGTGGTCTGACGAGACAAAAGTTGAACTTTTTGGAAGGTGTGTGTCCCATTACATCTGGTGTAAAAGTAACACTGTATTTCAGAAAAAGAACATCATACCAACAGTAAAATATGGTGGTGGTAGTGTGATGGTCTGGGGCTGTTTTGCTGCTTCAGGACCTGGAAGACTTGCTGTGATAAATGGAACCATGAATTCTACTGTCTACCAAAAAATCCTGAAGGAGAATGTCCGGCCATCTGTTCGTGACCTCAAGCTGAAATGAACTTGGGTTCTGCAGCAGGACAATGATCAAAAACACACCAGCAAGTCCACCTCTGGATGGCTGAAGAAAAACAAAATGAAGACTTTGGAGTGCCCTAGTCAAAGTCCTGACCTGAATCCTATTGAGATGCTGTGGCATGACCATAAAAAGGCATTCATGCTCGAAAACCCTCCAATGTGGCTGAATTACAACAATTCTGCAAAGATGAGTGGGCCAATATTCCTCCACAGCGCTGTAAGAGACTCATTGCAAGTTATCGCAAACGCTTGATTGCAGTTGTTGCTGCTAAGGGTGGCCCAACCAGTTATTAGGTTTAGGGGGCAATCACTTTTTCACACAGGGCCATGTAGGTTTGGATTTTTTCAAAAAAATAAGAAATCAGGAAGGGGGCAAACACTTTTTCACACCACTGCATATGGCCTACCAGGTGTTGTTGCAGAATTTCTCATGGACCAAGATGATTGGCAGAACAATGATGAGGGAGATGAGATCTAATATGGCTAGGCCTACTTCGGCACTGCAGCCTGCTTTTCTGAAGGGTTTGAACCCCTCGGCTTTCCTGTCTGGGTGTGGCATGTTGGGAGCTGAGTTTACTATCATGTGCTCCTTGATGTGTTTTTAAACTCTGTGAGAACTAGCTGGTCTTGCGTGTTGGTTGAGGTGGGTCTTTCACCCTTATCCCTCCTTTTGCAGTGGCTGGCGTGGACCCGGGCAGCAAAAAAAGGTTCAGCAGCCTGGGCAAACAAGTGACCTGGAAATCGGACTGATGAGAAATGAGCAGTTTTCTGTTTTAGCAGAATTTCAGCTACTGCATGAGGAACCAAAAATGGGCGATAAGCAACGATCGATGCAGAAACAGCTGCTGAAATTGATCGCAGACAAGGGGGGAGACCCCTAGTGACAGCATCAAGTCTCTGAGAATAATATGCAACAGGTTTCTATCACCATGTTTTGTCATATAACCAGCCTTCTCATTCATAGTCAAAAGAAAGGGTTTGTTAATGTCAGGAGGCCCAAAGTCGGGGCTGATGTCAGTTCTCGTTTTAATTTCTGAAAATACTTGTCAGCAGTCCCTGTCCATGTAACCTTATCGTTAGCAGAGAGATTTAGGCCGTGGGCCAAGTAGTCAGGGATCCACTGTCTACAATAACCTGTCATGCCTAGAGAAGATAATTTTGTCTTTTTACTTTGGAGTTTAGGAAAATCGAAAATCGCCTGGATTCTGTCAATTCCCAAATATTTTCCTGCTTTAGAAATTTTGTGGCCTAGATATATAACTTCAATCAGGGTGAACTGGAGTTTTTCTTGTTTGACCTTGCAGCCCTGTTACTAGGAATTTTAGCAGCTTGAGTGAATCTTGAATTGGGAATGTCAACAACATACTGAATTAGTATTTGGAACTGTTCCAAATTCTCCTGTAGAGCAGCAGAGAATACCCTTGTGGTAGTCTAGACCAGGTGTATTGTTTTGTCTTAAACGTAAAAGCAAGCCAGTACTGGGAATCAATATCAAACCTGTGGACTCACCACCCCGTGCATGCGCCCTGCACACCTTCATTGTCCTTGCAATCCAGTTTGGCTGCCAGGATTCAGGAAAACACCAGCGCCCTGTGGCATCTGAGTCCAGCCATTCCATCCAGGGCAGCCACCAGGGTTTTGCATCGTGACATTACCCTGGGGAACCGTTTCCCAAAGTCCAGTATCCTTTTGCTGAAGCCAGCTCTTTCCGCAAACCATCCATGAAGCAGTTAGTCAGCTGGGTTCCGTATGGGGTGAGACTGTTATCTCCAGGTTTCTCCATTCCACTATGTGCGTCTTATTTTTCTGTAAGTCTCTCAAGAACATCATTAACAGTTTCACCAAACCTTCTCCACCGGACCCACCTGAGTCGGATCTGCAGGTCCTCACACACAGCCTGCAACTCTAACATCTTCCAGAGATGAGTTGCAGGACCGTCAGACCCTGGTCTTCCTGACCCACTCTGGGGTTTGGGCATTCTGTGCAGTTTGCCCGTGGTGGAAATTACCTTTCCCGTGGAATCTGGGCTTGCTGAGGCTGTTGCCTGACTCAGCTATCCGCAGCCCCACTGCTGGAAAGTGGGGGTCTCGCAGTGCCGGGTGTTGCTGATAGTGATCTGGCAGACATGCAGGGTAATCTAGGTCCGGGTCAATTGTGTATATGCCGGCGAGTTATGCTAAATTTGGATCAAAAGAGCAGTTGAAATGCACAACAGGAGGTAATACATTGTAATACATTTAAAAAATAGATTTTTATTTTTTAATTATTCTTTTTTTGACTGCAGATGTATCTCCTTCTTCCCTCTTAGCCTGCTTTTCCTGTTTTGACATTGTTTCTTTTTTCCACAAATCTACTTCAAACATATTTCCATTTACGTTTATTTTTACAGTATAAAATGATAATACACTGGTGTGTGGTTGCCGACCCATACTGTCATGCATTATTTTCATAGGACCCGCAAATTCTGGGTCTTGCCTCTTTGAGCTCTTTGAGCTCATGGTTATTACCTCACCCCACTACCAGTCTGTACCTTATTATTAATCATTTTCCTTTTTACTTATTTTAATGTGCATTAGTTTTATTTTTAAAACATTTTTTTTTAACTTAATTAACTTAATTTTTCTTTTTTTTAAGGTGCACCTGACCTAATCAGAGTCTAAAAGACAATTTGTCTCCATTGTCAACACTTTCACACATGCGCGCACACACACACAGACCCGCTACGCAACGTCTCTATCACACTGGCCTGTTTTCAGCTTGCACTCTCATGGACAACAAAACATACCATATTACACAACAAGGTAATTTATTTTAGAGCTCAGTTCTTTTTTTTATACGTATTTACTCATTAAGACCAATCAATTCTAAAAGTTAACTATTAACTATTACTTCTATCAGCACTTCGGACCCAGTCCCAGAGTGTTAGTATTGCTAATAATCACTCTCTAACACTTTCAGTGCTTGGGACCTGGTCCCTAGAGTGTTAGTGAGAGCATACCGGCTCTCTGCGTCTCAAGGTTCTTTGTTTTCTTGCCTAGTGTTTTATAGGTTGTTCTTTATTTTTCCCATTCTCGCATTCGTCACCTCCCTTGTCAACTCCTCCCTGTCTTCCGGCTGTTTTCCAGCATCCTCCAAGAGGGCACACATCACTCCGTTGCTAAAAAAAAGCCTACCCTGGATCCCTCCATCATCCAGAACTACCACCCGGTATCTCTTCTTCCTTTTCTTTCTAAAACCATAGAACGAGCTGCTTCTACTCAACTTTCTTCTTTCTTTTCTAACAACAACCTGCTAGACCCCCATCAGTCTGGCTTCAGATCGTGCCACTCAACAGAGACCGCGCTCCTCTCCGTCAGTGAGTCACTCCATGCCGCACGAGCAGCCTCCCTCTCCTCTGTCCTCATTCTTCTAGATCTCTCTGCTGCCTTCGACACTGTGGATCACTCCATCCTCCTGTCTGCCCTGTCAGCAACGGGCATCTGTGGCACAGCCCTGGACTGGATTGAGTCCTACCTCTCTGGTCGCTCCTTCCAGGTTGCCTGGGCTGGTTCGGTATCGACACCTCGGCCCCTCGCCACAGGAGTTCCCCAGAGCTCAGTCCTTGGCCCGCTTCTTTTTTCTCTTTACACTTGCTCCCTTGGCCCTGTGATCACTGCACATGGGCTATCCTACCACTGCTACGCGGACGATACCCAACTCTTCGTCTCGTTCCCGCCGTCTGATACGCAGGTTTCAGCCCGTATCTTTGCTTGCCTGAGGGACATCCAGAGCTGGATGGACAACCACCATCTAAAGCTCAACCCAGGCAAGACTGAAATGATATTCATCCCTGCTAATACCTCTCCCCATCTGGATCTCTCCATTTCCCTCGGGGATACCACACTCACGCCGTCACCCAGTGCAAGGAACCTCGGCGTGGTGATGGACAGCAGACTGTCCCTTTCCGAGAACATTGCGGCGGTTCTGTCCCACCTGGACTACTGCAATTCCCTCTTGGCTGGCCTCCCAGCGTCCGCCATCAGACCCCTCCAACTCATCCAGAATGCAGCAGCTCGTCTGGTCTTCAACCTTCCAAAATACTCACACGTCACCCCCCTGCTTACTTCCCTCCACTGGCTGCCTGTCATGGCTCGCCTCAAATTCAAAAAATTGGTGCTAGCCTTCCAAGTAGTTAAAGGGTCTTCTCCAGCTTATCTACAAAAAATCTTCAGACCCTACACCCCTGCCAGACCTCTTCGTTCAGCCTCCACAGGCCGCTTGGCACCTCCCCCTCTCCGAACCTCCACCTCACGCTCACGACTACTGTCTGTTCTGGCTCCACGGTGGTGGAACGAACTCCCCGTTGAGGTCAGAACTGTAGAATCTCTCCCCACCTTCAAGCGCAAGCTGAAGACACACCTCTTCAAGCAGCACCTCTCCCCATCCCTCCCTACCTCCCTGTGAACCTTAATTGTTGTCTCTGTGACTTGCTTTGTGTATCGGTATTTTTAGTTGGCTAGGTAAGCAGTGTTTGGATAGTTAACTTTGGTCACTTTTGCTCTGTTTCTTTGTTTCTTTGTTCAAAAAAAATAAAAATAAAACAAAAAAAAAATAAAAAGAATTGGCCCTCGTCCTTATCTTTGTTGTACAGGTAGCAGTTCAAATTGTACTTCCCTCTAGGGTCTTTCAGCGAACTTATCCCTGGTTATGGATATGCACTTTGTTGTACGTCGCTCTGGATAAGAGCGTCTGCCAAATGCCAATAATGTAATCTGCCTCACGGTTCTACATGTTCTGAGATGCTTTTCTGCTCACCACAATTGTATAGAGTGGTTATGGTAAATGGTAAATGGTTGGCATTTATATAGCGCCTTTATCCAAAGTGCTGTGCAATTAATGCTTCTCATTCACCCATTCACATACGCACACTCACACACCAACAGCGATTGGCTGCCATTCAAGGTACCAACCAGCTCGTCAGGAGTATTTGGCGGTTAGGTGTCTTGCTCAGGGCACTGCAACACACCCAGGGCGGGATCAAATCGGCAATCATCCAACTGCCAGATGACTGCTCTTACTACCTGAGCCAATGTCGCCCAATGGTTATCTGAGTTAACATAGTTCTAGGGCTGACCTTGTTCAATAAGGTGACAAATATGTGACCTGACTGTACTCTGCTGGGGCTGCTAAGGTGACCTTACCCAGACTTTAATCACACCTTACACCCCAGCAAGACTACTTCAGTCCACCAGCTCTGGTCACCTTGTGGTGCCCTCATTATGAGCACCAGGTGGGTGAGCTGCACATTCTCTGATTTGGTTCCTCAGTGATGGAATGACCTTCCGCCTACCACTGCGCTACATGTATGTTTTGCTATTCATAGATTTGTTGCTTCTCACTTAAGTCGCTTTCGATAAAAAGTGTCTGCTCAATGAATAAAATATACATTCAAAATGTACCCATGGATAATAGAACCGAACCCAAATCGAAATCTCTCTGGTGCAGATTTGACAAGTTTCAACAGACCAAGAATTTTTGGTTGGCTGGGAACAGGTTCCAAATCTCAAGTTTCAGTCATGGAAAAAAGAGAGGCACCCTAACCGAAATCTCTCATGTCATCTTCTTAAGTTCATACATAACAAAGCACATTTGATTTGTGTCAACAGGTAGACAGTGGTCAGTGTTTAACATTTAATTTAATTAATTTCTCTTCTCTAAAACAGAAATTAATTTTCTGTTTTCAGTTCTCTGTTTCATTTCTCTGTTTATGTTTTACTTCATGTTAGTGGGATGTGATTCTTGGTCACATACAATTCTTAGACTTGTGCCTGGTCCCATTTTGATCTCTACAAATTCCTGGGGCTCTAGTCCTTAAATATTTGCTAATCTCAAAGGATTAGATGGAGTGGACCAGGTGGAAAACATCTGGTGACTTCTAAATTGTTTGTAAAGATTAAAAAAACTGGAAAGGTAAGTACATGTTATTACCAGACTATTCAGTTCTGCAGAAGCCAAACCACTTGAAAAAAAAAAAAAAACCCCAACAATCAACCCCAATCAAAATGATCCTCTTTTGGCAAAGAGTTATATTTCATATTTGGCAATACAGGACAGTGAAGTAACAATAGATAATCAGAAACAGCCTCTTCCCCTCCTATCGCCAATGATCACTTTTGTGGTGAAGACAGCCTAATATTTTTTCATCAGAAAAAGAATGTTGTAATTTCAAAGTGGTCTGTGAAAAGTTTGTATGTATATCACCTGGGAAGAGTCAACATTTTAAGCTTCATTATGACGCACAGACAGCTACTGTTTAGACTTAAATACATGTTTCCAGCAGCATTGGTGTTTTTCTGTTCTAGCATTGTCTGATAATCCAGAGAAGACAGATTTGGGATGATGTTTTGGGATAATTTTAAAAATGACAACATATGTATATATTTTTCAATTGGTCTCCTTTCACCCATAATTGATGTCCAGGAGCTTCATATTACACCCAGGAGCAACGTTGCTAGCCATACCATTATGGAAAATACTCCCAAGTTAAATGTTCTGTTCAAAATGTGAAGTAAAATTATAATAAGTAATTGTGGTAAAATGTACTAAAATGTACTAAATGCATGAAGACGTTCCCAAAGCGCACACATCAATAAAGCTCCCTGTATTGCATATCCATTGTGTGAGTATTTCATTTGAATGAATACTGCTTTATAAATGGACTAGTACACATCCAACACAGAGGATCAGTGTAATATAATCTATTAGATAAAAAGAGAAAATATTAGATATAATCCTTTTGTAATATTTGACTGACACAATAAACACTAGTCATGCTTTATGTTGGTTTTCAAATGACTAATTGTTGGTAAAGAAACAGGAAAGGTAGGTTGAGTACATGCATAGTATTACCAGACTATCCCATTATTTCTGCATAAGCTAAACCACTTTGAGAAAAACAATGTGTAAGCCAGTAATAAGTAACATTTGGTGTCATTCGCTGGTCAGCTTGCTGACTTCCCCCTCCCGGAGCATGCATTGTTAGCCCCCACCTTTTGGCACACATGCCTGTGGGGGAGAGCTAGAGAAGGGCTCCTGGAGGAGTTTTCCTGGGACCCCTGGGGAGCCCCCCTTCTCTCACATTCCTTACAGGGTTTGAGCACAGGAATACTGGAGGTGGCATAAAGATGTTTCATGATAATCCCAGGTCAGAATATAGTAATGTTTGGTGTTATTCTGATTGGTTCAGTGCGACTGGTGTAATAGTCTAGTTTTTGTAACAGTCTACCTTTGATATCATAACCATCCAGGAGCCGAGGGGAAACTGGGCAAAAGCTGTCTCTGTAGAAGCCATGTGTTTTAGCTCCCTGACCAAGGTCTCACTGGTGCGAGTTTGGCTGTAAATTATAGATGGGTGACCCATTTTTAGGGTCAAGAACTAAGGCCTAGATTTTTTGAGATAAGGAGAAGAAACCAAGCAATCTGGGGTTTTGTCTCCTTTCCTTTCATTCACCCAAATCAGGTTTATCCAAAAGGTATATTACCATGAGAGGCACAAAACATATTTACAGCATAATGCAGTTATCATGAAAACTCCCAACTACATTCATAGATATAATATCTTGCAACCTTCCCCCCCCCCCCCCCCCCCGACCATCCGACATCTGATCCACTCCTTACAGAGCACACCTCAACCCACAGTCAGCCCTACGACACTGGGTATCCAAAGTGGGGCTCAGGAAGGGCTGCCATTTGTGAGGAGCCTGAGAGTTGGGGTTTCTGGCATGTGTCAAAGGAACAGAGGACAATACTACCTTTTGGGGAGTTTCAGGCCATCGGTGCCAAGGAGATAAGGGGTAGATATATGATGGATATATGAGTGGTTTAAGGTCAGTTAGACCACAAGGACCATTAAAAAACTCATGGGAAAAGAATGCGTCCGTGACCCACTACCTGGACATCTCCTATGGGAAAGGCTAGGACACTACCACAGTGCCCCCATTTGGGCACTGCTGTCATTACACCGGTGACTGCTCTCCTAGATTAAATATTCAAAACTGCTATTAAGATAGTAAATAGACCCGGTAAAACCTTGAAAACATTGTCCATGTGATCCTTGTATTATTGCATTAAGTCTTATGTAATGGTAACAGGGAGTGCATGTAAAATGGATAATCAGGAGGGAAGTTTCATGATAACTGCAACATAATAAAACATAAGGGCAATCTGTTTGGTATGGATGTGATCCGGTAAAATCAAGGAATCGGATGAGATACATTTCATACCAAATGGAGTTTAATAAACCATAGTTTCAGTAACTCAAGGGAAAACCTGCATGTCCTCTCTTGGTAATCATCTCATTTTCCCTACTTAACAACCCCCAAGGGTGGGGGTCTAAATTCCAGATTTGATTACCCCTCCAGGTTGATTTACGGCACTGCCGCCTGGTTTCAAACGTATGATTTGGCATAAAAGCAAGGGAGACAGACCAATCTGGGAAGATCGCATTCAACTTCCGACACAGCACGTTCTATGTATGTGTAGCAACGGAAGATCGCATTCGACTTCCCACACGGCATATTCTATACTCTGTGTTTGTGTGTAGCCAAAGCAGGCTAGGTATGATTATTTACTCTATCTCTATTCTTAATTTGTGTATTTTGTAACTGACTGTGATATTCTAAAGCTAATAACCAACCTGTCGGCGAATAAACTATTTTGTATGTAACTTGCGTGATCTCCATGACTAATTCATCTTGTACCTTTTCAGCCTAAATTACAACTGAATACTCAGGGGGACGATATTGATCAAAGACCGACTGATCAGTGGCTTGGTGCTTTCGTGGTGTTTCCAAGCTGGGAAAGGCAGTCAAGTTCGGCCCGTAAAAGGATTGGTGGTGTATGGCTCTTGTAATTTGACGCGAAGGGAACCCATGGGCGTTTATACGCCGGTTCCTGTCAAGTTAACTCTAAGGAGCCCTCTAAATACACGCCGACCTGGGCTCGCAACTATCATGGCAGTATTTTGCATGTATTGTGTTGGCTAGACCCTCAGCCTCTGAGTTCTACCCTCAGCGTCCGTGTGACTACATCAGTTAATGTCAATTCATATTTGAATGAAAAACAGTTAAAAGTACTTGCTAATGGTTAGCTAGTACAAAGTTTATCCTCTGGTTTGCTGATGAATAAATATTCGCAGAATAAATACATTAGTTAATATTTCAATACATGAACTAATGAAAAATCAATTTCATGCTTAATTAACGCATTAGGACATCAATAAATTAGCGTTAACAACTATAGCTAAGCCAAGTGCCTTATTGTGAGTTGAGACCAAATAAACTGGTGTTAACTGGACTGTGCTGTTTCAGGTTACTAAGTGTAAGGCGGCGGTGGCTTGGGAGCCACGGAAGCCTCTTTCACTCGAAGAGGTGGAGGTGGCCCCTCCCAAAGCCCATGAGGTCCGCATTAAGGTAATGTTCACACGCAAGCGTCGCCACGGTTACAGAAGTAGTCCTTCTGATAGTAAACCATTATGCTGGATCACTGCTTCTGCCAGAGAAACACTTTTCTCAATATTACCTATTAAACATGGTGTAGAAGTGTGTGTGTGTGTGTGTGTTTAGGAGGATATGTGCTCATTCAGACTGAACAGAAGGTGAACAGCTGTTGTATGGTTTTGGGACAGATTGTAGCCACTTCGGTGTGCCACAGTGACCTACAGGTCCTGAGAGAAACACCACTCCCACACCTTCCCGATCCTCCTGGGACATGAGGCAGCTGGCATAGTGGAAAGCATCGGCCCCGGGGTCACCAAATTCTCCAAAGGTGAAAAGATTTGTTAGCCATTAGGTGTTGTAAACGTGTTGCGCTGTGAGTTTTTCCCTTTAACCCACTCTGTACCCTGCTTCTCTTCTGCAGGAGACACGGTCATCCCTTTTGGCGCAGCTCAGTGTGGGGAGTGTGAATACTGCCTGTCTCCAAAAACGAACATGTGCAAGACACACTGGTATGGACTTGTCTTGGGCACAAACAAATCATTTTGAACAAGTCTTTAAAGTGAACATCCTGGATCATCACATTATTTCTCCGTATGCCTGCCAGCTGCCGCTGAAAACACAGCTGCTCACTCACTGGGTGTAATGTTGGTCACCGCAAACTCGGACAGACAAGATGCTGCTGATTATTAGCAAACCACCAGCCACTGAGGTGGAGGCAGGGAACACTATGGGAGAAAGATTGAGGTGGCTCTACACATAAGCTCATACTGTGTCTCAATATGTGAGTAAATTTTTGACAGGAGCCCACCCTGCTGGGGTGTTAAGAAACTGTTTATTTTCATCGAGATAGTGAAGCGACAGACAACCGTGTGACAATCCAAAATGTACTGTTTGTGCCTTCTAGGCAAACTGCTCTTGTAAGGTAAATGTGTATTTTCGTCACCTGCAGGGAGGAATTCCGGAAGGGGGTACTTTTGGACGGGACCAGCCGGATCACCTGTCAAGGGAAGCAGATTACGCAGCTTTTTGCCTTGGGTACTTTCTCTGAGTACACTGTTGTCCCAGAAATCTCACTGACCAAAATCCGGAAGGACGCCCCCCTGGACAAAGTCTGCCTGTTGGGGTGTGGGATCTCCACAGGATACGGGGCCGCCATCAACTCTGCCAAGGTGGCAATTTTTGCCAAGGAGTTAAAAACACTACACTTTGTTACAGCTGCAGGGATTCACAGCTCTAAGTCTCAACTTCATAGCACTCATACATACAGTCGCCACTGGGGATGCCATTTAGCTCGGTTACAAAAATAAAATGCAATACATTGAAACATAGATCATAAAACACAATAACAATCACATTGGTAACATTGAAAAGAGGGTGTTTTTCACAGAAGTGATTGCAGCATTAACCACACTTACCTGGCCAAAAGGCAGCAAAAAACAAACAAACATGATGGTTACATACACATGGCAAACTTTGATCAGATTACTGAGTTGCAATCAGTTTTACAAAAACATTTTCCAAAACTACAGTGTTTTTTTGTCCTTTTGAACTGAAGCAAACTCACCACAAGAAATGAATTCACCATAACAAATCATACTGTCTACCACCACCCCCCACCCCCAGGTGGAGCCTGGGTCCACGTGCACGGTGTTCGGTTTGGGAGGCGTGGGTTTGGCGGCAGTGATGGGGTGTAAAGCAGCCGGGGCATCCAGGATCTTTGCTGTGGACATCAACAAGGACAAGTTCCCCAAGGCCAAACTGTTGGGGGCGACTGACTTTGTCAACCCCAAGGACTAAGACAAGCCCATCAACCAGGTGCTGGCAGAGATGACCAAATGGGGGGTGGACTTCGCCTTGGAGTGTGTCGGCAGCGTGGAAGTGATGGTGAGATTGATGAGCAGACACTTTCTGTGACTTACCTGTCTGACACCTGCCATCAACTGCGCTGGTAAAATGTGAATGGCACCTTTGTAAAATCACTTCAGGTAAAGGCACCAGTGAAATTACTAAACTGTAAAATGGGTAGCAAGGAGGGTAGCAAGGAGGTCCTGTGTTCGAATCCCAGTCGGCTGGGGCCTGGAGTTTGCATGTTCTCCCCGTATAAGTGTGTGCGTGAATGGTGTGTGTGCCCTGCGATGGACTGGCAACCAGGAGCTATTGGGAGTTAGTTCTCTTGCTCAGGGACACTTGGCATATCCAGGGCAGGGGATCAAACCAGGAACTCTGCCACATGACCGCTCTTACCTCCTAAGCTAATGTTGCCCTACACTTGCGATTCGCAAATCTGACTTATGAAGGTTTGTCAAGGTTGCCGCTACCTTCTGTGTTCTGGGAATAATGTGCTACACTGGCTGAGGTGAAACTGTGCTCTTCTCCTTTAAGAGAGCTGCTCTGGAGTCGTGTTGTAATGCCTGGGGGACCTGTGTGATCGTGGGGTACGTTCCGGAGAAAGACATGACCTTGGCACCCTTAACCCTCCTGCTGGGCCGTACGCTGAGGGGAACTTTCTTTGGGGGTAAGCATGTCAAATGGAGGTTTGAAGAATTCTACTTGTGCTATTGTGTAAATGTGATATTGCTATTGCTATTGATATTTTCATGTGCCATTTGAAATCAGGATGGATTTTATTTTCTCAATTAATTTGGTCAGTGCTCTTTGTGTGGTTCTCTGTGTGCCTTAGGGTAAAAGTGTTCTTTTTCTCATCATGTTATGCTACATGTTTGAAAGTGTTGTTTTTCTCAGCGCTGTTTGTGTGGTGCATTCCTGTCCTTCAGGATGGAAAAGTGTGGAGAGTGTGCCCAAGCTGGTGGATGACTACATGAACAAGATGCTCAAGGTGGACGAGTTTGTGACCCACAACCTTCCCCTGGAAGAGATTAATGAGGGTTTTGACCTCATGACAAGTGGAAAAAGGTAAAATGCGTAAAAATCCTAAATGGTTAAAGAACAGAACAACAAAGAAAGAACATGAAAACAAAAGGTTGAAAGACAGTAAATTATTTTGCAGGTGTAACCCTGCAACAAAAAAAAATTACACCTGGCCATAGACCAGATTAAGCCACCTAAGGCCTTGCACCTTAAGACTTGCAGTTCACACTCTTCAGGTTTCCCCAGAATTAAGCTGTACAAATAAGACAGAGACAGGTATTCCAGTTAGACTGGGCAATATGTTTTAAATAGATTGACTCATTAAAGAGGAATTAATCAATAGCACATCTTCATTACAAAAATAGGTAATATAGTTAAAAGCACACAAGCCATCAGCATATAGAGAGAAAGGTGAGACGGGTGCGTGGGGGTTGGACCCAAAAATGCACGACTCAGAAACAATAATGGAATAAAGTCCCGTCAGGGCTTTATTTGGGACGAATCCCAGGAGCGTAGTCACAACAAGCAAAGTCCATACACGTAGATCCAGCCAAACAGACGATAAACAAACAAAAAGTACGGTGCCGAGGGAAGAGGCAAACTCGTAGTCGGTAAACGTGCAGGGAGGTCCGGTAGCAGGAGAGCTGTCAGCGGGGCTGAAGTACAGACGAACAGCAGGCAGAGTCGTAGTCGAGGGCGATGCGGAAGTCGAAACCATAAAACAATCAGCGAGGCAAAAGTACAAAGACGGTAGGCGAGGACGTGGGCAAAAACAAGCGGTGGTCAACAAAACAGAAATCAATAAACTATGGTCGGTAAACAGGCTTGGATCGTAACGTGTAATCAATAATAGTAATGCTCAAGAGTTGCTTTGGAGTTCAAGAGGCAGACAATTTCGCAGTGAACAGTAGCGCGACTGGGCTATAAATGCGGGTGTAGACAGGTGTAGACAATTAGTTAGAGCGTAGCAAGGAAATGGAAAACAGGTGCAATGGATGACAAGTTTAACAAGGAGATTAGTAATCGTTAGTAATAAACCTATCCTGCCCTAGCATTAGTAAATTAGTAAATGACATGCACGAGAAACGTAAGGTAACATGAACACATGATTAGTTTGTTAGTTTCTACCCAATCCTGATCTAGCGTTAGTAGTCTTAGTAAATAGACAAGTGGAAACACTTAGGGAGTGAATGACAGAAGGAGAGAGAGAGAAAAGGCGGAACGCAAGGTTTGCGGAAAGACATGTAAAAGTGTATGCATAAACAACGACCAGTTAACGTAACAATAAACATAAATCAAAACATAACACAAAGCGAAACTAAGACGATAACAATCAACATAACAAGGTAATATAATCGTACAAAACATAACTAGACATGACAAGAAAATAAATCGTAACGAAACATAACTAAACATGACAAGAAAATAAATCTTAACGAAACATAACTAAACAACATGACGAACCTAGACTAACATAATACATGATAAGACACTACGTGACTAAGACAACATGAATAAACATAAAACATGGCGAGACAGACCTGAAACGTGACAAAAGGCAGTGTTTGGATAGTTTTGCTCTGTTTGTTTGCTTGTTCAAAAAAAAAAAAAAAAAAAAAAAAAATGGCCCTTGTCCTTATCTTTGTTGTACAGGTAGCAGTTGAAATTGTACTTCCCTCTAGGGTCTTTCAGCGAACTTATCCCTGGTTATGGGTATGCACTTTGTTGTACGTCGCTCTGGATAAGAGCGTCTGCCAAATGCCAATAATGTAATGTAATGTAATGTAAAAGGCAGGGAAATAGCAAGTGCAGGGTACTGGCAGTCCTAAAGTGAGCAGAGTTAAGCAAATAGTTAATTTGGCCAATGAGAGTAGTTACCTGGCATACAGGGAGAGAGAGAGAGAAGTTCAACACAGCAACCACTCCGCGTGCTCCAATATCTAAGAGTGTATCAAAACACACCAAGGCATACACGGCAAACCACAAGAATGATTTGAAAGTGCTTATTAACTTTTTGCTTAGTTCACCTCATACAGTGCAGGAATGGAACCACCCAATGCCCCCAATACACTGGAACCACATTCACTGGCTTCTGTTGATAGAAAGGAGAACACAGAAAAGTCAATACACTAAGCTTAATGCTCAAACTAGTGGACCAGCCAGTACCCGGAAGCTGAGCTTAGTGGGAAGAAAATCTTATATAAATACAAGCAGCCAAGGGCCATCGAACATTGCCCAATCAAACACCTAATTTGTAACAAATCAAATAAACAAAAATACATAAAAACAACTCAGACAAAACAGCAATGGCAGACTCCGTAGTCACTGTTTGACACACGCCCGCACTGCAGCCGAAAACACCCAAAAGGAGGATACCTGGCGACTCGCCAGGATTCCCATCTATTCCCCACAAATGGATTCCAGAATGAACAAAGAGCAAGCCTTCCACAAGCTGCCTCTTCCTGGTTTTATCCTTGCTGCTTTTAGCGTGATTGCGAGATCAAAACCAGCTGTGCAATGAATGATCTTGAGCTCACAGTAGCTACTGTGGCAAAATGTAAACAACTACCCGGGACGTAACCCGGACGTACTATTCACAATGACCCACTGGTTACACAGGCAAACTGAGAATTATGGATTCACACTATTGCTACTGATTGATGAATGTTTGATGTGTGTGGGTGTGTGTGTGAAATCCTGAAGATTTCATTTGACCGTAATTTGGCACACTCTACTATTTAGCACCTCAAAGATATCTCTTGCTGAGCTTTGTTAGGGTTGGAGTGAAAACCTACAGGATGGTAGATCTCCAGGAACAGGGTTGGGCAGCCCTGCTCTAGCTGTTGAATGAGGTGTACTTTGATAGGGTTCGAGTGAAAACCTACAGGATGGGAGATCTCCAGGAACATGCCATCATGCTCTATATCATTAGTGTATCTACATTTTCACAATGCATCAGCTTTTTTTGTAAGTCCCGTTCACTTCAGCCTCAAAGAGTAACCACCCTGCAATCCACACTCTTTTATATAACCAAGAGATCAATAGATTGTTTTCCAGTGTGCTGTGTCTGGGGAGCATGCGGCCCGTATATTGAAGCAGGAATACTGATGGAGCTGGATAGCTGTTCTGAGTAAAACCCCAGCTCTTTTTACTTCAGTCCATGTTCCAGATTTAGGAGGGTCATAAAGCCATGTTTACTTTATGGATTGCAGGTGCTGCACATCACTCTGGTGGTGTTAATTGTTGTGAATTGCCGCTCTTGTCTCTGACACACTTAGATGCCTGGGTGCATTTGTATAAGTTTTCTCACGATGCCTGTGTTCCTTTTTTCATATTGCATATCCAGTACAGACTGAGACTTATGTACAGTGGGATTTGATCCCTTGCTGATTTTGTTGTGTTGCCCACTTACAAAGAATGGAACTGTGTAGAATTTTAATCATAGGTACATTTTAACATTGAGAGACAGAATCACAAAATAATCCACAATAACAACATCATATACATTTTATAAATGTAATATCATATTTTCACATGAAATAAGTATTTGATCCATAGAACAATAGGACTTAATACTTGGTGGAGAAACCTTTGTTGGCAAGCACAGAGGTCAGATGTTTGTTGTAGTTTTTCACCAGGTTTGCACAGATCTTGGGAGGGATTTTGGTCCACTCCTCTTTGCAGATCCTCTCCAAATCTTTAAGGTTCCGAGGCTGTTGCTTGGCAACTCGAAGCTTCAGCTCCCTCCACAGATTTTTGATGGGATTTGGGTCTGGAGACTGGCTAGGCCACTCCAGGACCTTAATATGCTTCTTTTTGAGCCACTCCTTTGTTGCCTTGGCCGTATGTTTTGGGTCATTGTCATGTTGGAAGACCCATCCACGACCCATTTTCAGTGCTCTCACTGAGGGAAGGAGGTTGTCGGCCAAAATTTCCTGGTACATGGCCCCATTCATCCTGCCCTCGATACGGTGAAGTCGTCCTGTCCCCTCAGCTGAGAAACACAACCAAAGCATAAGGTTTCCACCTCCATGCTTCACAGTGGGGAAGGTATTCTTGGGGTTCTACTCAGCATTCCTCTTCCTCCAAACACGGCGAGTCGAGTTGATGCCAAATAGCTCTATTTTGGTCTCATCTGACCACATCACCTTCTCCCAAGCCTCCTCTGGATCATCCGGGTGTTCTTTGGCAAACTTCAGATGGGCCTGTAAATGTGCTTTCTTCAGCAGAGGAACCTTGCGCGCGCAGCAGGAATTTAATCCTTCACGGTGTAATGTGTTACTGATGGTTCTCTTCGTGATTGTGGTCCCAACTGCCTTCAGGTCATTAACAAGCTCCTCCTGTGTAGTACTGGGCTGATCCCTGACCTTTCTCATGATCATTGATATCCCACAAGGCAAGATCTTGCGTGGAACCCCAGATCGAGGGAGATTGGCGGTGACTTCGGGTTTCTTCCATTTTCTAATAATTGCTCCAACAGTTGTTAACTTCTCACCAAGCTGCTTGCTTATTTTCTTGTAGCCCATCCCAGCCTTGTGCAGGTCTACAATTTTGTCCCTGATGTCCTGAGATAGCTCCTTTGTCTTGGCCATGGTGGAAACGTTGGAATCTGATTGATTGTGTGGACAGGTGTCTTTTATACAGCTACATAACGATGTAACGAGTTGACACAGGAGTTTTGGGTAATGAGTTGAGATTAGGAGTGCTTCTTATTGGAAAACTAA
The DNA here is from genome assembly GCF_963514075.1 of Conger conger. Lineage (NCBI taxonomy): Eukaryota > Metazoa > Chordata > Actinopteri > Anguilliformes > Congridae > Conger > Conger conger. Next base: position 21,507,294 of record NC_083765.1, read on the forward strand.
CTGGTCTGAGAGAACCAGAATTATTGCTGATTGGTAGGGGATCGAATACTTATTTCATGCAAATGTATAAAATGTATATGATATTGTTATTGTGGATTATTTTGTGATATTCTGTCTCTCAGTGTTAAAATGTACCTATGATTAAAATTCTACACAGTTCCATTCTTTGTGAGTGGGCAAACCTACAAAATCAGCAAGGGATCAAATAATTATTGCTCCCACTGTACGTGTTTGTCTGAACAGTGTCTTATGCCTGTAACCAAAAGGGAGTGTTCATTGGTTTGGGGAAAGAGGGGAAACAGCCCCATAAAAGCCAGGGCACCCTGTATTTCAGGGTGTGGGATGTACAGTAGATTTTTCTCCAGTGTGCTATATCTAGGGGTTTGCTCAGTGCAGTTATGCAGTAACTCCTGCTTCACGATATAGGCACCTGGGGGGTTATGTGAGTACTTGGGGATACAGGAACATGGTGTTCTGCTCTGTAGGATAGCAGTAGGCTATCTTGTTTCAAATTGCAGACAGCCGATGTGGCTTCAATAAGGAGATCTTTCAGGGCAAGTCAGGTTCTCATGGAAATGTGAAGGTTACTGTTGAATGATTTCAAAATGTAAGGTTTTATTGATTTCATTAAGTTGCAGGCAGGTTTTCACCACAGATTACCCATTTTCTCCCATCTTTTGAAGGATGCCACTACTTTTGGCTGGCACTGTATTTGCACGTGTGTGTTTGTGTGTGTTATGTATTGTAGGTGTTTGTAAGGCAAAGCTCATTCACACTTTAATAAGATAAATGATAAGAGACCGTTTTTTCAAGACCCATTCAAGTATCAGTTTCCATTTTGAGATGCCATCCAGCATGGATATACATCGTATATCCCAAAGGCTTCACAGCATAACAGGCTTCAGAGCCCTGAGTGACATGTCTGTGTTGTGTACTGGTGTAGACTTTGCCGGCCATTTTGCCGGCCATTTTGCCTTACTTATTACCAGGAGTGTTTGTATGCATGTCAGGACACATAGTGTATCTGGGACCAGCTTATATTTTCCAGCCTGAGTGGCCTTATGAGCGGTCACTCACATCTGACTGTCACCCAGATTGACAGGTACAAAATGACTTTATTGTGCTTTCAAAGTCAAGTACTGAAAGCATTATCACTCAGAATCAAGGCTGATTTCACTCAGTGATTTTCTTTCTCTTTCCAGCATTCGAACGGTCATCAAAATGGCCTAAAAGAGGCAGGCTGAAGAGAGATGGCTACCCAAACCCACACCACGGCTCCACCGTGACTGAAGCCAGAATCATGTACATGAAGTCAAATGGCAGTTCTGATGACTATGGCACAATAAAAAAGAGAATTATTAACATAAATACACAGACTTTGGACAACCTGTCCTGCCTGTGATTTGATAAGAAATCAACCTTTGCTTTGACCCCATAATTAAAGAATGCAAAGCATGAAGAGAAAAGGTTGTACGTGAAAATGACTCTCAGCGTGGCCATTCTGCCAATTCAGATGCTTTGGTTTCGTGTTTCATCTGCAAATGTTTGCTGAATGATCTCCACAATGATCTCTCACAGTCTGGACCCAATCCAAGCAAATTGCTCACTTGTACAGACACTTACACTCTTTATTAATCTATGGAGCAGCATGGTTACTGAACAAATTCACGTTATGTACTTTGCTTTAGGCTGACACACCCTGGCTCCAGCGTAATCAAACCTCACAGTCACAAGTTCCATTCTCTTAGCATTATGCTACACTTTGCACGGATTATGCATGTCCGATAATGCAACCATGCATTGCTGCAGTATTGTCCTTAGTTATGGCCTCTTCAAGAATAATTATAAGATACATCAAACTGGAACAGTTCATCTTCAGTGGCAGGGGGACAGAACTTTCATCGTAAGGGGGTTGATTGTACTCTTCGAGGGTTCTGATTATCTGTATATTTACACTAGGACTCGGAACTGTACTGTCCTCTCAGGTCCTCTTAGAACTCATACTTGCGTTAGATTTGCACTTCATTGTACGTCGCTCTGGATAAGAGCGTCTGCTAAATGCCATGTAATGTAGTGGGTTGGAGCTCAGCATCTGGCTTGTCTACATAATCTGTAATGACCCCTGACATTCTTACACTCTGGTATTTCAGCATTCAAATGTGCTGAACGGGTCACTGCTGTGAGACGGCTGCCCCCTAGTGTGCCACCCAAGACACTACAAGCAGCACACTCCTTTCAGAGCATCTAAATTAAGGTCACTGGGGAGCCACATTCATTTCATCCCCAGTTTTGTAATCCGTCCGTTTGCTTTGCCAATTCGTACCCTCAGTTTCTGCATTTAAATGTTTTCCAATGGTGTCTAGGATCGCTCTGTATGTTCCTTTTGCTAATGCCACCTACTGTTCAAGAGAATACAACACAGTTGATATGTTCCTGAAAATCTACCATCCTGTAGGTTTTCATTTTAACATTACATTGGCACACCTGATTCTACTACTCGATGCAACTTGAGATTCCAGCAGCTCAAAGGAATCTCTAGCTCACTGGTGCCCAATCATGTGTCATGGAGAGCCATGATGTGTCATGGAGGGCGGTGAACCAGAAACCCACCGATGCCCCTATACTGCATATTTGAGCCCAGTCTGCACATACTGTACCACCAACCAAACAGTGGTTGTGGAAAAGGTAGTGACAGACAGTCAATGTTTACACAGAAGATTGAGCTGGACTGTCTCACAGAGGTCCATCCATTCAACTACTCATCCAACCCTCTGAGACGTTATGGAAACATAAAGCCCCCCAGGGCTGAATGCATTTACAGTGCTGTCCTTAAGTATTTGGACAGTGACACATGTTCTTGTTGTATTGGCTCTGTACTCCAGCACATTGAATTTGCAATAAAACAATGACTTGAGGGTTTTTACATCCATTCTTCCTATACAACATACAGAGAATCCGCCCCTTTCTCACCCCCTACTCGACCCAGCTCCTGGTCCAAGCGATGGTTCTGTCCCGCCTGGACTACTGCAATTCCCTCTTGGCTGGCCTCCCAGCGTCCGCCATCAGACCCCTCCAACTCATCCAGAATGCAGCAGCTCGTCTGGTCTTCAACCTTCCCAAATACTCACACGTCACCCCCCTGCTTACTTCCCTCCACTGGCTGCCTGTCATGGCTCGCATCAAATTCAAAACATTGGTGCTAGCCTTCCAAGCAGTTAAAGGGTCTTCCCCAGCTTATCTGCAAAAAATCATCAGACCCTACACCCCTGCCAGACCTCTTCGTTCAGCCTCCACAGTCCGCTTGGCACCTCCCCCTCTCAGAACCTCCACCTCACGCTCACGACTACTGTCTGTTCTGGCTCCACGGTGGTGGAACGAACTCCCCGTTGAGGTCAGAACTATAGAATCTCTCCCCACCTTCAAGCGCAAGCTGAAGACACACCTCTTCAAGCAGCACCTCTCCCCATCCCTCCCTACCTCCCTGTGAACCTTAATTGTTGTCTCTGTGACTTGCTTTGTGTATCGGTATTTTAGTTGGCTAGGTAAGCAGTGTTTGGATAGTTAACTTTGGTGACTTTTGCTCTGTTTGTTTGTTTGTTCAAAAAAGAGAAAAAAAAAAAAAAAAAAAAATGGCCCTTGTCCTTATCTTTGTTGTACAGGTAGCAGTTGAAATTGTACTTACCTCTAGGGTCTTTCAGCGAACTTATCCCTGGTTATGGGTATGCACTTTGTTGTACGTCGCTCTGGATAAGAGCGTCTGCCAAATGCCAATAATGTAATGTAATGTAATGTAAAATATTGGGTGAACAGGGGAAGAATTGTAGGATACATAGTCCCCTCAATCTTAGGGGACCAAAACTAATTGGACAATTGGCTCCTCAAATGTTTTCCGGACAGCTGGTTTGAATTTCATTGTTAGCTCATGCACAAAAGAGCCTATATTATGTCTACAGTTGATTCTAGGAGTGCCATCTGCATTTGGAGTCTGTTGCTGTTGTCATGAAGCGTGAGGACCAAAGAATGCCAGTAAAGCAGGCCATCATTAGGCTGAAAAATGAAGAACAAATCATTGACATAGGCAAAATATTTGCCATGTAAACATCTACATTGTTAAGAAGCAAGAAGGCACTGGTGAGCTCAGCAATGACCATGGAAGACCAATGTAGTGGACGTCAGAAGAATAACCTCAGAGGGTTCACCACATGATGCAAGCGCCAGGCAAGCCTCAAGAATAGAATAGGTTACAGTTCACAAAAATGTACATTAAAAAACCTATGTTCTGGACAGATGAGATGAAGATCAACCGGTACCAGAGTTATTTATGATCCAAAGCATACCCCCTCATCTGTCAAGCGTGGTGGAGGTTATGGCTTGAGCATGTATGGCAGCCACTGGAACTGGCTCACTTGTGTTCATTGATGATGACACTGCTGACGGCAGCCGCAGAGTGAATGCCGAAGTATATAGAAACATCTTGTCTGCTCAGATTCATATAAATATGATGACTTTATTTCAGTTTGTGTGCACTTTTGGTCCCCTAAAAGTGGGAGACCTACGGGCTGTAATTCCTACATGGTTCACCCAATATGGATTTAAACACCCTCAAATTAAAGTTGAAAGTTAAAGTTGCACGATTGTTTTATTTCACCCATTTTGTTGGCTGAAGTGCGGAGCGAAAACAACAAAGAAGTGTCACCATCCAAATACTTACTGACAGCACTGTGTTTTCTGAACTGTCCCATACAACTAGCTTGTGCAATGTTCTTGTGTGAGGCTGCAGAATGTTACTTCCCTCAAATAATATAGCTTTGTCAGAGCTGCATTGCCCAACCTCATATTATTTACAGCTGAAACTGGAAAACACCTCCACTTCTGTTCTTGACTGACCAAGTGACCTCAATCCAATTGAACATGCATTTCACTGGCTGAAGACCTGACTGAATGCAAAACAAGCAGGAGCTGAAGAGGCCGCAGTACAGGCCTGGCAGAGCATCAGCAGGGAAGATACCCAGCATCTGCTCATATCTGGGTCATAGACTTCAGGCAGTGTTTGATTGCAAAAGATTTGAAAATTATCAATATGATGACTTCAAATTAGGGGGCTTAGGAGCTGCAATTCCTACATGGTTCACCCAATGTGCATGTAAAACCCCTCATCTTAAAGTTGAAAGTCTGCACTTTAACCACATGGTGATTGTTTTATCTCAATTTATTTGTTTGCTGGAGTACAGAGCAAAAACTAAAAATCTAAATACTTACTGACTGCACTGGGTTTTCTGAACTGTCCCATACAACTAGCTTGTGCAATGTTCTTGTGTGAGACTGCATACTTTCACTTCTTTCAAAGAATAAAAGCTTAATAAAAGCTGCATTGCCCAACCTCACTTTATTTACAGCAATATCTGACTAACACAATAAACTTACACTATTCATGCTTTAGGTGGATTAACAAATTAGTTCAAAATTGTTGGTCAAGATTCTCCAAAAGAGAGAATTTTCTTCTCCGGAGAGAGGTGAATGTTATTATCAGACTAACCCATAATTTCTACAGAAACCAAACCAGTTTGAAAGCACAAAATCGCATCATCAGCTGCGATCTTATCTTGTCACAATGATACCTAACTCAGAAATCTACTTCCTTATTTTCTCATGGGGAAAAATGTATGTGCAACACAAGGACAGTAAAGCTGCCCAAAGACCTGCTTAACCTGCGTCACAAACAACGCAGCAGCCAAGAACATTTGTGAAGAGTATTTTTTTTTCCACATATACTCTTCACCTTGACTGAAGTTATATTTCATATTTGGCAATGCAGGACAGTGAAGTAACAATAGATAAGCTGAAACAGCCTCTTCCCCTCCTATCACCAATGATCGATGTTGTGGTGATAATAGACTAATATTTTATCAGAGAAAAGATGTTGTAATTTGGGAGTGTTTCAAGAAAAGTCTGTATATATATCACCTGGGAAGAGTGAAGACGCAGACAGCGACTGCTTAGACTTCTACTACTTTATTGAGTATCCAGCAGCATCAGTGCTTTTCATCAGAATAACTTTACTGTAACATTCAAATAAGGTAAGAAATCATTTTAGATTCACTTTTGAAAATACCTGAATATTTGCATTTTGGGGGCGGCAGGATAGCCAAAGGTTATAAATCTTCATTGTAGTGCATCACCTGTAATATTCACACTTTTCAAAGTAAGAAATCCTCTGCTTGTGATTCCAGACATGGACATACATAATAAGCTTTAAAAAGCTTGAGGAAGTACATTACATTCATATTTATGGATTTACAGTTTCAGAAAGGCAAAATGATGCATGCACAGTGAATCAAGGATCAGGAATCGGATTTATAGTGGCTACATATAAACTATGTTTAGAATTGCTTCAGTAGAAGTAGCCCAAAAAGCAGAAAACATGCCTAATTAACTAAGTTATCCCAACATTACTATTGTTGGATTGTGTTTAATAGATAAAAGGAATCGTATTGTAAACCTTAGTGTAAGTCAGTAACCAGAGACCAGATGTTAGAAGTAACGCCATTTACTACCACCATTTCACACACTGTAACTGTGATTAAAAAAACTTCCATTTATCTGATTAGAACATGGCCAAGGCTGCAGTCAGGATGCCGTCCCACCCACCAACAGATCTGTTGATGGGATCCCGCCCAACAGGGGAACGGTTCATGGGAACGCGCCCAAGGGAATTGTGGGTAGGATATGTGAACTACGTGCCCTTGGTGGGCACTTCTGCCAACATAGCTCTCTACTACTATTGCTAGTACAACTAAAAGTACTAAAAATGTTACCAAAGTTTATCTACTACTACTGAAACAACCACTGCTACGAAAGTTACATAAACGTTTGCATTTTCAACAGGCTGAGAATTTCATAACGTGTCTCTGTTTCTATTCAGATTCAGCTGGAATCCGTGACCTGAAGCCAGGGTCCATCCTTCAGAACGCCAAAAGCCAGACAGTAGTCGGGTGCAGTGCCAAAGTATCCAAAGATATAAATGACTACATTATACAAGCAGTAAAACCAGGGGCGAGCGCCACTGTTAAAGTTACTAAGGCAGCCCAGGCAGGTACAAATCTATACACAAACCTTTCCACGTCTTTTGAGGCTCTCAGGGATAAATTGAAAGAACGTCGTATAGACTTGCTAAAAGATGTACAACAGAACCGAAGGTCTACCCGGGGAGAACACGTTTTCAACAATGCCCTGCTTGGGTTATATGGGTCGATAATTGATTTGTTCATTGAAAGGCACGTCACAAACGGTAACAGAGTGACAGAGTTTTTTTTAAATCAAACTCTTTAAGCTTGTAAGTAGCCTACAGATGTTGCATTGCTTTATCATTAGTAGTGTAGGGACTACAACTTCCACATTCCCACAGGAAAATTCTGCGACGTCCACCACGAATGACGTCTAACTTGGTTCAGCCAATCCCGTAATGGCGGGAGCAATAAACGGTCCCGTATAAGAGCAAGACACGTTCTTGGGATCTCTCTTCTGCTTTTTCTGCTTCTTCTGCTTCTTCTGCTTCTTCTCTTCGACGCACCCTTTTTTGCCATTCGCTTCAGCTCATCTGCTCCGAGACTCGGACAGAGGCTGAAGGCTGCACAGCGCACTACCAGGCCTACGGACACACCCAGTTACCTCGCGGTAACTACGTGGCCTATAGTGAGTGGAAATTGTTGTACGCGGAACGCTACATCAGTTTACCCCAATAAAGCTCAACAACGAAACAGCAACAAACTTTTACACCTGGAAAAGGACCAGCGGATCAGACGACAACGCGCTGCTAAGACGGGAACACCCCAGCCTGCGCATCTCTCCCGGACACCATTCACAGCACCATCGCCGCTTCTACAAGGACAGCATGTCTTTTGGATCCAGCAATGCGTATGGACTCAGTAAGAAAACAAACATTCAGGCATAGCCAGTGTTTAGTTTAGTCTTAACTGTTTTTGTGAATCTGTGTTTCAATATTTACCATCCAACCATTGTAATGCGTTTGGTTAGCTACATATATATGTACGTGAATTGATTCGCCGTCTTTTGCGCATATATAGAGTAAAACTATGCAAGTAGTCCCTTCTCACAGCTAACTCTAACTCATTACCACACCCAGAACTCTAGCTTACTCAAGCTAGCTACTCCCACCTTTCCTTTGTTCAAGCGACACGCGCGCTTGCTCGCGCCCACATACACGCACACACACACCCTAACTTCCCCTACTAATCCCCGTTAGTTTATCTGTTCTGTGTTTAATAAATAAATAAATATATTTTATTGAACCCCGGTGTCAGTTTTGGAATCGCATAGACATGAGAGCCGAGTTAAAGCAGTCTTTCGAAGAACTTCCAACCTTCAGGTTATCGGTATGTTCAATCATTAATATTGGTTATTTTAATTAATTAAAATACTAAATTTGTGGTTGGATATTTCTGATAACAGTAATTTTATGAGACTGATTACTTTTTGCAGTTATACTGCAACACAACGTTTAACTGGCGCCCCGGTTTCGTAGAGAATAAAATCCCTGCGTTATTTGGCGGCCCGTGCGAGGACCCTACATAATTTGGAGTCCCGTGCGAGGACCCCTACAGTAGTAGTAGTAGTAGTAGAAGTAGTAGTAAACACCGTGAGTGAAGATTTATTTATTTATTTTCCAAAACTTAGTTTAAGTTTCATTTTAATTTTTAGATTTTCAATGTTTTATAGAAGACAGTGCAACTGTGTCCTTTTATACTTTTTAAGGTAATGCATTTCCTCCTTTCTCAAAATGCGCGAAAATGAAGGGGTTTTATTTTATCCCGAAATATTTTATTTCGAAATGTAACCACTGCATAATGTTTAAAATTAAAGATTAAAAATGTATCTTTAATAATTTAACTTAAATGTATATATATTTTTTTTACTATTACCATTGAATTAATTTGCATGTTCTTCTGTAAGATGTTAAAATATCTTTCAACTACTGGTGGAGAAAACAATGTAATTGTTTGGGTGTTGGTGACATCTTGAAGGGTTTCATTAAATACATTGTCTGCAAACGATTATTGCAACTGTGTCCTTGAAAATGGTTTGATTTGTAAATGTTTTTTGATTATTTCCTGATTACTATACATGTTATTCTCAGGCCTCAGGTAAAATAGCCTGAACATACCTGCACTGCTCTGGGGGTGGGAATAAGGTTGTGTTGTGAGAAAACTACCGTTTTTAACCAGACAAACACTGCTCCATTTCTGGGTGCTGATTTACATTATTTTTAGTTTCTTTTGTTATTTTCAAAAGTAAAAAATACAATGGCTTCTCTACTTAATGCATGATTGATATGGATATATTGAACATGCTGATTTGTAATAGTTAGTTCTCATATGCATAATGTAGGTTTCATGAACAGGAGTCAGATATATATGTGCACAAACACCCACACACACGCACACACGCACACGCACACACGCACACACACAAATTCATAGATGCACACAGAGGCGTCCAATCTTGTCCAAGAAGGGCTGGGGAGGGTGCAGGTTGTTGTTAGTCTCATGATGGGCTAAAACCAAAGCCTGCGCCCACACCAACCCTTTCTGGGCAAGATTGCAGATGCCTAGTCAAGCAGAATACACACTCATCTGAAAAGTATTAAATGAGACTGTGTACTGACAGGAGAAGAGTATAGAGGTACTCCAAACACAAACATGTATATTAACATTTTGGAAAAAGGCAAGCATTTCCTGGATGTGTTTATGTATTAATGGATCAGAGAATGTGTGGAATGTCTTGCTTTGCTGTGGTCAGCAGTTTAGCAAGCCTACCAGTTAGATGGCAGCAGTATTCACTTTGAGATTTAACGAAGACTGTGCATTTTTCTTCTCAAAGATGATGGCTTTTATTTCACTAATATTTGTCCTTTTTGCAGCCTTAAGCAATTATATTCATGGTGAATTATGATTATTGGTGAAGAGAAACGTGAATGTACTTGAGAGAATTACGAATTGATTTAAACATAATTCATAATAAGTTGAATGAATCAATCCATGCCACATCATTCAACATTCTACTGTGAACTTGAATTTTCAGTTGAATTTAATTTGTTTTTCTTGATCATCATTGTGGAAAACAAATTCCCTTTGGGCCAACATAGGTTTTTCATTCAGTGATTATAAACAAAAATGAATTTACCAGAATTTTCCACTTGTGAGTGAGATTTTGTCTATATAAAGGAAATTGTGAAGGCTGAAGTGTTCTTGTCAAATAGAGTTTATTTTGTGCATCTTCTTATGAAACCAAATCTTCCATTTTTGGTTCAAAGTGACAAAACTTTCACCACTGTCCGAATTCTTTTAAAGATATTTTTATAGCTTTATTGGACAGTATATAGAGACAGGAAGAATGGGGGCGAGAGAGAGGGAAAGACATGCAACAAATTGTCAGACGGTCGGATTCGAACCGTTGACGTCGCGGCTCACAATGAGCATGCGGTCAGTGCTCTGCAGGCTGCGCCACCGAGACACCAACACTGTCCAAATTCTGAAATACAAAATTACAAAAGTTGCCATAGTTAAGCCAATCAGGCTTCACGATTATGATTAAAGACAATGATCTGATAATGATCACTTTGCATCACAAGCATCACAAAAAAGCACATATGAGAACACTGTTTATCCTTCACTGTTGGCCATAAGGTCAAAAGCTTCATTGATTTGATCCAGGGGAAGGGTTTTGGTCACAAACTCGTCCAGTTGCATCTTCCCATCACAGAACCCTGTCTACTCAGTGTGTCAGAAACAGCATTTTAGGTATTGGTGCCCTTCCTTTTGGACCAAATGGAACTCTGTTTGTGTGTGTGTTTCAGGTGGGGAAGATCCATTTTGACTATGTGTATGATATCTGTGTGTTTGATCTACGTATGTATGTGTTTTGCGCGGGGAAAGTCCCTCCCCCTCCGCCTCCCACTCCCCCAAGTTTCAACAGACCAAGAATATTTGGTTGGCTGGGAACAGGTTCCAAATCTCAAGTTTCAATCATCGAAAAAAGAGAGGCACCCTAACCGAAATCTCTCATGTCATCTTCTTAAGTTTATACATAACAAAGCACATTTGATTTGTGTCAACAGGTAGACAATGGTATAGAAGTCAGTGTTTAACATTTAATTTAATTAATTTCTCTTCTCTAAAAATAAATTAATTTTCTGTTTTCAGGTCTCTGTTTATGTTTTACTTCATGTTAGTGGTATGTGATTCTTGGACTTGTGCCTGGTCCCATTTTGATCTCTACAAATTCCTGGGGCTCTAGTCCTTAAATATTTGCGAATCTCAAAGAATTAGATGGAGTGGACCAGGTGGAAAACATCTGGTGACTTCTAAATTGTTTGTAAAGATAAAAAAAACCGGTAAGTAGATGTTATTACCAGACTATTCAGTTCTGCAGAAGCCAAACCACTTGAAAAAAAAAAACCCAACATGAGCCAATTAAAATGATCCTCTTCTCTTTTGGCAAAGAGTTATATTTCATATTTGGCAATACAGAAGGGCTGCAGCTTCGGCAGTCGCTGAAGCAAAAACCCGGGTATGGGAGGAGTTCGGGGAGGCTATGGAGAAGGACTTTCGGTTGGCCTCGAGGAAGTTCTGGCAAACCATCCGACGACTCAGAAAGGGAAAGCAGGGCTTGTCTCAGGCTGTTTTCAGCAGGGGAGGAGAACTGCTGACCCGGACTGGGGATATTGTCGGGCGGTGGAAAGAGCACTTCGAGGAGCTCCTGAACCCGAACAACACGTCCTCTGTGGAAGAGGCAGAGCCTGAAGACTCGGGGGAATCTGCACCTATATCCCTGGCGGAAGTTGCTGAGGTAGTCAAAAAGCTCCTCAGTGGCAAGTCGCCGGGTGTAGATGAGATTCGCCCTGAGATGCTGAAGGCTCTGGACATTGTTGGGCTGTCTTGGCTGACACGCCTCTTCAGTGTCGCATGGAGATCGGGGACAGTACCTGTAGAGTGGCAGACCGGGGTGGTGGTCCCCATTTTCAAGAAGGGGGACCGGAGGGTGTGCTCCAATTACCGGGGTATCACACTCCTCAGCCTCCCTGGGAAAGCTTACTCTAGGGTACTGGAAAGGAGGCTCCGACCGACGGTCGAACCTCGGATTCAGGAGGAGCAATGTGGCTTCCGTCCTGGCCGTGGAACAGTGGACCAGCTCTTTACCTTGGCAGGGTTGCTGGCGGGGTCATGGGAGTTTGCCCATCCAGTCCACATGTGCTTTGTGGACTTGGAGAAGGCTTTCGACCGTGTCCCCCAGGGAACCCTGTGGGGGGTGTACTGCGGGAGTATGGGGTACCGGGGCCGTTGTTACGAGCCATCAGGTCCCTGTATAACCAAAGTGAGAGCTGTGTCCGCATTCTCGGCACAAAGTCAAGCACGTTTCCGGTGGGTGTTGGACTCCGCCAAGGTTGCCCCTTGTCACCGGTCCTGTTTGTGGTATTCATGGACAGGATCTCAAGGCGCAGCCGAGGTGAGGAGAGTGTCCGGTTTGGTGACCTCAGAATCGCATCTCTGCTTTTTGCGGATGATGTGGTTCTGCTGGCTTCATCGGACCGTGACGTTCAGCACGTACTGGAGCGGTTTGCAGCCGAGTGTGAAGCGGCCGGGATGAGAGTCAGCACCTCCAAGTCCGAGGCCATGGTTCTCTGCCGGAAAACGGTGGATTGCTCCCTCCGGGTTGGGAACGAGTCTTTGCCCCAAGTGAAGGAGTTCAAGTATCTCGGGGTCTTGTTCACGAGTGAGGGTAGAAGGGAGCGTGAGATCGACAGGCGGATCGGTGCAGCGTCAGCAGTAATGCGGGCGTTGCACCGGACCGTTGTGGTGAAGAAGGAGCTGAGCCGGAAGGCGAAGCTCTCGATTTACTGGTCGATCTACGTCCCAACCCTCACCTATGGTCACGAGCTTTGGGTAGTGACCGAAAGAACGAGATCGCGTATACAAGCGGCCGAAATGAGCTTCCTCCGTAGGGTGGCCGGGCTCAGCCTTAGAGATAGGGTGAGGAGCTCGGACATCCGGAGGGAGCTCGGAGTAGAGCCGCTGCTCCTTCGCGTCGAAAGGAGCCAATTGAGGTGGTTCGGGCATCTCATCAGGATGCCTCCCGGGCGCCTCCCTTTGGAGGTTTTCCGGGCTCGTCCAACTGGGCGGAGACCCCGAGGGAGACCCAGAGCCCGCTGGAGAGATTATATATCTCTCCTGGCCAGGGAACGCCTCGGGATCCCCCAGGAGGAGCTAGAATGCGTTGCTGGGGAGAGGGACGCCTGGAATACCCGGCTTTGCCTACTGCCCCCGCGACCCGACTCCGGATAAGCGGGTGATGATGGATGGATGGATGGATGGATTTGGCAATACAGGACAGTGAAGTAACAATAGATAAGCAGAAACAGCCTCTTCCCCTCCTATCGCCAATGATCACTTTTGTGGTGATGACAGCCTAATATTTTTAATCAGAAAAAGGATGTTGTAATTTCGAAGTGGTCTGTGAAAAGTTTGTATATATATCACCTGGGAAGAGTCAACATTTTGTAGGAACTACAACTTCCACATTCCCACAGGACAATTCCGCGACGTCCACCCCGCATGACGTCTAGCTTGGTTCAGCCAATCCCGTAATGGCGGGAGAAATAAACTTTCCTATATAGAGCAAGACACGTTCTCAGGATCTCTCTCCTCTTCTTCTTCTCTTCACTCTCTTCACCCACTTCTTCAACGCACCCTTTTTGGCCATTCGCTTCAGCTCATCTGCTCCGAGACTCGGACAGAGGCTGAATGCTGCACAGCGCACTACCAGGCCTACGGACACACCCAGTTACCTCGCGGTAACTTCGTGGCCTATAGCGAGTGGAAACTGGTGTACGCGGAACGCTACATCAGTTTACCCCTGCAAAGCCCACCAAAGAACACCAGCAACAAACTTTTCCACACGGAAAAGGGACCAACGAACATCCTTCCAGCAACCGAGCGGTCCAGACAGCAACGCGCGGCTAAGACGGGAACGCCCCAGCTTTGCGCACCTCTCCCGGACACGCATTCACAGTGCGGTTCCTACAAGGACAGCACGTCTTTTGGATCCAGCAATGCGTATGATCTCAGTAAGACTAAACAAGCATTTGCAGGCATATCCACTGTTAGCTTAGTCTTAACTGTTATTTTGAATCTGTGTTTCTATATTTGCCGTCTTACCATTTGAATGTATTCTGTTAGCCGTGTATGTACGTGAATTAATTCGTCGTCTTTCGCGCATATATAGAGTGAACTACACAAGTAGTCGCTCTTCTCACAGCTAACACTGAAACTCATTAACACACCCAGAACTCTAGCTTACCCAAGCTAGCTACTCCCACTTTTACCTTTCCTTTGTTCAAGCGACACGCGCGCTTGCGCGCACCCACACACACACGCACACACACACCCTAACTTCCCCTACTAATTCCCGTTAGTTTATCTGTTCTGTGTTTGTACGTTGTTTATGACTAATTGTTGGTAAAGATTCAAGAAACAGGAAAGGTAGGTTGAGTGCATGCATATTATTACCAGACTATCCCATTATTTCTGCATAAGCTAAACCACTTTGAGAAAAACAACGGGATCCAATCAAAATTGTCTTTTGACAATGGGGTTTGACCTCATTTTGTCAGGCTAATAAATGCAACAAAATTGAGGTAAAGTTGGCAAACGATTTCAATTGCTAAACAAACTCAAAGGAGCAGGCACAAAACTAGGACATTTTTTCATTTTATTTGTGAAGAATATTTTTCAAATAGTATTTCAACTGAACAGTCTGAAATATATTTTGGCTTTAGGCAGACAGGGGTTATAATTATGTATGTTAAAGGATATATTGCATATCCCCAATAACATCTGCACATTTAAGGTAAGAAATCCTGTACTTTTCCTTCCAGAAATAGATAATAATGTGCTTTAAAGAAAAATGTATGCATGAATTTAGTTTCAGAAAGACAAAATGACATTGTCAGTGATGATGAAACTTTACATGAAAGGTGCCCATTCAGTGTCCAAAATTAACTTTTTGGCTTATCTGCCAAGATGGCAGGTAGATTTAAAAAATCATTTTAGGTGGTTGCCTATGCAATTTCCTGCCTGCCAATGTAATAAACAAAATAAGCGTTCCCTGTCACAATAACCATTTTATGTATGAGCACTATATATGCACAGCCCAAGACACATTAACATATAATAAAACACATTAGAGTTAATGGACTATCTATGATTATGTATGATTACTATACAGTATATACAGTGAGTGCCATAATGTTTGGAACAGGTGCATTGTTTTCTTGATTTGGCTTTATTATACACAATTTTAATTCAAAATCAAATAATTCACATGTGGTTAGTGTGGATTCTCTGAATTGTTTGATTAAAAATCTACAATTGCATGACAACAAAAACCTGTGTACACACAAGCCTTACAGGAATGAGATACATACACTATATATACACTCAGCAATCACTTCATTAGGTACACCTGTACACCAGCTCTTTAACCCCTTCAGACCCTGTGCACATTACAAAGTACACCATTTGTTTCCCCTTTTTTCAAATGCTTTGTGACATTTTTCACCACTATTAAAAAAACATTGTCTATTGAATCTTATATGTTCCATGCTATAACTGTTTCGGACCTAGCATCCACTGGAATGTACAAAAAATGATCATTAAAGATTTGCAATAAAAATATTTTTTTAATTGAATCTCATTTCTGGATGCATTTGGGATGGGGAAAGTTCTAGTTCTATTTTTCCCATCCCTGGAACATAATTCAGGTCTGAAGGTTAATGCAAATATCTAATCAGTCAATAATGTTGCAGCAAGTCAATGCATAACAATATTCAGACATGGTCAAGAGGTTCAGTGGTTGCACAGACATCACACATCAGAATGACGATCTTTAACCTTCTGATGTCCACCCGACAGTGAAGCTGAATCAGCAGATCAATCAGCGAGACCCCCTCCACTGACTCTTGTTCAGAAAAACACACTTACAATCTTTTACAAAAGTATGTAATATGTAACATGACATGCATGTTTTTTAGAACATGGATTCCAGCAGCTTCCAGGAAATGACCAATCCAGCTAGCAGTGTGACAGGAGGGAGGAGTGGAGAGGTGCTGGTCTTATCTTTGTTTCTTTTAATATTTACTACAAGTATTAATTTTGCATCATTTTTGTCTTGGTGCTTTTATCCTTCCTATTGTAAAGCACTCTGAGATTGTTCATACAATAAAAAAATGAGTCATGCCTCTCATAAATTAAATAATTCCCCAAACAAGCTATCCATAACATAGTTATTCACCTGGGCAATAATACCAGGGGAGCCGATGGAAGGGAGAGGGAGGCATTTAGTCCAAAACTCAGGCCACAAAGGCATTGAGATCTACACTTGCCCGTTTCAGTCCTGGTCCTATTACTAAGACTTAATATTTTTACTTCAGAAGAAAGTATTTAACTTTTCACTCCCCTACATAGCTACCTATCTCATGGATGTAGTTAATGGTTGCTTTGCATGATAAGGGTTCTCATACAATGAGCTCATACAATATGATGCAATGTTAGAAATTAAACGATGATGGACACCTGGAGCACAACAGGGATGCCCAAACCTGTTCCTGAAGATCTACCATCCTGCAGGCCAACCCTAACAAAACACACCTTTTCCCACGGTTAGAGATCTTGTTGAGCTGCTTATTATTAGAATAATAATCATTTCAGGCTGCTAAGGGGACTGTCCCACCTCACGGACAATCCTTAATCACTCCCTACTCCCCAGCTAGTCCATTCCGGTCTGCCAGCTCTGGTCGCCTTATGGTTCCCTCACTACGAGCACCTGGCGGTCGAGCTGCACGTTCTCACCTCATTTTGAATAGAACTTTTAACTTGGGAGTATTTTCCATAATGGTATGGCTACTTTTACTTACATCCTCAAATTGAAGGTGACAGTCTGCACTGTCATATTCATTGTTTCACTTCACATCTAATGTGCTGAAATACAGAGCCAAAATTTTCTGAGCTTAAATATGCAGTTTCATAAAAAGTAACAAGTAATTTTACTTATGGTCTTGACCAATATTGTATATTTACTAATTACTGGACTGGTGAAATGTGATTCTCAGAATTGTCCACAGATGGCTTTGGGGCAGAACCAGTCCCTGAAGGTGCTGTCATTCCCCAGCATCGTCAAACAGCAGGGACATCTGGAGCTTTCGGCCATCCTGGCCGGTATGGGGCTCACGGATGAGCAGAGGAGAGCAGTTGAGTTCGCCACAAGAGGTCAGCGAGAGAACCCAATGTGGGGCATTATGAGGGAAGGCCGGATTACCAGCAGTAACTTCGGTGTCCTCCTGCCTGCACTGCAAAGTGGGAGAGAAGTGTCCTCTTCGGCCATCTCTCGTTTAATTGAACCAAGGTCACTGGAACATGTGCCAGCGATCAAGTGGGGCATACAGAATGAGGAGAAGGCAAGAAAGGCCTTCGAGGAGGAGAAACAGGTGGTAGTGCAGGACTCCGGCCTGTGGTTATCCAAGTCAGGGGTGTTGGGTGCCTCTCTCAATTGAGGAGGCAGTTTCTGAGTTGGATTACTTTTTCCTGGAGAAAGTCGGCGAAGACTACCAGCTTCGCCAAAATCATGATTACTGGCACCAGATACAGGGACAGATACATATTGCTGGGAGGGATGTTTGTTATTTTGTGGTATGGACTACAAAGGACAGGGTTATAGTCCCAATCAAGAGGGACAAGGAGTGGCAACCAAACCTGCAGCTGCTGGAGAACTTCTATGAGTCAAAACTGCTGCCAAAACTACTGAACTGTGCTGAACATTAGATGGAATTAGTTATTGTTTGGGTTAGGGTTCAATCGGTTTTTCAACATTTTAAACAACTTTGAGGCTTTTAAAAAGCTCCTTATCCCCTTATGAAAGTGATGGGAGGTGGCCACTTAGTAGGGGCAAGGATCTCATGATGCGATTTATAAATATGATTTGCACTTCATGGGTCATGATGTAATTACATTCACTATACAATGTGATGCTATTCACCTCACGATACGTTGTGATGCATAACTTACTGAAAAATTCTACTTACTTTGGAAGGGAGGGGGATTCTTACAGATGGTGACCCTGATACGATACGTTTTCACTTGTGTTCTGGCTTGGGGATTCTTATAGTTATGTAAACCTTAGGTTTTCAATATACAGTGTAATCATGCTTGGTGTTGTTGGAAAGCCAATGTCATGGGGAACAGAGTGGTGTCATTGGTGGGGTGGTACATTGGGTGCTGAATGAAGATCTTGGAACACCATTCAAAAGTGAACTGTAGGTAATGCAAGTTACCCATGAGTCAGCAGCTAGCTGTGCAACAAATGTTAATCTGGTGTGATAGGCCTACAGAGAGAGTGCAAGCAGCGTCATTGACGTACTGTGATTTTATTGGGATTGTGTCTTTCTTTGATGATTTGGGGTTTTTCTTTGATCTTTGAGTATATAAGGGGAAAAGTGGAACGGTTCAAGGTTCGATAGCCATTCCGCATTTTGCACAATTGTATATTGCTGTTATTGAAAACACTAAAATAAATTGCATTCACTTTGACCTTTCCTCTCTGACTCTAAACCACTACACACCTAGCAATCCTAGCATACACACAGAACTCAGGATATCTGCACCCCAACTTGCCTATACACTAGTGCTGTCACAAGATACACAATTGCACCATTGCAAGCTTCTCCAGCCAGAAGCAAGTCCATGTCGACCAAGATACACAGCAATTCACACAGAGCTGCACTACAGGTGGAAAGAGGCTATCATTCCTCACGTGCAGTATCCTCCTATGTACAACTGTTCGCAAAGAGCAAAGGTTAGAACGCTATTTTGCAGCCAGGCAAACAAGATGTCATTAAATTAATCCCGTTCCAGTAGCACAAGGTAAGACCATACATGTTCCTTTGCCACTCTGATACTTCTGCTGTTTGGTGTATCTGATGTGTGAAATATAAACATATATGTTTCAGAGCAAGAGTGTTCAGAATTGAATTATGCATTATAAATGTGATTTGGCTTCACCAATACCAGTGCTTCTCATGAGAAGAAGAAAATAAGGGACCAGAAAATATTAAAACACACCCTAACCAAAGTTTCTCAGGTAACATGCAAACTTTTGTCTGTTGGAAACAGCGAGAAGATTTCACTGTTTGAAGTATCAACAGACCAAGAATGCTGTGCAGTCATAGTTTTTGATGAAGTGGCATTCAGCAGCTTTCAGTAGGTTTTTTGCTAAATTTAACTTAACCCCAGTAACATGAAATGACAACCGTGAGACCGTGTTCTATGGATACCTATTATCCAATCTAGAAGCATTGAAAGATATGGTGGCAGTTTTTGGAAGGTCTTGTAAATAAACACATACCAATGGATGTTTTTCTTCACAGAAAGTGATGGCTAGGTAGCTTTCCAGCACAGAATGCAGTGATGGGTGTCATGAGCTTCACCTGTTCTAAACCCGAGGGCAGATTGCAGAATGCTAAGCTAAAGTAACCTTAAGTATGTGACAGGTGCATGCCTATATACAGTCAGGTCCATAAATATTGGGACATCGACATAATTCACCTCTTTTTGGCTCTATACACCACCACAATGGATTTGAAATGAAACGAACACGATATGCTTTAACTGCAGACTTTCGGCTTTAATTTGAAGATATTGACACCCAAATCAGGTGAACGGTGTAGGAATTACAACAGTTTCTACTTTTACTTCTACTTTTACTTTTTACAGTTTTAACAGTTGCCTCCTACTTTTTAAGGGACCAAAAGTAATCGGACAATTGGCTGCTCAGCTGTTCCATGGCCAGGTGTGTGTTATCTCATTATCTCATTTACAAGGAGCAGATAAAAGGTCTAGAGTTCATTTCAAGTGTGCTATTTGCATTTGGAATATGTTGCTGTCAACTCTCAATATGAGATCCAAAGAGCTGTCACTATCAGTGAAGCAAACCATCATTAGGCTGAAAAATCAAAACAAACCCATCAGAGAGATAGCAAAAACATTAGGTGTGGCCAAATCAACTGTTTGGAACATTCTTAAAAAGAAAGAACGCACCGGTGAGCTCAGCAACACCAAAAGACCCGGAAGACCACGGAAAACAACTGTGGTGGATGACAGAATAATTCTATCCCTGGTGAAGAAAAACCCCTTCACAACAGTTGGCCAGATCAAGAACACTCTCCAGGAGGTAGGTGTATGTGTGTCAAAGTCAACAATCAAGAGAAGACTTCACCAGAGTGAATACAGAGGGTTCACCACAAGATGTAAACCATTGGTGAGCCTCAAAAACAGGAAGACCTGATTAGAGTTTGCCAAACAACATCTAAAAAAGCCTTTACAGTTCTGGAACAACATCCTATGGACAGATGAGACAAAGATCAACTTGTACCAGAATGATGGGAAGAGAAGAGTACGGAGAAGGAAAGGAACTGCTCATGATCCAAAACATACCACCTCATCAGTGAAGCATGGTGGTGGTAATGTCATGGTGTGGGCATGTATGGCTACCAATGGAACTGGTTCCCTTGTATTTATTGATGATGTGACTGCTGACAAAAGCAGCAGGATGAATTCTGAAGTGTTTCGGGCAATATTATCTGCTCATATTCAGCCAAATGCTTCAGAACTCAGTGGATGGCGCTTCACAGTGCAGATGGACAATGACCGGAAGCATACTGAGAAAGCAACCAAAGAGTTTTTTAAGGCAAAGAAGTGGAATGTTATGCAATGGCCAAGTCAATCACCTGACCTGAATCCGATTGAATAAGCATTTCACTTGCTGAAGACAAAACTGAAGGGAAAATGCCCCAAGAACAAGCAGGAACTGAAGACAGTTGCAGTAGAGGCCTGGCAGAGCATCACCAGGGATGAAACCCAGCGTCTGGTGATGTCTATGCGTTCCAGACTTCAGGCTGTAATTGACTGCAAATGATTTGCAACCAAGTATTAAAAAGTGAAAGTTTGATTTATGATTGTTAGTTTGTCCCATTACTTTTGGTCCCTTAAAAAGTGGGAGGCACATATACAAACTGTTGTAATTCCTACACCATTCACCTGATTTGGATGTAAATTCCCCCACATTAAAGCTGAAAGTCTGAAGTTAAAGCACATCTTGTTCGTTTCATTTCAAATCCATTGTGGTGGTGTATAGAGCCAAAAAGATGAGAATTGTCGATGTCCCAATATTTATGGACCTGACTGTATAACATAGTCCAGGACAGACTACATAAATTTTGCCTCAACAATCCTCTGCCTGCAGACTATAAAAAACAAGACTTGAAACCAATACCTATACAGTTATACAGCTATACAGTTCCCATACAAGCCCCCCGCACACACACGTACACCCTTCTGTATCCAAACCTGTTCTGTATGTAAACCTGTTCTCCTCACTCACTCCAGCTATACCACCCTCTCTCCAGTCATCTACTCCTTGGATCATCACTGGTGAAATTAAGCTGTTTAAAGACTGCTGTCCTGTTTGACAAGGTAATTCCCAGCGACTCACTTAAAACTGCCATGAAGACTGATAGTCAGAACTGTCAGAACACTTAAATGTTTCAAGTGGCATTAATCAAACTTGGACTGTTGGTTTTATATTCCATGCACGAGAATTACAGTTTCTGGCAATCATTACCTAGCAATTCACTGATAGTGCTTGATATGCACCTGGCTACAGGGCACACTGTTTGGCATTTGTACAGAGAGACGACATGGGGACTGAAGGCAAGGTAATATATGGTCTGGTGAATGCTTAAAATTACTTCTATTTGTAATTCAAATGAAGAGATGAGAGTTATTCTGTTTTTGCAGAGTGACATGAGGAAATCTTCTGTTCCACCAACTATCAGATAGAACAAGTTAGCAGTCAGAGGAAGGGTTATGTTTATATTTTACTTCAATCCATAAATCAGTCAATCTGAATGCGATCAGGAGATTTTTCTGGAAAACAGCCAGAGTATCTGTCAAACTCCATAAAAACATTCAAAAAATGACCTAACTACTGAGAAGTCAATCTGAACATTTACATTTACATTTTTGTCATTTGGCAGATGCTTTTAATCCAAAGAGACTTACAAGTGCAACGTCATTAATTAACGTTAACAACTACATTAGTTAATGTCAATTCATATTTGAATGAAAAACAGTTAAAAGTACTTGTTAATGGTTAGCTAGTTCTAAGTTTATACTCTGGTTTGCTGATGAATAAATATTTGTGGAATAAATAAATTAGTTAATATTTCAATACATGAACTAATGAAAAATCTATTTCATGCTTAATTAATGCATTAGGACATCAATGAATTAGCGTTAACAACTATAGCTAAGCCAAGTGCCTTATTGTGAATTGAGACCAAATAAACTGGTGTTAAATGGACTGTGCTGTTTCAGGTTATTAAGTGTAAGGCGGCAGTGGCTTGGGAGCCACGGAAGCCTCTTTCACTCGAAGAGGTGGAGGTGGCCCCTCCCAAAGCCCATGAGGTCTGCATTAAGGTAATGTTCACACACAAGCGTTGCCACGGTTACAGAAGCAGTCCTTCTGATAGTAAACCATTATGCTGGATCACTGCTTCTGCCAGAGAAACACTTTTCTCAATATTACCTATTAAACAGTTAGTGTGGTGTGTAAGTGTGTGCGTGTGTTTGGGAGAATATGTGCTGATTCCTACTGAACAGAAGGTGAACAGCTGTTGTATGGTTTTGGGACAGATCGTAGCCACTTCGGTGTGCCACAGTGACCTACAGGTCCTGAGAGAAACACCACTCACACAAGGTGGAATGCACACCTTCCCGATCCTCCTGGGACATGAGGCAGCTGGCATAGTGGAAAGCATCGGCCCCGGGGTCACCAAATTCTCCAAAGGTGAAAAGATTTGTTAGCATTAGGTGTTGTAAACGTGTTGCGCTGTGAGTTTTTCCCTTTAACCCACTCTGTACCCTGCTTCTCTTCTCTTGTGTTCTTCTACAGGAGACACGGTCATCCCTCTTTTCGCGGCTCAGTGTGGGGAGTGTGAATACTGCCTGTCTCCAAAAACGAACATGTGCAAGACACACTGGTATGGACTTGTCTTGGGCACAAACAAATCATTTTGAACAAGTCTTTAAAGTGAACATCCTGGATCATCAAATTATTTAAATCTTATCATCTTGTCACAATGACTCAGAAATCTACTTCCTTATTTTCTCATGGGAAAAAATGTATGTGCAACACAAGGACAGTAAAGCTGCCCAAAGACCTGCTTAACCTGCGTCACAAACAAAGCAGCAGCCAAGAACATTTGTGAAGAGTATATTTTTTTCACATATACTCTTCACCTTGACTGAAGTTATATTTCATATTTGGCAATGCAGGACAGTGAAGTAACAGCCTCTTCCCCTCCTATCACCAATGATCAATGTTGTGGTGATGATATACTAATATTTTATCAGAGAAAAAATGTTGTAATTTGGGAGTGTTTCGAGTCTGTATATATACCACCTGGGAAGAGTGAAGACGCAGACAGCGACTGCTTAGACTTCTACTACTTTATTGAGTATCCAGCAGCATCAGTGCTTTTCATCAGAATAACTTTACTGTAACATTCAAATAAGGTAAGAAATCATTTTGGATTCACTTTTGATAATACCTGAATACTTGCATTTTGGGGGCGGCAGGATAGCCAAAGGTTATACATCTTCATTGTAGTGCATCACCTGTAATATTCACACTTTTCAAAGTAAGAAATCCTCTGCTTGTGATTCCAGATATGGACATACATAATAAGCTTTAAAAAGCTTGAGGAAGTACATTATATTCATATTTATGGACTTACAGTTTCAGAAAGGCAAAATGATGTATGCACAGTGAATCAAGGATCAGGAATCGGATTTATAGTGGCTACATATAAACTATGTTTAGAATTGCTACAGTAGAAGTAGCCCAAAAATCAGAAAACATGCCTAATTAACTAAGTTATCCCAACATTACTATTGTTGGATTGCGTTTAATAGATAAAAGGAATCGTATTGTAAACCTTAGTGTTAGTCAGTTATCAGAGACCAGACGTTAGAAGTAAAACCATTTACTACCACCATTTCACACACTGTAACTGTGATTAAAAAAACTTCCATTTATCTGATTAGAACATGGCCAAGGCTGCAGTCAGGATGCCGTCCCACCCACCGACAGATCTGTTGATGGGATCCCGCCCAACAGGGGAACGGTTCATGGGAACGCGCCCAAGGGAATTGTGGGTAGGATATGTGAACTACGTGCCCTTGGTGGGCACTTCTGCCAACATGGTGGACGGCTTCATTGCGCTGCTCCAAGGAGACCGAAAGACCGCGGAGGCCAAGGGCTATAAGGACTTCCTGGGTAGGCAATGGGCAGGATGGAGGATTTCTTTGATTTGTTGTTACTCAATCAAAAGATTCTGACCTCCACTGCATTTCAAATAATTTACTGCATATGACAGCATACCCATTCTGCTATAGCTCTCTACTACTATTGCTAGTACAACTAAAACTACTAAAAATGTGACCAAAGTTTATCTACTACTACTGAAACAACCACTGCTACGAAAGCTATATAAACGTTTGCATTTTCAACAGGCTAAGAATTTCATAACGTGTCTCTGTTTCTATTCAGATTCAGCTGGAATCCGTGACCTGAAGCCAGGGTCCATCCTTCAGAACGCCAAAAGCCAGACAGTAGTCGGGTGCAGTGCCAAAGTATCCAAAGATATAAATGACTACATTATACAAGCAGTAAAACCAGGGGCGAGCGCCACCGTTAAAGTTACTAAGGCAGCCCAGGCAGGTACAAATCTATACACAAACCTTTCCACGTCTTTCGAGGCTCTCAGGGATAAATTGAAAGAACGTCGTATAGACTTGCTAAAAGATGTACAACAGAACCGAAGGTCTACCCGGGGAGAACACGTTTTCAACAACGCCCTGCTTGGGTTATATGGGTCGATAATTGATTTGTTCATTGAAAGGCACGTCACAAACGGTAACAGAGTGACGTTGGTCGACCGTATCTCAAACAGCAGCGTTAGTGACGCCTTCCAAGGGAACGCCCCAGATGGCGAACACATCAACTTGACTGCTGAACAGAGACAAAACATTAGAACCTGGGTAGTTCACATTCCGGACAATGTGGTATATATCCCAATCAACAACATTCTGTTTGCATACATGACAGACACCATTAGGCTCAATGCTGTTGACTACATGCATTTATTTCGTCTGCATCAAAATAATATGAACGTGTTGCGTATTCTCGCTCAATCAGTAGAATGGATGCATATGCATCGCGTTTATCTGGACCCACAGGCCGCGGAAATTTGGTTTTCTGAAAACCCAAATCTCATTCCTCAATTTCACATAACTGAAGACGGCGTGCAACGTATGCTGAGGCACCTCGATCCCGGGAGGTCAACCCTGTTACATAATTTTGTGAATGACCTGACACGGGCCGCCCAACTGGTGGGTGCACATTTCCGTTAATAGATTTTATGGGTTAACCACAGGTAAGAAGCCTTATGCATTCCTGCTCATTGTAAAATTCTTAGTAGCTTACGTTAAAAAAAAAACTTGTTTTAAATATGTTTCTTTCATGGTTTATTTGTATCAGCACTATTTGATAAATACAAATATATATATATATATTTTATTTTTTTAAATCAAACTCTTTAAGCTTGTAAGTAGCCTACAGATGCTGCATTGCTTTATCATTATTATTATTATTATTATTATTATTATTATTATTATTATTAGTAGTAGTAGTAGTAGTAGTAGTAGTAGTGAACACTGTGAGTGAAGATTTATTTATTTATTTTCCAAAACTTAGTTTAAGTTTCATTTTCATTTTTAGATTTTCAATGTTTTATAGAAGACAGTGAAACTGTGTCCTTTTATACTTTTTAAGGTAATGCATTTCCTCCTTTCTCAAAATGCGCGAAAATGAAGGGGTTTTATTTTATCCCGAAATATTTTATTTCGAAATGTAACCACTGCATAATGTTTAAAATTAAAGATTAAAAATGTATCTTTAATAATTTAACTTAAATGTTTTTTGTTTTTTTTTACTATTACCATTGAAATAATTGGCATGTTCTTCTGTAAGATGTTAAAATATCTTTCAACTACTGGTGGAGAAAACGATGTAATTGTTTGGGTGTTGGTGACATCTTGAAGGGTTTCATTAAATAAATGTAAATGTAAATGTAAATGTAAATGTAAATGTAAATGTTTTTTGATTATTTCCTGATTACTATACATGTTATTCTCAGGCCTCAGGTAAAATAGCCTGAACATACCTGCACTGCTCTGGGGGTGGGAATAAGGTTGTGTTGTGAGAAACACTGCTCCATTTCTGGGTGCTGATTTACATAATTTTTAGTTTCTTTTGTTATTTTCAAAAGTTAAAAATACAATGGCTTCTCTACTTAATGCATGCTGATTTGTCAATAGTTAGTTTTCTCATATGCATAATGTAGGTTTCATGAACAGGAGTCAGATATATATGTGCACACACACGTGTGCGCGCACACACACACACACACACACACACACAAACACACATTCATAGATACACACAGAGGCGTCCAATCTTGTCCAAGAAGGGCCGGGGAGGGTGCAGGTTGTTGTTAGTCTCATAATGGGCTAAAACCAAAGCCTCCGCCCATACCAACCCTTTTTGGGTAAGATTGCAGATGCCTAGTCAAGCAGAATACACACTCATCTGAAAAGTATTAAATGAGTTTGTACTGACAGGAGAAGAGGTACTCCAAACACAAACATGTATATTAACATTTTGGAAAAAGGCAAGCATTTCCTGGATGTGTTTATGTATTAATGGATCAGAGAATGTGTGGAATGTCTTGCTTTGCTGTGGTCAGCAGTTTAGCAAGCCTACCAGTAGATGGCAGCAGTATTCACTTTGAGATTTAACGAAGACTGTGCATTTTTCTTCTCAAAGATGATGGCTTTTATTTCACCTAATATTTGTCCTTAGGTTTTACTCGCAGCCTAAAGCAATTATATTCATGGTGAATTATGATTATTGGTGAAGAGAAACGTGAATGTACTTGAGAGAATTACGAATCGATTTAAACAGAATTCATAATAAGTTGAATGAATCAATCCATGCCACATCATTCAACATTCTACTGTGAACTTGAATTTTCAGTTGAATTTTATTTGTTTTTCTTGATCATCATTGTGTAAAACAAATTCAGTGATTATAGACATATTTTGTCTATATAAAGGAAATTGTGAAGGCTGAAGTGTTCTTTTCAAATATTCTGGGAGTTTATTTTGTGCATCTTCTTATGAAACCAAATCTTCCATTTTTGGTTCAAAGTGCCAAAACATTCAGCACTGTCCGAATTCTGAAATACAAAGTGACAAAAGTTGCCATCGTTAAGCCAATCTGAACAATAGGCTTCACGATTATGATTAAAGACAATCATCTGATAATGATCACTTTGCATCACAAGCATCACAAAAAAACACATATGAGAACACTGTTTACCCTTCACTGTTGGCCATAAGGTCAAAAGCTTCATTGATTTGATCCAGGGGAAGGGTTTTGGTCACAAACTCGTCCAGTTGCAGCTTCCCACTCATGACATCACTGACCAGCTTGGGAACGCTGTCCACACTCTTGTAGCCTGTCAGAAACAGAATGCTAACTCCCATCACAGAACACTGTCTACACTCTCAGTGTCAGAGACAGAATGCTAACTCCCATGACAGAACACTGTCTACACTCTCAGTGTCAGAGACAGAATGCGAACTCACATCACAGAACCCTGTCTACTCAGTGTGTCAGAAACAGCATTTTAAACGGACTGTATGGTGTATTTAACCAAATATCAATCATCCTTAAGAAACATGAAACATGGAAACATTCATGGTATACATGTGAAATTGACAATATGAAAAATATATCTGAAAAATATTCCGATAGATCAGAAATTAGGTATTGATAAAAATAGGCAGAAAAAGCTTTGTAACCTACCGCCGAAGAGTGACCCCTTTAAAGTCCGTCCGGCTAGAAACTGCAGGCATCGAGCAGATACGTCCTGACTGTCGTTGTACCCTGTCAACACGCTGACACCCCAACCTTTAACACAGGACTCAAGGGCACTTCTCTGGAAAGGAATGTGATTATCATATGCTACAGATTATCTCTACGTGCATAATTGTAAAACATTTTCTTGTTTTCTGTTAACATGGGGACAGACTATAACTACAGTGTCTGATTTGGTGTATGTGCGCATTTTATGTGGATGAGGAATATTTTTGTCCATTGAATATATCAGAAATGTACATGATGTAAAATGAGTCACAGCTTGAACCCGGTTCAGCCTATTGACTTTCAGAAAAAAAGTGAAGTAGTGAAATAGCCATGATTAACACATGCTGCACAACTGTACACACATTGCCTAGAGGCACTCCTGCACTTACCCAGAGAATATTTTAGCCTGTGAGGATGTTGCCTGAGCTATACTGGGGTTAACCTTGTTGTTGATGTAAAAATGTCTCTCAAACTAGATTTAAACCCCTCTAGATATCTAGCTTTTACTCACTGGGATGCCACACTCTCCTCTCAGATCATTAATCCGACACCAAAATATATGACTGTGGATGGAATAAAACAAGACTGGATGGAATAAAATTAAACTATGGATGGAATAAAAGAAGACTGGATGGAAGAAAATGTGACTGTGGATGGAATAAAATGAGACTTGATGGAATAAAATGACTGTCATTACTTTGATTTAACAAGTTAATCAGAGACGTTCACTGACCAGGTTCACTGACCAGCCTTGAGGTTCAGTTAACAGTTTACACACAGGTGTGTAATATGTGTAGAGTTGGACTGCACCCAACCCAGAATCCTGTTACTGTAACAAATTATTTTTTCTTTTTCCTTTTTTGTAGTTGACACTTTTATCCAAGGTGACTTACAGTTGACTAGACTAAGCAGGGGACAATCCCTCCTGGAGCAATGTGAGGTTAAGGGCTCAAGGTCCCAGCAGCTGCACAGATCTTATTGTGGCCACAGTGGGGCTTGACCCACCAATCTTCTCAATCATGTACCTTAGCCACTGGGCTAAGTATTAAGTATTAAGAAGCTACACAAAGCTACAGCCCCTGTGTGGAACAATCTGGATGGAATAAAATGAGACTGGATAGACTGGACTGTGGATAAAATATATGATAAAGAAGCTCCATGCCAACCATCACTTCCACGCTGCCAACACACTCCAAGGCGAAGTCCACCCCTCCATTGGTCATCTCTGCCAGCACCTGGCTGATGGGCTTGTCGTAGTCCTTGGGGTTGACAAAGTCAGTCGCCCCCAACAGTTCAGCCTTGGGGAACTTGTCCTTGTTGATGTCCACAGCAAAGATCCTGGATGCCCCGGCTGCTTTACACCCCATCACTGCTGCCAAACCCACGCCTCCCAAACCGAACACCGCACACGTGGACCCAGGCTCCACCTGGGGATTTGGGTAGGGGGTGTGAACATGATTAAAAATTAAGCCATCAAACTTGTGTTTCTCATTGAATGTTGATTGAATCCCATCCCGGCACTATGATGGGAATATATATTTTAACAACATGAGGAAATCAGTTCTCATTCACAGCTATCAAAGTTGCACTACTATTGTAACTATATAAGAATGTACTATACTTTGTCGTATATTCTTAAGAAATCATTTTGAATCAGTTTAATTTAATGCTAATCTGTGGCACTGTTTATGTAAAATAAAAATCTAAGAACAACGTTTAGTTGCATCCAGAAAGAGTTGTTTGAGTCAATCAACAGCTTTTTCTCAACACAGCATAATGCAATTATTTGATTATTTGAAGTTCGCTGAGCGAATGTTAGCACAGTTAACCGGTTTTAGCTTCTCCCATTTGCTGGTGGTCACCTTTGCTGTGTTGACAGCCGCTCCGTATCCCGTGGCGACGCCACAGCCCAGCAGACAGGCTTTGTCCAGTGGGGCGGAGTCAGGGATCTTGGCGGCCGCTATCTCCTTGACAACAGTGTACTCGGAGAAGGTGCTAGTGCCCATGTACTGAAGCAGGGTTTGACCTCTGCACTGCAGCCTGGACGTGGTATCAGAGCTCACATCCAGCCTTTTACCAGGCCTACACAGCAGAGGGTCAAAATCCAGATTCAGAAAGTATGAGTCCTCCCTGGACTGATTGTTCCAACCACCCTGATTGGCTAATTAGCACAATTCTTCAGACAGGAAGCAGAAGTAAACAATTAAATCAGCTGACTGAGTTTACTGGTGGAAAAAAAGTTTACTTTCTGGTCCATGGTTTCTCTACCTCTACAACTCAGAGAGGGTCAAATGAACCTGGCAGGTTTATGAAACAGTGGTTAGTACACATTGCTGTGGCATATAATACGCTTTAGTATAGTACACATTAGCATTGCTGTCACATAGGCTTTCCCCATCTCAGGAAGACAGATCAAAATGTTATTTTTGTGTATTATCACAGCCTATTTATACTTATTCCATTTACACTTTGCTTTCCTGCTTAGTAGAAAAATAGGCATACAATATAATGGTAAAAATTTATATAATCACACAAGAGGATGCTGGGGGAATTGATTGATCGGATTGATTTTGAATAATTCCAGATCCATTACATTACATTACATTAATGACATTTGGCAGACGCTCTTATCCAGAGCGACGTACAACAAAGTTCAAAGTACATACCCATAATCAGGGATCAGAAGGATAAGATCCTTCTTTTAGAATACAAGTTTTATGTCTTACCCAGCGTCTAATCAGAATGAACACGCCCAATGTAAGTAAACATGCCTGAAATTTGCAAGCAATGTTATCTGATAAAGACTGTCATTACTTTGATTTAACAATTTAACCATCAGAGTACAGAAGTTTACCACTCCACGGTTCACTGACCAGCCTTGAGGTTCATTAAACAGTTTACACACAGGTGTGAAATACGTGTAGAGTTGGACTGCACCCAACCCAGAATCCTGTTACTGTAACCAATTTTTTTTTTTGTAGTTGACACTTTCATCCAAGGCGACTTACAGTTGACTAGACTAAGCAGGGGACAATCCCTCCTGGAGCAATGTGGGGTTAAGGGCTCAAGGTCCCAGCAGCGGCACAGATCTTATTGTGGCTACAGTGGGTCTTGAACCACCAATCTTCTCAGCCATGTACCTTAGCCACTAGGCTATAGGCTGACCCAAGAAGTATTAAGAAGCTACACAAAGCTACAGCCCCTGTGTGGAACAATCTGGAAGGTGATGTTACCTCTGGCTGGACCTGAGAAGAACACAAAAAGATCCTTGCTTAGAAACACTGGAATGCAATTTCTGTTATTTTTGGTCATTTTTGCAGAATAATTTCATTCGGTTTCCTTTTCGTTGTACAGGAATTTTAGTCCATGAGCAAAACCCAGAAATTTTAGTCATCATCCAAACTTGGGGATGTATGACATCATTGCAGCAATGGTAGCTTTCTATGTGCCATCACTCATATAAAAATAGTTAAACAAAGCAGAATATCAAGTCATATATGTAAGCTTACAATTCTGTCTATCCAACAGTGTTATTAGAACTCAATATAACTTGACCTTTTACCTCTTTTGATGTGATAAAGTAATTACAGAATGCCTCTAGATGCCTCTAAATGACGCTTAAAAACTATTTACATTTACATTTACATTTTAGTCATTTGGCAGACGCTTTTAATTCAAAGAGACTTACAAGTGCATAGGTTCTTCCACATTTTAATAATTTCAGTTAAAGCATCACATCCATAACTAGTAAAATACACATGGAGTGCTGTTCTAAACAAAAATACAGTCATCGTAAGTGCAATTCATTTTAACACTCTTTTTACACTTGTCTGGTGCCACCAATAGTGCTGAAATTTGACAGAACACAAGATAAGCTTTAAAATTATGTATGATATGTATATCAGCAGAAATAACCCTCTTCATGAGAAGAACTCTTCATCAGAATTTTGATGGGATAGGATAGATACAAATAACACAATACAAATAAAGCTACCATTGCTGCAATGCTATCATTCATTTTCTACATCATTAAATTTTCTAATACTTGGGCTATCCAAAAAAATCACTATGAAACATAGTGGGCATTACCATCTCCCCTGGCTCATGGATCATTTGGAACAATTAGATTCACAGATACAGTCCATCCCCTTTCATACTCTAGTTGAGTTTTTCTTTTTCTTTTTTGTCAGTAACAGAATAACATTTTCACTGCTAAATCAGCTCTTACAGTGTACATATGATCCCTATTGGACTAATATGTACACTGTTTCAGTTGAATTAACATGGACATTTTACTGTATACAAGCTAATTATATATATGTATCTTTATTTTCAGTACGCATTTTTACACAAAGAGGCAGTTGTCATCCAGCTCCATGTATGACAAATAGCAAACAAATTATGAATTAATAAAGGTGTTTTATGAGCCCATGTAACAAAACATTAAAGCAATCATGGAAAAAGCGAAGCAATTGATTTATTATTTTATGTATTACTGTTCATGCAAGAACCATTTTGGAACAGCAATGAAACACCATGAATTGTATGTCCGTTTGGTTTTTGTGGGTTTGGTACTTGTACTTGTTTAGTACTTTGGTATTTACCAGCTCTTGTCACACTGATTGGTGTTGGGATTCCGGCAGAATCTGCAGTCCCGGCACTGTGACACAAAAAGAGGAATGACCGTGTCTCCTGGAAAAAGAGGAAAATAGATATTTACCTTTCGCCGATTAGCAGTACACACTTTTCAAGTAACCTGAACAAACTGCAGAGCTCACGTTCTTTTACATGCAGTCCATTTACAAGACTAGGGGCCAGATTTACGTACATGAAACTCGCAGCGCAAAATGCAGCCTGATCAGGGTATGTTGGTGCGGTAACAGTCTGATTGAAATTAACGTCTTATTTACGAAGGCTACAGCTCAATAAGTAATCAGCGAATGGGACTGCCTACGAACCGCACTTTGCGAAAGAGGCAGATCTTAAACAGCCAATTAAAACATGTGTTTAGTGCATTTAATAGCTTCACTGTGTGTGGCTTATTCCTTGTATTGGCTGCCACGTAAAAGCGTATCTAGAGCAGGACAACATGCGTACATATTCCAGCTGTGACAGCTATTGTAGTTTGTACTGTGACGTTAAATTACATTACATGACGCTCTCATCCAGAGCGACGTACAACAAAGATGTTGCAATGAGCTTGACTATTGTCGGGATAGAATGGGAACGATGTGTCGGAGGTTCCATGATATGTTTTATTTCTCCCAGAAGCGCAATTATTTGTATGGCTGGTAATTTGTCACAGAAGTCTTTCCACATTTATTTTCTGTGATTGTTTTGGAGGATAACTAATACAAGCACACAGCTCTGATGGTTTTTATTCTCTCGGTTTCTAACAATGTTCTGTTAAAGGCAAAAAGCATGTGGACAAAAATGATTAAAAGCAGCATACCAATGCATTCAGCCAACTTATATTTTTTTTTACTAGCGGCAACGATTTTTGGAAACTTCAATCACTTATTGTTATGGTTGAACACGTTGTCAGTAACTCCCCTGAGACGGGTGCGTGGGGGTTGGACCCAAAATGCACGACTCAAAAACAATAGTAATATAAAGACCCCTCAGGGCTTTATTCGGGACGAATCCCAGGAGAGTAGTCAACACAAGCAAAGTCCATACACGTAGATCCAGCCAAACAAAAAGTAAACAAACAAAAAGCACGGTGCCGAGGGAAGAGGCAAACTCGTAGTCGGTAGACGTGCAGGAAGGTCCGGTAGCAGGAGAGCTGTCAGCGGGGCTGAAGTACAGGCGGACGGCAGGCAGAGTCGTAGTCGAGGGCGATGCGGAAGTCGAAACCATAAAACAATCAGCGAGGCAAAAGTACAAAGACGGTAGGCGAGGACGTGGTCAAAAACAAGCGGTGGTCAACAAAACAGAAATCAATAAACTATGGTCGGTAAACAGGCTTGGATCGTAACGTGTAATCAAAACAGTAAATGCTCAAGAGTTGCGTGGAAAACAGAGGCAGACAATTTCGCGAAGAACAGTTGCGCGACTGGGCTATAAATGCGGGTGTAGACAGGTGTAGACAATTACTTAGAGCGTAGCAAGGAAATGGAAAACAGGTGCGATGGATGACAAGTTTAACAAGGAGATTAGTAATCGTTAGTAATAAACCTATCCTGCCCTAGCATTAGTAAATTAGTAAATGACATGCACGAGAAACGTAAGGTAACATGAACACATGATTAGTCTTGTTAGTTTCTACCCAATCCTGATCTAGCGTTAGTCGTTTTAGTAAATAGACAAATGGAAATAATTAGGGAGTGAATGACAGAAGGAGCGAGAGAGAAAAGGCGGAACGCAAGGTTTGCGGAAAGACATGTAAAAGTGTATGCATAAACAACGACCAGTTAACGTAACAATAAACATAAATCAAAACATAATACAAAACGAAACTAAGACGATAACCATTCAACATAACAAGGTAATATAATCGTAACGAAACATAACTAGACATGACGAGAAAATAAATCGTAACAAGAAATAAACTAAACAACATGACGAACCTAGACTAACATAATACATGATAAGACACTACGTGACTAAGACAACATGAATAAACATAAAACATGGCGAGACAGACCTGAAACGTGACAGGACCCCCCCCTTAACGACCGACTCCTGGCGGTCCTTGGAATTTATCAGGGTGGTCACGATGGAAGTCCTTGATCAATGTCTTATCTAGGATGAGACTGGGAGCTACCCAGGAACGCTCCTCAGGGCCATAGCCCTCCCAGTCAACCAGATATTGCACACCACGGCCCCTCTTATGAATGTTCAAGAGCTTTTTCACGGTGAATGCAGGGTGGTTATCAATGATGCGGGGGGGAGGGGGTGGGGGATCGGGGGGACAAAGGGGGTGAGAGGATACAGGCTTAATACATGAAACGTGGAATGTAGGGTGAATCTTAAGTGAAGCGGGGAGTGACAGTTTAACAGAAGATGGATTGATAATGGTGTGGATCTTAAAGGGGCCAATGAAGCGGGGTTGTAGTTTGTGCGATGTGGCTTGGAGGGGAATGTCCTTAGTGGACAGCCAGACGGAGTCACCTGGTTTGTAGGCTGGTGCTGGTGTGCGGTGGCGATCAGCAAAGCGCCGATTACGATCTGCCGTGCGTAAGAGCGCGGCCTTGGCATCCCTCCAGATCTTAGCACAGCGCTTCATGTTGGTGGCGAGGGAGGGAACAGCAATCTCGGCTTCCTGGTCAGGAAACAGTGGAGGTTGATAGCCAAGAGAGATCTCGAAGGGAGACTTTCCGGTGGCGGCGCAGGGCAGGGTGTTGTGCGCGTACTCAACCCAGGTGAGCATCTTGCTCCAAGAAGTCGGATTCTGGGTTGAGACACAACGAAGTGCGGCTCCCAAATCCTGGTTGGCCCTCTCGGTTTGCCCATTGGACTGGGGGTGATAGCCGGATGAGAGGCTGGCCGTGGCACCGAGGGCCAGACAGAAAGCTTTCCACACTTGAGAGATGAATTGTGGGCCCCGGTCGGATACAATGTCTGAGGGGATTCCGTGGATGCGGAACACTTCCTTAATCAAAACGTCCGCAGTCTCTTGGGAGGTGGGTAATCCAGGTAGGGGGATGAAGTGGGCTGCTTTACTAAATCGATCCACCACGGTGAGGATGGTGGTGTTACCTTCGGAAGGGGGAAGTCCGGTAACGAAATCCACCCCAATGTGGCTCCAGGGTCGGCTGGGCATGGGCAGAGGTTGGAGCAGACCAGCAGGGGCTTGGTGGGAGGCCTTGCTTCTGGCACAGGTGGTGCATGCCTTGATGAAGTGTCTGGTGTCGGGGATCATGGTGCTCCACCAGAACTTTCGCTTAAGCACCGCCAAAGTGCGGGTAAAGCCGGGATGGCAGGACAGGGGAGATGAATGAGCCCATTGGAGCACCTGTGTCCGAGCAGCTGATGGGACATAGAGGCGTATTCCTGGGTTGGACCTGGGATCGGGTTCCTCCCGTAGAGCCCTCTGGATAACAGCCTCAATCTTCCAGGTTACGGATGCGACAGTGCAGGAACCCGGGAGGATGTTCTCAGGTGCCTCACGCTCAGGACAGGTGTCGAATTGTCGGGATAGGGCATCTGGCTTGACGTTCTTAGAACCCGGGCGGTAAGTGAGAGTGAAGTTGAATCTTCCGAAAAACAGCGCCCATCTGGCTTGGCGTGAGTTCAGTCTTTTGGCCGTCTGGAGGTACGCCAAGTTCTTATGGTCGGTCCAGACGATGAAAGACTTCTCGGATCCCTCCAGCCAATGCCTCCACTCCTCTAGTGACAGTTTGACTGCGAGGAGTTCTCGATTTCCCACGTCATAATTTCTCTCCGCTGGTGAGAGCTTCTTGGAGAAGAAGGCACATGGGTGTAACCGGTTGTCGGAGGCAGAGACTTGTGACAGCACGGCTCCCACCCCAGTGTCAGAGGCATCAGTCTCCACAATAAACTGGCGAGTGGGATCGGGGTGCACCAGGATAGGGGCGGTAGAGAACAGTCTCTTAATTTTTACAAATGCCCCATCTGCTTCGGGGCCCCAACGGAAAGGCATGGCAGTGGATGTGAGCTTGGTGAGGGGGGAGACAACTTGGCTGTATGATCTTACGAATCTGCGGTAAAAGTTGGCGAATCCCAAGAAGCGTTGGAGTTGTTTCCGGGTGGAAGGCGTAGGCCAGTCAGTGACCGCTTGAATCTTCTTGGGATCCGCCCTGATCTGTCCCTTCTCCAGAATGAAGCCAAGGAACTCGACAGTGTCGGTGTGGAAGACACACTTCTCCGCCTTGACAAACAATTTGTTCTCCAAAAGTCTCTGGAGAACTTGCCTGACGTGAATCTCATGTTCCTTGGCATTGGTAGAGTAAATTAGAATGTCGTCCAGGTAAACAAATACGTGTCGGCCCAGTAAGTCCCGAAGAACATCATTGACTAGCGCCTGGAACACAGCAGGTGCGTTAGTGAGGCCGAATGGCATGACCAGGTACTCAAAGTGTCCAAGGGAGGTATTGAAGGCGGTTTTCCACTCATCACCTTCTCGGATACGAACCAGGTGGTAGGCATTGCGTAGGTCTAACTTGGTGAAGATCGTGGCATCGTGTAGAGGGTGAAAGGCAGAGTCCATCAATGGCAGAGGGTATTTGTTTTTTATTGTAATGTTGTTAAGTTCTCTGAAGTCAATACAGGGACGCAATGAGCCATCCTTCTTCTGCACGAAGAAGAATCCGGCGCCCACAGGTGAGGAGGATGGGCGAATCAGTCCATTGGCTAGGCAGTCCCGGATGTATTTCTCCATGGCCTCCCTCTCAGGTCTGGAGACTTTGTATAAACGGCTTGAGGGGAGTGTGGAACCGGGTAGCAGCTCGATGGCGCAGTCGTAGGGTCGATGAGGGGGAAGCGTCTGTGCCTGTGTCTTGGAGAAGACCGTGCCTAGGTCATGGTAAGGGGTGGGCACCTTCTCCAGGGAGGGCTTGGGGACCTGTGGTGGGTTGGGTGCACCCTCTGCTGGTGCAGGAGCGGATCGTAGGCAGGATTGGTGACACTCACGACTCCAGGCTTGAATCTGGCATGAACTCCAGTCAATGGTGGGGTTGTGTCTCTGGAGCCAGGGTAATCCCAAAATGAGCTGGTCGTTAGGGGACCGGATGACACGGAACTGAATCATCTTGTGGTGGTTTCCAGAAATGATCAGCTGAATGGGTTTGGTGATGTGGGTCATGCGGCAGAACGTCTTTCCGTCCAATGACCGAGCATTCTCGGGGTGGGGTAGTGGGAGGGTGGGAATGTCCAATTCCATGGCCATCATTTCGTCAATGAGGTTCGCAGCACGGACGAGTGGGTCGAACTGAATGATGGGTTCGAGACGTGCCAACTCGTCCTGGAGTGCCTCACTCAGGCTGGCCAGGAACAGGTTAGCCAACGCTGCATCATTCCAGCTGGTGGCTGCCGCGAGAGTACGGAACTCGATAGAATGGTCCGCCGCAGTTCTCCTGCCTTGGCGAAGGGCGATCAGACGTTGGGATGGCTCTTGGTCACTGGAAGCATGCTGGAAAACCTTGCGGATCTCCTCGGCGAACTCCGGGTACCGGGGAGGGAATGAACCCCCGGACCACACAGCTGTCGCCCAGTCCAAGGCTCTCCCCTTCAGTAATCCCATCACATAGCCGATCCGGCGGTCATCGCTGTTGTAGGTCTGAGGTTGCTGTCTGAACACAAAGTCGCACTGGAGCAGGAACGCCTTGCATCTCTCCGGTTCTCCACCGAACCTCTCCGGGGGGGGTTGTTGTGGCTCCCGGAATTGCCAGGTTCCCATGGGGTGGGAAGGTAGAGGTGCAGGCGGGTTGGCAGGTTCCTCCAGTGGGTGTGGCTGGACCGCGATGGCGAGTCTCCTCATCTCCGCACACAGCTCACGAATCTCCAGACGAAGTTCGGAGATTCCTTGTGAGTGTTGCTGGACAATGGCGCCTTGTTCCTGGAGTGCGTAGAACATGGCGGTTGAGTCAGCCGGGTCCATGTTGGCGAAATTGTTCTGAGACGGGTGCGTGGGGGTTGGACCCAAAATGCACGACTCAGAAACAATAGTAATATAAAGACCCCTCAGGGCTTTATTCGGGACGAATCCCAGGAGAGTAGTCAACACAAGCAAAGTCCATACACGTAGATCCAGCCAAACAAAAAGTAAACAAACAAAAAGCACGGTGCCGAGGGAAGAGGCAAACTCGTAGTCGGTAAACGTGCAGGGAGGTCCGGTAGCAGGAGAGCTGTCAGCGGGGCTGAAGTACAGGCGGACGGCAGGCAGAGTCGTAGTCGAGGGCGATGCGGAAGTCGAAACCATAAAACAATCAGCGAGGCAAAAGTACAAAGACGGTAGGCGAGGACGTGGTCAAAAACAAGCGGTGGTCAACAAAACAGAAATCAATAAACTATGGTCGGTAAACAGGCTTGGATCGTAACGTGTAATCAAAACAGTAAATGCTCAAGAGTTGCGTGGAAAACAGAGGCAGACAATTTCGCGAAGAACAGTTGCGCGACTGGGCTATAAATGCGGGTGTAGACAGGTGTAGACAATTACTTAGAGCGTAGCAAGGAAATGGAAAACAGGTGCGATGGATGACAAGTTTAACAAGGAGATTAGTAATCGTTAGTAATAAACCTATCCTGCCCTAGCATTAGTAAATTAGTAAATGACATGCACGAGAAACGTAAGGTAACATGAACACATGATTAGTCTTGTTAGTTTCTACCCAATCCTGATCTAGCATTAGTCGTTTTAGTAAATAGACAAATGGAAATAATTAGGGAGTGAATGACAGAAGGAGCGAGAGAGAAAAGGCGGAACGCAAGGTTTGCGGAAAGACATGTAAAAGTGTATGCATAAACAACGACCAGTTAACGTAACAATAAACATAAATCAAAACATAATACAAAACTAAACTAAGACGATAACCATTCAACATAACAAGGTAATATAATCGTAACGAAACATAACTAGACATGACGAGAAAATAAATCGTAACAAGAAATAAACTAAACAACATGACGAACCTAGACTAACATAATACATGATAAGACACTACGTGACTAAGACAACATGAATAAACATAAAACATGGCGAGACAGACCTGAAACGTGACATCCCCAGAGATATTGAGATATTGGTTTATTAAAACAATTATTTTCTAAATATATTCTGTGACAAACACATTTTGACAGGTCCTGCAGGCTCTGGTGAGCCGTATCGGAGGATTCTGTGGCCCAGCATGCTTTGGGGCACCTGCTCACCTGGGTTAAACCTGGTCACACCCGGTCCCACGCTCTCCACGATCCCCGCGCCCTCGTGGCCCAGCACTGCGGGAAACCCCTCCCCCCGGCCACGCTCGCGGAGGAAGTACAGGTCTGTGTGGCAAACCGCGGTTGCAACAATCTGCAAATTGCATACATCACGCAAAGGTACAGATCACAAAATCAATACAAGATACTATTCACAAAATGTTCTTGAATTGCAAAAAGCAGTGAAGCAGCAGTGTCATACCTGTAGCAGACCAGGGGCCTCATTTATAAACGTTGCGTATGCACAAAAGAATGCTTACGCCACTTTCTAAGCAAACTTTGGCATTTATAAAAAACGAACTTGACGGGAAAATGTGCGGTCCTCCACAGAAACTCTGACCCATGCGTACGCACATTAACTGGAGAAATGAGAAACTGCGACTCCGGTGGCAATGGGATGAAACGCGAGAAATGGTGTGAAATTGATACCACTGTGTAAAATAAAGCGAAATATTACCTCTCACGTATCATATATGAAGAGTTAATTTGCAAAAACGGATAAAAGCCTCTCTTACAACGAATAAACAAACAGCTGTTTGATTGATGCTCCCTGGAGTGCCCAAAAAATATGATTTAGGATGATAAATATAAACGGAGATGTTGTTGTAAAATAATCCCTCAAATATGTAGGCGAATTGTTAAACAATACTTCATGTTATTAAATGTATTCTCATAAATAATATGGTGAACAGTCGGACAAATTACGTTGCACTGATGCCGTTTACAATGCGTCAGTCGGGCAGATACGAGTGCATAGTTTCATATATTGTTATCATATTTATAGATTATGTTTTATAATGTGTTTATTGTTATGGATTTTTGTTCGTTTTATCTCTTAATTTTGTAACTGTGTTTTCAATGGTGCTAGACAAATAACGTGTATTATTATCATTATTATTATTATTATTATTATTATTATTATTATTATCATTGTCATCATCACATTCGTTGTGCAGAACTGTTCGTCATTTACAATCAATCAGGATAATTCCCACACCTGTAGCTTTTCAGAGGCAATCATATGGCTGAAATCCCTTTTCTTGGCCTTCTTTTCAGCGTTTGCCATTAGGGGTGTTTCACTGCCTATTTATAGGCAACTGTGGGCGGGTCATCAAGCTGGCAAAGGTGCGCCACATTTAGAGTTGATTGTGATTTATAAAGGAAAACTGGCATGGGACGTGCGTGTCCACTGTTTTATAAATCAGAATATTTTTGTGCGTACGCACGTCCTGGGTTTCATGCGTACGCAACCTTTTGACGTGAATCCTACGCACAGTTTTATCAATGAGGCCCCAGGAGATTTCCACGACAGGTTCTGCTGGAGGGCATGTGCTGTACCAGCAATGTGTCCCTGACTGCTTCCATTATACCAGGGCTCGGGCCCAAAAATCTAAATCCAGCACTGGTTTTCGTTTCTCCTGGGTCATTAGTGCTACTGACTGTCTTCACACCTGACTCCCAGGTAAATTGAAAGAGGAAAAACAGCAGTTCTCAGCCCTCAAGGACTGGAAGTTGCTGATGCCAGCATTATAGCAACCCATGGAATGAAGACATACAGTCTGCCTCCACCGAACCTCAGCAGAGAAGTGCAGCCCAGCCGGGAGACTGCAGAGCATAGCCTAAATTAGCTGGCTGCATGGCCTTCTAGGGACCTTCCTGAACAAACTGATGATTATGAGCCATTGTGTTTGATCAGCAAATACCACCAGGCTTTCTAAATTTTGAGGGAAATAAAAGTAGGCAACGATAGCTTCCTAGAAAAAAAGAAAAGAATTTAAAATTATCCAGTGAGCTCCACAGCTTCTACATTTCTGTGTCCACACTAGGGTCATGACAAAAACCATCCCACTTTGAAAACCGTATCTCACTTATGAGTAGCCTACTGACAAAAATGTAATTGTGTTTTCAATTTTTATTTTAAAATATAACACATTTTAATAGTTTCATTTTAATGTCAATATTGTAAGTCAGATAACAGCCTAATTGGCAAATTAAGATGTAACATTTACATTGACATCTTGCTCACTGATGTCAACAGTAGTCTGTAGTTTAAGCTATGGAGACTGCATCCAGACATCTCTCTTCCCTATGGCTTCTGCCTGACAGCCTTGATTGGCATGAAATGTGCCCGATCTGCTGCTATTGAGAACTCAAAATTCCATGGTCACGTTGATGTCCAATATCGGTCGTAATCGCAGTGCCTAAATTGCAATTTTAACCAATAATTGCTTGGTCACCTTCCTCACCTCATATAGCATGGAGTTTTGACTTTGTCTCACCTTGATGCGGATCTCATTAGCCTCTGGTGGCGCAACCTCAATCTCCTCCATGACCAAGGGTATGTTGGGCCCCC
The DNA here is from genome assembly GCF_963514075.1 of Conger conger. Lineage (NCBI taxonomy): Eukaryota > Metazoa > Chordata > Actinopteri > Anguilliformes > Congridae > Conger > Conger conger. The sequence continues at coordinate 21,549,700 of NC_083765.1, forward strand.
AGGCCACTGCCGCCCTGCACTTTATCACCTGGGAGGCAGGAGAGGATTACCAGTTGTGTTAGAGTCATATGTGCATGTGCAACAAACCTCGCTTTGATATATGACTGACAGGCAGAATCAATTTACCTGAGACTCTGTACAACATTTAGCCAAATAATCATCAGATAAACATGTTCAGTTTCTTCTTATTGACTTCAAGCCCAATAGCAGTGGCCCAATCAAAACACAAAATGGCAAAAATATTTAACACAAAAAAACTGTTCTTTTGCAGTTCATTTTGCATTTTGCATTGCATCTGTTATGCATCTTTTGCATAATTCTGAGCATATAGTGCTCTATGGGTCCCCTGCCATATTAAATTGGCTGCTATTTAGAAATATTGATCTAATGATAATAATGATCTTCCTTATATTTTAGTTCAGGCCTGACTGCATCATTGCCTCTTATTGCCTCTTTCTGCTTGCAGCTATACTCTTCTTTCATTGGTTCTGGCAAAGAAGGACATGGACTGTAACTTTCATCATTTTCCCTGTTCACTGTTGCAAAACTGTGACTTCTTTTACGCAAGTGGGTCACTGTTGAACAGTGTGTTTACTTTTCACTTTTTGAGGTCAATCATTCAAACAGCCAAAATAGAGACGGTACTTATTTGCATGAAGTAAAATGTGCAAGTCCCATTGTATTTGTAATTGAAACATTTAACCTGAATTACTTTTATTAAATATTGACATTTATAAATGCACAGTATGTGAAAATGGTAACAGGATTGGCAAGAGAGTCTGCTAAATTATTAAAATGTAAATGTCCAGATGAAGATTCACCTGGGTTGTTAGTTGGATCAACTAAAGTGATTGAAACTACCCAATGTATTCAACAGCTTTAACAAACTCGGTATGCATTGTAACTCTGCAACATTAAACAGTTATGCCCGTGGTAGCTTGAAGAACCTGAAAGAAAGGCTGTGTCCTAACAGTACTGTCATTATATAAGACTAAATCACTTCATACCTTCATCTTAAAGCTGATTCATGGCTACAGTAATAAGGACGGGAATACTGTTTTGAATATGCTTTTTATGTCTTCAATATATTTTTTACTTTGGTCACATTTTTTGCAAAACATAAATAAAATGCATACGAATTGCATACAAATACTGGACATAGGTGACTTTACATTTTTGTGAAACTTAATTAAATTAAATGAATAACTCCAAAAAACATAATTTTGCTAAAATGTGTAATTAAGAGATGACTGTGTCCTAATGTTGAGGAACAATTCAATAAAATCCATTTCAGGCCCCAAGTAAAGCACTAGTAAATGCAATTACATCATAGGCTGTAAGAATGGTCTATTAAAAGTAATTGCGTACATACCTTTCCTACAGTAGCCATTGTAAGAAGATGAGTAGCTTACTGGACACGCTCTGTGAACGACAATCTGGCTTACGCCCTATCTCCTGTGTCAGCACTGAACGTCTGTCATAACATTTTCTACAAAGACTGTTTGGTTGGTGGTATGTGCGGATTGGGCTATATGCTACAAGGGCATCAATAGGTTGCTGGTTCACCAGCGAGAAAATACAATTCAAGTAACGTTAAAGCTAGCTAAATCTGAAGCAACTTGTTATGTTGAGATGTACGAACTGAAATATTCAAATTATATTTAACTTGCATAGATTACGTTTTTGCCACATTAGCTGTCCCTGCCGACATTTCACAGTAGCTATGGCCATATCTCCCAATTTGTTCGCCTACCATTCACTCCTATTCATTTTAGTGACCTCGCCGAGGTTTAATGCACACACTAACTAAGGATGATTGTTGATCGTTGTATTGCCTTAAAAAAGAAAAAGATGATCCGCAAAATGGTTCGTAATTGATGTATGTTTCTTGATTGCGATAACACGTCAGTAACACATTAATGTGCGCGCGCATTAAAATTACCAAACTACGGAGCAAAGATACACCCGAAAACAGCTTATCAGCTGAAAAAATACAGACAATTTTACGTCGACTCTCTTTAATATGTGAAGCTATTATCCTTCGCAGTAAGTGTGTAGTTTAAAACTTTATTTTGGCGAGGTCACAAAAATGTACTGGAGTGGAAGCCGCATAATGGCAAGGTGCAATATGACGGTCGGCAGTGACAGCTGATGTTGCAAATGTTCACTCTACGCAAATAAAAAGGGGTAAGCTCCACACATTTACTTGTGTTATACCAAAGTGAAATATCCCTTTAAAGGCTTTGCAAACACCTTTATTACATATTGAAATGGCAGTAACTGGGTAGACAACATCATGTAAATTCCATATTGAGAGTATTTTATGTTGTTTGGAGAATGTGCTAAGAATCCCAGGGGAATAGAACAGGAATAAAGGACTCTTTAAAACAGTGCTTCCTAACCTATGTTCCCAACCCTGTTTCTGGATCTACTTTCCTGTACAGAGGGTTGGTAACCACTGCTGTAGAATAATTGAGTGTGTTGTACTCTCTTGAACAGGAGGTGGCAGTATAAAAAAAGATCCCCAGTGAGAAATGCCTCAAAATTAGTGTGCAGCTTGTGCAGTTTGCAGTGTCTTGGGTGGCATACTAGGGAGCGACACTATCAGAGCAGTGACCCGTTCAGCACCAGAGCGTAAGAATGTCAGGGGTCATTACAGATGCCTTAGACAAGCCAGGCGCTGAGCTCCAAACTCTTTAACAATGAAAGTTCTTGAAGAGGCCATATCTGGTTTCATTATCGGACATGCATAATCCGTGCAAAGTGTAGCATAATGCTAAGTGAACGGAGCTTGTGACTGTGAGGTTGTGGATTTGATCACGGTGGAGCCCTGGTGTGGCAGCCTAAAGCAAGGTACATAGCGTGAATCCTTCAGTAACCATGCTGCTCCATAGATAGATAAAGAGTGTAAGTGTCTGTGCAAGTGAGCAATGTGTTTGGATTTGGTCCAGAATGTGAGGCATGTTTAAAGGTTAGCTGAATATGCCTACTAGTAGCCCTCCCAAAATATCCAGTTACAAAACACACAGTGGAGATCATTCAGCAAACATTTGCAGATGAAACGTGAAACCAAAGCCACATGACCTTCGCACTGAACTGGCAGAATGGCCACTTCATTGCTGCAATACACATCTTCTCACCGCTTGTACAGTCTGGGAGCCATTTTCATGTGCAACCTTTTCCCTCCTTCTTCATGCTTTGCATTCTTTAATTATGGGGCTAAAGCAAACTTTGTTTATTGCTTATCAAACCACACGCAGGGCGGGTGTGCAAAGTCTGTTTATTTCTTAATAATTCCCTTTGTTCCACAGTTTAAACAGAGATGTTTAAACTGTTGAAATGGATTTGGCCTATCCAGAGTACACACCCAAAAGGACAAGGGCCCAAAAACAGTTCATCTCAGGAGAAAACTAGTCACAAGATTTAAATTTTTCTTTTTATTCGCCTCAGGGAGATGAGAACAGAGAAACAATGGGTAAAGTATTATTGCCATGATGTATATTGCCACAAAAGTTAACGCATAGTCATAAAATGAAAGAAAAATAGGATAAATGTCAAGAAATCAATAAATGAGAATTTGTTTAATTTTGTTGCAAGGACACAAGTTGTACAAGATATATTTTAAGCTTTTGGAAGATTCATGTGAAAAGATGTTTCAATAATTTCCAGAACTTGCCCTTAATACATTTTTAGTACTTTTGGACCCTGATCTGCTTATGATACTTTAAAACCTGAATGGAACTTTCCACATTTTGTCATATAGGTATGCTCATAAAACTGGCCACAATCTTCCATATTGTACTGGCCAATATCATCCATATACATTTTTCCATAATCATCTATTTAAAGGTTGCCATAATCATCAGAACTGCCATTTGATTTTATGCATCTCATTACATTACATTACATCTCATACAGGTCAGAGCCATCAGGGTGTGGCTTGGGGGAGGGTAGTGGGAGCCATGTCTCTGTGCTCAACCTCCAGCCTGCCTCTTTTAGGCCATTTTGATGACCGTTCGAATGCTGGAAAGAGGAAATAAATCAGTGAGTGAAATCAGCCTCTGAGTGATAAGCACAATAAAGGGGGTAAAAATGTGACATTAGTTGATGTGTCAGTCAGTGACAGTGCCAATCATTTTATATCTGTCAATATGTGACAGTCAGTGTCAGTGCTGGTTGTATCGGTCGGTCACTCACATCACATTCTAGTTGAAAATGAACTGAAACAAGAAAAACACAAAGATACACTAGCCTGTTTGCTTTGGCCATGGCATTTTTATAAATAGCTTTGTTGGAGTGATTTGATTCTGATATGGATTTTCAGATGTTATTGCAAATAGGTACATACAGTGTCTTCCTTAGAATGAAACAGTTTTGAGTGTCTTTTTGTTTGCAATAAAAGCTGAAAATCCCTGTGCTCCAGACTGATTCCTTTATCGCACTTCACATGACTTATAATGGTATTTGAAAATAAGTATTTTCAACATGCTTTTTAGAGAACACTGTCACAAAAACACTATACAGCATAGCAGAAGAGCAAACACCAGACACCAGGTAAAATGGCTGTTGAAGTCTACACAAGTACACAAGAAAGGAGAGACATGTCACTCTGAACAGTGCACTCAGTGCAGTTATCCAGCTAACTCAGTATTGTTGCTTCAATATAAAGGCCACTGATCACACTATCACTGATCACTGAACCTCAGGCCTGTCTTGTAAAATGGATGTGAAAGCCTTGCCTTACTTCATGCCCACCCACACCACCGTCACATATATAACACTGGTGGAAACCCATCCTAAACTATTGCAGTTCCTTAACGTTTTCACCATTTAAGCCATGTCATCAAATAAAGCTGCTGCACTCTGGCGGTGTCAATTGTTCTGAATTGTTGCTTTTAAATTGTTCTGAACACTGGCACCTGGGTACAATTTTATCAACAAGTTTTTGCACACTGGAGAACAATCTATGATTATATAAAGGAGTGTGGATTGCTGGGTCTTTGTGGCTGAAATGAATGGAACTTACAAAAAAAGCTGGTTCATTGTGAAAATGTAGATACACTAATGATGTAGAACAGGGCAGCCCAACCCTGTTCCTGGAGATCTACTTTCCTGTAGATTTTCACTCCAACCCGAACAAAGCGCACCTCATTCAACAGCTAGAGTTTTTCTTTGAGGTGCTAATTAGTAGTGTGTTGAAAAGTAGTGTGGGTATTCCAGGAACACACACACCCACACCCATCATTCTGAGCTTGCCTGCCTAATAATTTACTGTCTTTGAACCTTTCGTTTTTATGTTATTTTTTGTTGTTTCATTCCTTAACAGGCAGCCTGTAGAGTAGTGGTTATGGTACATGACTGGGACCCATAAGGTCGGTGGTTCAATCCCTGTTTAGCCACAAACCATCCATGGAGCTGTTGGGCCCTTGAGCAAGGCCCTTAACCCTGCATTGCTCCAGGGGAGGATTGTCTCCTGCTTTTTCTAATCAACTGTATGTCACTCTGGGTAAGAGCGTCTGCCAAATGCCATGAATGTAATGTTAACAATTGAGCTTTTATTTATTCATGCCATTTTACCTTTTCCCACTTATCATGAGGTCAAAACCCTCATTAATCTCTTCCAGGGGAAGGTTGTGGGTCACAAACTCGTCCACCTTGAGCTTCTTGTTCATGTAGTCATCGACCAGCTTGGGCACACTCTCCACACTCTTCCATCCTGAAGGACAGGAATGCACCACACAAACAGCGCTGAGAAAAACAACACTTTCAAACATGTAGCATAACATGATGAGAAAAAGAACACTTTTACCCTAAGGCACACAGAGAACCAAATTAGAGCGCTGACCAAATTAATTGAGAAAATAAAATCCATCCTGATTTAAAATGGCACATGAAAACAAAGGTCTGCAATATCACATTTGTGCAAACAGCCAAGTAGAATTCTTCAAACCTCCATTTGACATGCTTACCCCCAAAGAAAGTTCCCCTCAGCGTACGGCCCAGCAGGAGGGTTAAGGGTGCCAAGGTCATGTCTTTCTCCGGAACGTACCCCACGATCACACAGGTCCCCCAGGCATTACAACACGACTCCAGAGCAGCTCTCTTAAAGGAGAAGAGCACAGATTCACCTCAGCCAGTGTAACATGTCATTCCCAGAACACAGAAGGTAGCAGGCAGACCTTCATGGGCCAGATTTGATTATCCCTAGTGTAGGGTGGCATTAACTCGATAGGTAAGAGCAGTCGAAGAGAGTTCCTGGCTTGATCTTCTGCCCTGGGTGTGCTGCCCTGAGCAAGAGACCTAACTCCCAATTTCTTCTGATCAGGTAAATGGTGCCTTTCATGGAGGATTTTTTATGTTTTGGCTGAATGAGAAGCATTTATTGTAAAGCACATTGAAAAAAAGCACTATATAAATGCAGTCCATTTACCAATCAGTGTATGCCATACTTTTCACAGTTTAATAATTTCACTGGTGCCTTTACCTGAAGTGACTTTACAAAAGTGCCTTTCACATTTTACCAGCTCAGTTGATGGCAGGTGTCAGACAGGTAAGTCACAGAAGGTGTCTGCTCATCAATCTTACCATCACTTCCACGCTGCCGACACACTCCAAGGCGAAGTCCACCCCTCCATTGGTCATCTCTGCCAGCACCTGGTTGATGGGCTTGTCGTAGTCCTTGGGGTTGACAAAGTCAGTTGCCCCCAACAGTTCGGCCTTGGGGAACTTGTCCTTGTTGATGTCTACAGCAAAGATTCTGGATGCCCCGGCTGCTTTACACCCCATCACTGCCGCCAAACCAATGGCCCCCAAACCGAACACCGCGCACGTGGACCCAGGCTCCACCTGGGGGTGGGGGGTGGTGGTTGACAGTATGGAGGTGCCCATATTAAAGTTTCATAGTGATTCATATGCGATTATCTTGGCCAACATTTTCACAGCATATGATATTATCTTCATCATTTTTGAACAGTATTACACACACTTCAATGACTTCAATTGACTGGCTTGGCAATGACTGTGATGTAACAATATGATGATTAAATAACCATGAAAAAAATATAGCTACAGTTGTCTGTACTTATTTGGTCAGTGACACATTTTTTGTTGTTTGGATCTGTATTCCAGCAAATTGAATTTGAAATAAAACAATTTCAATAAAGGTAAAGTGCAGACTTCTAGCTTTTTTTACATAGTCCATGCAATATTAGGGGAACAAAAGTAATTGGACAGTTGGCCAAATGTTTCTTGGATAGTTGTGTTATGTTTTAACATTCACGCATAAAACAGCAAGAAAATGGTCTTGAGCTGATTCTAGGAGTGCCATGTGCATTTGGAGTCAGTTGACAACATGCGGCCAATGAGTGTCAAAGACGGTAAAGCAGACTGCTTTATTTGACAAAATATTTAACTGTTTGTGACTGTTCAACACATTAAGAACATTCTTCAGGATGTAGGCGTAGGCGTGTCAAGAATGACGACCATCAAGAGAAGACTACACCAGCATAACCTCAGAGGGTTCACCACAAGATGCAAACCCGTGGTAAGCCTCAAGAATAGAATGGCCAAGTTGTGGAAAAACTGTACAGTTCTGGAACAAAGTGTTACGGATAGATGACAGGAAGATGAACCTGTACCAGAGTGATGAAAAGAGGAAGGTGTGAAGAAAAAAGGAATAGCTCATGATGCAAAGCATACCACCTAATCAGTCAAACGTGGTGGAGGTAGTGTTATGGCTTGGGCATGTATGACTGCCACTGGAACTGGCTCACTTGTGTTCATTGATAATGTCCCTGCTGATGGATGAATGCTGAAGTATACAGGCATCTTGTCTGTCAGATCCAAGCAAATGCATCAAAACGGATTGTACAATGCTTCATCAAGCAGCAGGACAACTGAGCATGCAGTTCCAGTGCCGAAGACCAGACTGCAGGCAAAACAAGCAGGAGCTGAAGAGGGCTGCAGTACAGGCCTGGCAGAGCATCACCAGGGAAGATACCTAGCATCTAGTGACGTTTATCAGGCAGTCATTGATTGTAAAGAAATATTGAATATGATGACTTTATTTAAGTTTTTGTTCATTTGTCCCATTTTTGTCCCTTAAAATTGGGGGAAATATGTATAAAAAGGGCTATACACAGTTCAGAAATTTCCATGTAACATGTTACAGAGAATATATTGTTTTAATTAAATCGAGCAACCTATTAAGTAATAGACCACTTTTCAGATAAAAACTTGATCAAGGCTGTCTTGGATTACCTGGAGAGCCAGAAGCAAGCCAGACAGCCAACGTCTGCAGAAGAACCATTAAGTTCTCCAATAGGTTTCGAAGAACTAACAATCAGATTTTCTTATAAAATTGCAGCGTATTTAAGAGAATTTATGCAGTTTTAAAGGCAAAGTTGCTGTTAACTACAAATATTGATTTTATTTATTCCGTTTTTTATATAATTATGATATTTTTCAAGTATTTTTTATTTAATAATTTTTAATAGCATCTTCACTTTACAGAATTTTATAAAATTTGCCGAAGACTTGCACTGTAGGTACTGTAAGTTTGAATGTATTTGCATTTTATTTTTGTACAGACCCAGAAAGCACTGTTAAACTGAGCTAAATGGGGACTGTATGTTTGAGCGCTGTGGCACCTTAGAGCTGTGAATCTCTGCTGCTGTGTGTGGAGTATTTTTTGGCAAAATCGTGCACCTTGGCAGAGTTGATGGCGGCCCCGTATCCTGTGGAGATCCCACACCCCAACAGGCAGACTTTGTCCAGGGGGGCGTCCTTCCGGATTTTGGTCAGTGAGATTTCTGGGACAACAGTGTACTCAGAGAAAGTGCCCAAGGCAAAAAGCTGCGTAATCTGCTTCCCTTGACAGGTGATCCGGCTGGTCCCGTCCAAAAGTACCCCCTTCAGGAATTCCTCCCTGCAGGTGAAAAGAAAACTGCCCTGTATGTACACTCACTTTGGATTGTCACACGGTTGTCTGTCGCTTCACTATCTCAATGAAAATAAACAGTTTCTTCACAACCCAGCAGGGTCGGTTCCTGTTCAAAAAATTCAGTTGCTTCTCTAGGCACATATTGAGACAGAGAATAAGCATGTACAGTGGGCTCCAGAATTACTGCCACCCATGAAAAGCAATGCACAAAAAATACAAAAGTAACAATATAATGATTGAGATAAACTCAAAATACCAACGTGAACAATACTGTACTTTATTATGCTTCAATGAAACCATTCATTTAATAAAAAAAGAAATTTAGCCAAAATCAAGGTTTCATAATTGTTGGCACCCCTGGTTTAGTACTTCCATGGTGCATGCATCTCTGGGAAGTATAAAAGCACGCAGTCTTTTGCTGTAATGATTTACAAGGTTAAGGAAAAAATTGAGGGATTTTAGATTTTTCCTCTATGCAGATCCTTGCAAGATCCTTAACTATCCTGGGTTTGAACTTATCAAGTGCCCTCTTCAGTTCAGCCCACAGATTTTTGATTGGATTGAGGTCCGGTGCCTGAGATGGCCATTGCAGTACATTTTGTTATCACAGAACCATTTCTGTATGGATTTTAAGGTATGCTTTGGGTCATTGCCGGAAAGTCCACCGACAGCCAAGTCTCAGCCTTGTAATAGAGGTAACCAGATCATCACCCAAAATTGCCTGATAGTTGGTGGAATCCATTATACCGTTGATCTTAACCAGTGCCCCTGGACCCCTGGAATTAAAATAGTGCCAAAACACCAGTGACCCACCACCATATTTCAATGTGGGTATGAGATGCCCCTCCTTTTATGCAACTCTGTTTTGATGCCAAACATGCCGATGCTGTATCTGACCAAAATGTCCAATGGCATTACAGTTTTTCAATAATTATACAGATAAAAGGCACTAATTAACTGCCCAAAATCCTGTGAGAAAAAGAAGTGGGAAACAGTCAACACAGACCTCAGCATAATGTTGGAACAACAGGGCGGAACTGCAGTGAAGAAGCTGGATGGAATGGGAGAACTCATCTTCAGCTATGGAGCTGAACGCTTTGTGGTTGCGGAGAAGAAGAGGAATACACCATCCATCCCAACTAAGTCCAGGAGACAGCAGGAAATAGAGCGACTGGTCAAGGAGAGAAGGCAACTAAAGAAACAGTGGAAGAAAGCCCCAGAGGAGGAGAAGGAGGGAATAGACATGCTGCGGGCAGAAAACAAGATCTGGTTATCAGCAATGAGGTGAGCTGAGAACCTGAGAAAGCGGCAAACTCATAACATCAAAGAAAGACCTTGCAGCCCACCTGGAAAAAACTCACAAAGACAGCCGTCGACACTAACAGGTCGCCCTTCAACCTGATATGCCACCAATACATCCTCCAGAAGATCAGCTAGACATTAGCCCTCCCAAGAGGAGTGAGTGAAAAGAACTGTACGTCAGGCAAGAGCAGCATCCTCCCCTGGGCCCAGCAGGGTCCCATACAGGCTTTATAAAAACTCACCAGATGTCTTACGTTTTCTGTGGAAACTGATGAGGGTGGTGTGGCAGAAACAAACAATACCAACAGCCTGGCGGACGGCAGGTGGCATCCTGATCCCAAAGGAAAATGACACTGCTGACATCAGCCAGTTTTTCCAAATCAGCCTCCTGAACATAGAAGGCAAAATATTATTCAGTGTGGTGGCTCGCAGGCTAGCCGTCTACCTAGAAAGGAACCACTTCATTGACACATCGGTGCAGAAAGCAGGGATTCCAGGCTTCTCTGGTTGTGTAGAGCACACAAGCATGATTTGGATCAAATCCAAGCCGCAAGAAGGGATGGAAGAGATCTCCATGTCGTGTTCCTGGACCTCGCCAACGCTTTTGGCTCGGTTCCACATAACCTCCTTTGGACTGCGTTCAGCTTCTTCAGTGTCCCAGAGACTATCACTGCCCTTGTCAGGGCCTATTTCCAGGATGTGCAGCTATGTCTGATGATGGCAGAGTACACCACACCATGGCAACACCTGGAAATGGACATCATGGCAGGATGTACCATCTCTCCTCACGGTGGGTGGTGGGAGGAGAGCAGCTAAAACCAGGCCTGCGGCTCCCGCCCATTAGGGCATACATGGATGATATAACCACACTCACCACAACCAAGGCATGCACCAGACGACTGCTGAGAAAGCTGCAGGAGAACATCGAGAGGGCCCAGATGAAGATAAAGCTGAGCAAGTCCAGGAGCATATCAGTAGTCAAAGGGAAGCTCTCAGATCAACACTTCTACATTGGTGATGAGCCCATACCAACTGTCACAGAGAAGCCAGTCAAGAGCCTCAAATGTTGGAACAATGCAGAACAGAACAAGTGGACCAGCTTAGGCAGGATACCACCAGCGGCCTTGAGAGTATCGACAAGTCCATGCTCCCTGGCAGGTTGAAGCTCTGGTGTCTTCACTTTGGTCTCCTACCCTGGCTGATGTGGCCATTGACCATCTACGAGGTTCCAATCTCAAAGGTTGACAAGCTTGAGAGGATGATCAGCTCATTTGTCAGGAAATGGCTAGGTCTTCCCAGGTGCCTTAACAACCTAGGGCTCTATGGAAAAGGCATCCTGGAATTTCCTATGTGCAGCCTTACAGAGGAGTATAAGAGCACCAAAGTAAGGCTGGAGATGATGTTGACAGAATCCTGTGACCCATGTGTAACTCAAACTGCTCCCACCCTGGCAACTGGGAGGAAGTGGACTCCAGCCACAGGTACACAGCAGGCAAAGTCAGCCCTCAAGCACCGGGACATCGTTGGCCATGTGCAACGAGGGGGAGGAAGCCTTGGCCTTGGAGGGAGCAAAACATCCTGGTGCAAGGCAACTCTATCTCAGCGACGAGGTGTTGAGGATTTACAGAGCAGGCAGCAATGTGCACAAAGGCCATCTCACAAGGAAAGCAAGGACAGTGGATGCGATGGGACGGAGCTGAGAAGAGAAAGTTCTCTTGGAAGGAGTTGTGGAACATGGAAGCATTTAAAACCAGCTTCATCATACTAGCAACATACAATGTCCTACCATCTCCTCAGAACCTCAGCCAATGGTACGGTGAAGACCCTGCATGCAAACCTGAAGCATATTCTAGTTGGCTGCAAGACAAGCCTTACACAAGGCCGTTACACCTGGCGGCACAATCAGGGGCTAAAGTGTCTAGCAGCTATGCTGGACAGCAGACGGACGACCATCAACACCCTGCCTCCACTGCCATCCCATCCTGCACCTACAGGACATTTTGTGCGTGAAGGCGTAAAGCAACCCAAGACTCGTACACCAAAACCAGTGGCTGGCAGCTGGGAGCAGCAAGAGACTGAAATTACTGGCCTACCTTGAACAGTTTCCCAACGGAGATCGCCAACACCAAACTCAGACTCATGCTTTGGTCCTGTTCACATCGAAGCATCAACATCATAGAGCTCACAGTGCCCTGGGAGGAGGCTGTGGATGAGGCCTATGAACGCGATAAGCTTAGGTATGCTGAGCTGCCAGCCGATGCTGAACAAAGGGGCTGGAAAACTATGGTTTGTCCAGTGTAAGTTGGCTGCAGAGGCTTTGTAGGCAACTACCAGGCTGCTTAAGGATATGGGAATTCGAGGCCAGGCCCAACATCATGCCATCAAAGCCCTCTCCGGTGCTGCTGAAAGGGCAAGTCAGTGGCTCTGGATCTGGAGGAGAGACAACATCTGGGCTCCGAAATAACTGCAAGAATGAAATGACATCAAGGGAGTGAGGTGTAGAAGGGGTTAAAGTGGAGGGGGGCACACCTGGGACACCAGATGTTGCTGTTGAGCCCTGTTGGAGGTGTCGTATATATATAAATATTCTTTTTTTATTTTTTTATTTTGTGCATTGCTAGTCAGTGGCTGGAGTTCTCCAGCAATCTGCAGCATCATGCCTGTTAGTGTCTACAGTGACTGATACACAGTGGCAGCAAATACCCAGTGAGAGGCTGTGTAAAATGGCTGATCTTTTACGTTTCTCAGACAGCAGGCAGGCAAATGGCCCCTAAAGACCAAAAACAAAAAAGCAAACGGCGAAGCGAGAAGACAAGAGATGGAGAGAGAGGGAGAGAAAAGACTGCGGCGGGATCTGTACCAGTGTGTCTTGCACATGTTTGTTTTTGGAGACAGGCAGTATTCACACTCCCCACACTGAGCCACAAAAAGAGGGATGACCGCGTCTCCTGCAGAAGAACACAAGAGAAGAGAGACAGCGCAACACGTTTACAACATCATTGGCCGAAAGCGCTTAATGGCTAACACCTTGTTAGCATAGCTACATATATTTAGGTTGCGGAGTGATTATGGTAACGGTGCAGAACTTCACCTTTAGAGAATTTGGTGACCCCGGGGCCGATGCTTTCCACTATGCCAGCTGCCTCATGTCCCAGGAGGATCGGGAAGGTGTGCATTCCACCTTGTGGGAGTGGTGTTTCTCTCAGGACTGCTAAGTCACTGTGACACACCCCAGTGGCCACAATCTGTCCCAAAACCACGCAACAGCACATTTATAAGTGCAGCCCCTTTAACTTCCATTCAGTCTGAAGAGCACATATCCTCCTAAACACACACACATACACTTCGACACCATGTTTAATAGGTAATATTGAGAAAAGTGTTTCTCTGGCAGGAGCAGTGATCCAGCATAATGGTTTACTATCAGAAGGACTGCTTTTGGGGGCAGTGGTGGCGCAACAGGCTAAGATGCAGCAGACTTGCGGTTGCAGTTCGCTGCAGTTGCACACCGGGGACCGGGGTTCGATTCTTGGTCCTGCCAAAAGCCAACTTTGGCCGGCTCACGTGGAGCAGCATAATTGGCTTGCTGCCCCAGGGGGAGGGACTTGGCAGGGTTAGTAGATCACCGCACAAAAAGCACCTTGGGCGCCTCGGAATCACGGTTACCAGCTCCGTAGGGCCGCCGAGGGACGGGGTGTGGGCGGTGTATCTAATACTAGCTCTAATTGAATTAGACGGGGTACCAAATTGGGAGAAAAAAGGAAAAAAATCCCCAAAAAAAGACTGCTTCTGTAACTGTGGCGACGCTTGTGTGTGAACATTACCTTAATGCGGACCTCATGGGCTTTGGGAGGGGCCACCTCCACCTCTTCGAGTGAAAGAGGCTTCCGTGGCTCCCAAGCCACCGCCGCCTTACACTTAATAACCTGAAACAGCACAGTCCAGTTAACACCAGTTTATTTGGTCTCAATTCACAATAAGGTACTTGGCTTAGCTGTAGTTGTTAATGGTAATTTATTGATGTCCTAATGAATTAATTTAGCATGAAATAGATTTTTAATTACTAACTAATGTTTTTGTTCCATGAATATTTATTCATTAGCAAACCAGAGGATAAACTTAGAACAAGCTAACCATTAACAAGTACTTTTAACTGTTTTTCATTCCAATATGAATTGGCATTAACTGTAGTTGTTAACATTAATTTATGATGTTCAGATTGACTTCTCAATGTTTTTTATGGAGGTTGGCAGATACTCTGGCTGTTTTCCAGAAAGATTGACTGATTTATGGATAGAAGTAAAACATAAACATAAGGCTTCCTCTGACTGCTAACTTGTTTTATCTGATATTTGGTGGAACAGAAGATATTCTCATGTGACTCTGCAAAAACAGAAGATCTCTTCATCTCCCCCCCCCCCATCTCACTTTGATTCCCATTTGAAAGACAAATATAAGTAATTTTAAGCATTGACCAGACCATACATTACCTTGCCTTCAGTCCCCATGTCGTCTCTCTGTACAAGTGCCAGGCAGTGTGCCCTGTAGCCAGGTGCATATCAAGCACTATCAGTGAATTGCAAGTTAATGATTGTCAGAAACTGTAATTCTTGTGCATGGAATATAAAACCAACAGTCCAAGTTTGATTAATGCCACTTGAAACATTTAGGAGCTTGCACAAGACTATCAGTCTTCATGAGTCGCCGGGACTTACCTTGTCAAACAGGACAGCAGTCTTTTAACAGCTTAATTTCACCAGTGATGATCCAATGAGGAGTAGATGACTGGAGAGAGGGTGGCACAGCTGGAGTGAGTGAGGAGAACAGGTTTAGATAAGGTGGTACAGGGTGACAGGGTTAAAAAAAGAGTCTTCAATGATGCCAGATGGGAAGATGCCAGGACTTCGGAGAGGAGGGGGAAACCCCCCAGCTGATGTCATTGGTGGATCTCTTGGCCAATGGGAGTCCTGCCAGTCTGTCTGACCTGGCCTGAGGTCACTGATAGACTATACCAACCTGATTATGAATGCATTACAGTATGTAGTGCTTGCAGATAGTTATCTAATTATATAACTATCTAGGCATTTGGCTTGATGACAGATTTACTTTTAAGACTCACATTGACAATCTGGTCAAGAAATTAAGAATGAAGCTAGGTATTCTATATAGGAACAAGCCTTGTTTTCCTATGGCCTGTAGGCAGATTATTGTCAAGGTAACATTTCAATCTGTCCTGGACTATTCGGATGTTATACGTATATAGGAATGAGCCTGCCACTTTGTGCCAGAAAGCTCACCACACACCAGCTGAGGTGGATGTTTTTGCCAATTGAATCATGGGATGTTTAAGTGGTAGGTTGAAAGAGCCAGGTTGGGAATTTAGCCAGGACACGAGGAAACCACCTACCCGTTGCAACGAGTGACATGGGATCTTTAATGACCATAGTGAATAAGGACCTCGGTTTAACGTCTCATCTGAAAGAGTCCTAGAACACAGTGTCCCCATCACCATGCTGGAGCATTGGGGTAATTTGTTAAGAGGGAAGATCTACTGGCCCACCAATAATGCTTCCAGCATCAACTTAGTTTTCCCTGGTCTACCATTCAAGTACTACCCAAGCCCACACTTGCTTCGCTCCACTGTTTGGCAGGAGCAGGGAGCATGATGCTCACACCCATCACTGCATTCTATGCTGGAAAGTTGGCTGGCCATCACTTTCTTTTAGGAACAAAATCCATGGGTATCTTTACAAGGCATTTGTACAAAACTGCCACTATATCATTCAATGCTTCTGTATTAGAAAATTTTATTATTAATTGTATACTATGTCATTCTAAAAGTTGTTGTATTTATTTGTACAGTACAATCAGCACACTTTTGAAAGAGGGCACCTGCTCTCAATGTGTGTGAGTTTAAATAAAGGAAAATAAAAAGGAATGAATGAAAGTTGTGGAAGAAGTCACACAGTCTGGCAGCCGTCAGCAATCAAACATTTACTATGCCAGCCAACACTGGAAAATATGAATGGTGAATGGTTGGAATTTATATGATGTTTATAAATCTTTTTGAAAGGAATGAGGGTCAATCTTGGAACCCCTCCTAAAGACAAGCTGAAACATAAGTTACAGGAGGACTTTGCAAAAAGGCTCACTGACATATAGACTCAACCTCTGCCTGTGTTTATAGTCCTAAAATATGGGTTTCAAAGTGTACATTTGTCGGGCCGTCACTCTGTTTTAAAACATTGTACAGCTGTACAACAATTCAAGCTCATTGGTTGAAAATTGCTTCTAACTGCCAGAGCCAATGGTGGGGCTTATCCAAATTGCACTCCAGACAAGCGATCACTGAAACTCTGTATAGTATTGCTTATCTAGTTCGAAAACAATACCAGTTCGCTATCAGTAACAAGCAAATTAGCTATCACTAGTTATCTTCCCAAATGTACAAATATCCACCTGAGGCACAACGCTTGTGCAATTGCTACTATGTTTGTACAGCCTATATTTTATCATAAGTGGATATTTGTAAATTCGTCAAGCTAACCATAGCTAATTTGTAAATGTGTCAAGCTAACCAACAAGCAAATTAGCTATGGTTAGCTTGACAAATTTACAAATATCCATTTAAGATAAAATATAGGCAATACAAATATAGTACCTATATTGTACGTTTAAGGTAAAGGAATCTCCAAGCTTTTTAAAATTTAGCACAGAGATAGGCCCTCTATGTCTTGGAAAAGGTCTTGAAGCATTTAATTTACCGTAGCACACATTACTGCAGACAGGATGATATCATTAACAGAGACATCACAGTGTTTTAATGTGCATGTAAAATGTGCATGTAAAACCCCTCAACTTAAAGTTGAAAGTCTGCACTTTAACAGAGTACAGAGCAAAAACAAAAAATCTAAATACCTACTGACTGCACTGAGTTTTCTGAACTGTTAGCTTGTGCAATGTTTTGTGTGAGACTGCATACTTTCACTTCCCTCAAAGAATAAAAGCTTAAAGCTGCATTGCCCAACCTCACTTTATTTACAGCAATATCTAACTAACACACTAAACTTACACTATTCATGCATTAGGTGGGTAACAAATTAGTTCAAAATTGTTGGTCAGGATTCTCCGAAACAGGAGAGAGGTGAATGTTATTATCAGACTAACCCATCATTTTTATAGAAACCAAACCACTTTGAAAACACTAAATCGCATCATTAGCTGCGATCTTATGCAAATTATCATCTTGTCACAACTCAGAAATCTACTTCCTTATTCTCTCATGGGAAAAAATGTATGTGCAACACAAGGATATTAAAGCTGCCCAAAGACCTGCTTAACAAACAGCAGCAGCCAAGATCATTTGTAAAGAGTATATTTTTTTCACACGAACCTTGACTGAAGTTAAATTTCATATTTGGTAATGCAGGACTGTGAAGTAACAATAGATAAGCAGAAACAGCCTCTTCCCTTCCTATCACCAATGATCAATGTTGTGGTGATGATAGACGAATATTTTATCAGAGAAAAGATGTTGTAATTTGGGAGTGTTTCGAGAAAAGTCTGTATATACAGTGGGAGCAATAATTATTAGAATGGAACTGTGTAGAATTTTAATCATAGGTACATTTTAACATTGAGAGACAGAATATCACAAAATAATCCACAATATAAATTTTATGAATTTAATCATATTTTCACATGAAATAAGTATTTGATCCATAGAACAATAGGACTTAATACTTGGAGAAACCTTTGTTGGCAAGCACAGAAGTCAGACGTTTGTTGGAGTTGTTCACCAGGTTTGCACAGATCTTGGGAGGGATTTTGGTCCACTCCTCTTTGTAGATCCTCTCCAAATCCTTAAGGTTCAGAGGCTGTCGCTTGGCAACTCGAAGCTTCAGCTCCCTCCACAAATTTTCGATGGGATTTAGGTCCACCTCCATGCTTCACAGTGGGGATGGTGTTCTTGGGGTTGTATTCAGCATTTCTCTTCCTCCAAACATGGCGAGTCGAGCTGATGCCAAATAGCTCTATTTTGGTCTCATCTGACCACATCACTTTCTCCCAAGCCTCCTCTGGATCATCCAGGTGTTCTTTGGCAAACTTCAGACAGGCCTGTACATGTGCCTTCTTCAGCACAGGAACCTTGCGCACGCATCAGGATTTTAATCCTTCACAGTATAGTGTGATGGTTCTCTTTGTGTCTGTGGTCCCAACTGCCTTCAGGTCATTAACAAGCTCCTCCTGTGTAGTACTGGGCTGATCCCTGACCTCTCATGATCATTGATATTCCACGTGGCGAGATCTTGCGTGGAGCCCCAGACCGAGGGAGATTGGCGGTGACTTTGTGTTTCTTCCAATTTCTAATAATTGCTCCAACAGTTGTTAACTTCTCACCAAGCTGCTTGCTTATTTTCTTGTAGCTCATCCCAGCCTTGTGCAGGTCTACAATTTTGTCCCTGATGTCCTGAGATAGCTCCTTTGTCTTGGCCATGGTGGAAACGTTGGAATCTGATTGATTGTGTGGACAGGTGTCTTTTATACAGCTACATAACGATGTAACAAGTTGACACAGGTGTTTTGGGTAATGAGTTGAGATTAGGAGTGCTTCTAACTGGTCTGTGGGAGACAGAATTATTGCTGATTGATAGGGGATCAAATACTTATTTCATGCAAAAATACAATAGTCAATTTATAATTTTTTTATGATGTTGTTATTGTGGATTATTTTGTGATATTCTGTCTCTCAATGTTAAAATGTACCTATGATTAAAATTCTACACAGTTCCATTCTTTGTAAGTGGGCAAACCTACAAAATCAGCAAGGGATCAAATAATTATTGCTCCCATTGTATATCACGTGGGAAGAGTGCAATTTTCAAACTTCATGAAGACACAAGACAGCGACTGCTTAGACTTCAATACTATTTTATTGAGTATCCAGCAGCATCAGTGCTTTTCATCAGAATAACTTTACTGTAACATTCAAATAAAGTAAGAAATAATTTTGGATTCACTTTTGATAATACCTGAATACTTGCATTTCGGGGGCGGCAGGATAGCCAAGGGTTATAAATCTTCATTGTAGTGTATCACCTGTAATATTCACACTTTTCAAAGTCAGAAATCCTCTGCTTGTGATTCCAGACATGGACACACATAATAAGCTTTTAAAAGCTTGAGGAAGTACATTACATTCATATTGATGGATTTACAGTTTCCGAAAGGCAAAATGGTGCACGTACTGTGAATCAAGGATCAGGAATCTGATTTATTGTGGCTACATATGAACTATGTTTTGAATTGCTACAGTAGAAGTAGCCCAAAAAGCAGAAAACATGCCTATTTACCTAAGTTATCCCAACCTTACTATTGTTGGATTGTGTTTAATGGATAAAAGGAATCGTATTGTAAACCTTAGTGTAAGTCAGTAACCATGCAAATATTCTCAAACTCTAGGGGAACGGTTCATGGCAATGCGCCCAAGGGAATTATGGGTAGGATATGTGAACTACGTGCCCTTGGTGGGCACTTCTGCCAACATGGTGGATGGCTTCATTGCGCTGCTCCAAGGAGACCGAAAGACCGCGGAGGCCAAGGGCTATGAGGACTTCCTGGGTAGGCAATGGGCAGGATGGAGGATTTCTTTGATTTGTTGTTACTCAATTAAAAGATTCTGACCTCCACTGCATTTCACGTAATTTACTGCATATGACAGCATACCCGTTCTGCTATAGCTCTCTACTACTATTGCTAGTATAACGGTTATAATACTACTAAAAATGTTACCAAAGTTTATGAAACAACCACTGCTACGAAAGCTATATAAACACTTGCATTTTGTTGGTCAACAGGCTAAGAATATCTGACGACTACCAAAGAATTTTGGAGCGCAATGTAGGGCCCAGTGTCAGAAAGCTGGGTCTCCGTCACAGGTCATGGGTCTTCCAGCAGGACAATGACCCAAAGCACACTTCAAAAAGCACTCAAAAATCGTTTGAGGGAAAGCGCTGGAGAGTTCTGAAGTGGCCAGCAATGAGTACAGATCTGAATCCCATAGAACATCTGTGGAGAGATCTCAAAAAAGCAGTTTGGAGAAGGCACCCTTCAAATCTGAGTGACCTGGAGCAGTTGGCAAAAGAAGAGTGGTCCAAAATTCCAGTAGAGAGGTGTAGGAAGCTCATTGATGGTTACAGGAAGCGATTGTTTTCAGTAATTTTTTCTAAAGGTTGTGCTACCAAATATTAAATTGAGGGTGCCAATACTTTTATCCGGCCCTTTTTTGATTTAGGTGTAAAATTATATCTGATTTGGATTTTTGTCTATTCTTTTTTGTGTTTTTTCATTGCAAGCCAAACAAATAAAGATATTAAAACCAAAACATTTGTAATTGCAACAATTTTCTGGGAGAAACTGAGCATTATCTGACAGAATTGCAGGGGTGCCAATACTTTTGTCCATGACTGTATGTTCATAAACACCCACACACACGCATGCACGCACACACACACACGCACACACACACACACACACACACACACACACACACACACACACAGGTGTTGGCTAAAACCAACACCTGCGCCCATACCAACCCTTTTTGGGTAAGATTGCAGATGCCTAGTCAAGCAGAAAACACACTCATCTCAAAAGTATTAAATGAGTTTGTACTGACAGGAGAAGAGTATATAGGTACTCCAAACACAAACATGTATATGTGTGTGAGTGTATGTATGAATGGGTGAATGAGAAGCATCAATTGTACAGCGCTTTGGATAAAGGCGCTATATAAATGCCAATCATTTACCATTTAACATTTTGGAAAAAGGCAAGCATTTCCTGGATGTGTTTATGTATTAATGGATCAGAGAATGTGTGGAATGTCTTGCTTTGCTGTTTGTCAGCAGTTTAGCAAGCCTACCTGTAGATGGCAGCAGTATTCACTTTGTGATTTAACGAAGACTGTGCACTTTTCTCCTCAAAGATGATGGCTTTTATTTCACCTAATATTTGTCCTTAGGTTTTGCTCACATGTTAATGCAGCCTTAAGCAATTATATTCATGGTGAATTATGATTATTGGTGAAGAGAAACGTGAATGTACTTGAGAGAATTACGAATCGATTTAAACAGAATTTATAATAAGTTGAATGAATCAATCCATGCCACATCATTCAACATTCTGATGTGAACTTGAATTTTCAGGTGAATTTTATTTGTTTTTCTTGATCATCATTGTGTAAAACAAATTCCCTTTGGGCCAATATAGGTTTTTCATTCAGTGATTATAGACATCCATCCATCCCATCCATTATCTGAACCCGCTTATCCTGAACAGGGTCGCAGGGGGCTGGAGCCTATCCCAGCATACATTGGGCGAAAGGCAGGAATACACCCTGGACAGGTCGCCAGTCCATCACAGGGCACACACACCATTCACTCACACACTCATACCTATGGGCAATTTAGACTCTCCAATCAGCCTAACCTGCATGTCTTTGGACTGTGGGAGGAAACCGGAGTACCCGGAGGAAACCCACGCAGACACGGGGAGAACATGCAAACTCCGCACAGAGAGGCCCCGGCCGACGGGGATTCGAACCCAGGACCTCCTTGCTGTGAGGCGGCAGTGCTACCCACTGCACCATCCGTGCCGCCTCGATTATAGACATATTTTGTCTATATAAAGGAAATTGTGAAGGCTGAAGTGTTCTTTTCAAATATTCTGGGAGTTTATTTTGTGCATCTTCTTATGAAACCAAATCTTCCATTTTTGGTTCAAAGTGTCAAAACATTCAGCACTGTCCGAATTCTGAAATACAAAATGACAAAAGTTGCCATAGTTAAGCCAATTTGAACAATAGGCTTCATGATTATGAAGACAATGATCTGATAATGATCACTTTGCATCACAAGCATCACAAAAAAACACATATGAGAGCACTGTTTACCCTTCACTGTTGGCCATAAGGTCAAAAGCTTCATTGATTTCATCCAGGGGAAGGGTTTTGGTCACAAACTCGTCCAGTTGCAGCTTCCCACTCATGACATCACTGACCAGCTTGGGAACGCTCTCCACACTCTTGTAGCCTGTCAGAGACAGAATGCTAACTCCCATCACAGAACCCTGTCTACTCAGTGTGTCAGAAACAGCATTTTAAACGGACTGTACGGTGTATTTAACCAAATATCAATAATCCTTAAGAAACATGAAACATGGAAACATTCATGGTATACATGCGAAATTGACAATATGAAAAATATATCTGAAAAATATTGCGATAGATCAGAAATTAGGTATTGATAAAACGAGCCAAAGCTTTGTAACCTACTGCCGAAGAGTGATCCGCTAGAAACTGCAGGCATCGAGCAGATATGTCCTGACTGTCGTTGTACCCTGTCAACACGCTGACACCCCAACCTTTAACACAGGACTCAAGGGCACTTCTCTGGAAAGGGATGTGATTATCATATGCTACAGATTATCTCTACATGCATTATACATTTTCTCGTTTTCTGTTAACATGGGGACAGACTATAACTAGTGTCTGATTTGGTGCATGTGTGCGTTTTATGTGGATGGGGAATATTTTTGTCCATTGAATATATCAGAAATGTACATGATGTAAAACAAGTCACAGCTTCACCCCGGTTCAGCCTATTGACTTTCAGAAAAAAAGTGAAATAGTGAAATAGCCATGATTAACACATGCTGCACAACTGTACACACATTGCCTAGAGGCACTCCTGCACTTACCCAGAGAATATTTTAGCCTGTGCGGATGTTGCCTGAGCTATACTGGGGTTAACCTTGTCGGTTGATGTAAAAATGTCTCTCAACCTAGATTTAAACCCCTCCAGATATCTAGCTTTTACGCACTGGGATGCCACACTTTCCTCTCAGATCATTAATCTGACACCAAAATATATGACTGTGGATGGAATAAAACAAGACTGGATGGAATAAAATGTGACTGTGGATGGAATGAAATGTGACTGTGGATGGTATAAAATGGGACTGGATTGAATATAATGAGACTGGATGGAATAAAATGAGACGGTGGATGCAATAAAATGAGACTGTGGATGGAATAAAATAAGACTGGATAGAATGAAATGACTGTCCTTACTTTGATTTAACAATTTAAGTGCAGAGAAGTTCACTGACCAGGTTCACTGACCAGCCTTGAGGTTTAGTTAACAGTTTACACACAGGTGTGTAATATGTGTAGAGTTGGACTGCACCCAACCCAGAATCCTGTTACTGTAACAAATTATTTTTTCTTTTTCTTTTTTTGTAGCTGACACTTTTATCCAAGGTGACTTACAGTTGACTAGACTAAGCGGGGACAATCCCTCCTGGATCAATGTAGGATTAAGGGCTCAAGGTCCCAGCAGCTGCACAGATCTTATTGTGGCCACAGTGGGGCTTGAACCACCAATCTTCTCGGTTATGTACCTTAGCCACTAGGCTACAGGCTGACCCAAGAAGTATTAAGAAGCTACACAAAGCTACAGCCCCTGTGTGGAACAATCTGGAAGGTGATGTTACCTCTGGCTGGACCTGAGAAGAACACAAAAAGATCCTTGCTTAGAAACACTGGGATGCAATTTCTGTTATTTTTGGTCATTTTTGCAGAATAATTTCATTTGGTTTCCTTTTCGTTGTACAGGAATTTTAGTCCATGAGCAAAACCCAGAAATGTTAGTCATCATCCAAACTTGGGGATGTATGACAGCATTGTGGCAATGGTAGCTTTCTATGTGTCATCACTCATATAAAAATAGTTAAACAAAGCAGAATATCAAGTCATACATGTAAGCTTACAATTCTGTCTATCCAACAGTGTTATTAGAACTCAATATAACTTGACCTTTTACCTCTTGTGATGTGATAAAGCAATTATAGAATGCCTTAAGATGCCTCTAAATGACGCTTAAAAACTATTTACATTTACATTTTAGTCATTTGGCAGACGCTTTTAATTCAAATAGACTTACAAGTGCATAGGTTCTTCCACATTTTAATAATTTCAGTTAAAGCATCACATCCATAACTAGTAAAATACACATTGAGTGCTGTTTCCAAACAAAAATACAGTCATCGTAAGTGCAATTTATTTTAACACTCTTTTTACACTTGTCTGGTGCCACCAATAGTGCTGTAATTTGACAGAACACAAGATAAGCTTTAAAATTATGTATGATATGTATATCAGCAGAAATAACCCTCTTCGTGAGAAGAAATGAAACCTGAGGTGATGGAATAGGATAGATACAAATAACACCTAGAAAGCTACCATTGCTGCAATGCTATCATTCATTTTCTACATCATTTCATTTTCTAATACTTGGGCTATCCAAAAAAATCACTATGAAACATAGTGGGCATTACCCCTGGCTCATGGATCACTTGGAACAATTAGATTCACAGATACAGTCCGTCCCCTTTCATACTCTAGTTGAGTTTTTCTTTTTCTTTTTTGTCAGTAACAGAATAACATTTTCACTGCTAAATCAGCTCTTACAGTGTACATATGATCCCTATTTGACTAATATGTACACTGTTTCAGTTGAATTAACATGGACATTTTACTGTACACAAGCTAATTATATATATGTATCTTTATTTTCAGTACGCATTTTTACACAAAGAGGAAGTTGTCATCCAGCTCCATGTATGACAAATAGCAAACAAATTATTAATTAATAAAGGTGTTTTATGAGCCCATGTAACAAAACATTAAAGCAATCATGGAAAAAACAAAACAATTGATTTATTATTTTATGTATTACTGTTCATGCAAGAACCATTTTGGAACACTAATGAAACACCATGAATTGTATGTCCGTTTGGTTTTTATGCGTACTTGTGCTTGTTTAGTACTTTGGTACTTACCAGCTCTTGTCACAGGCTGGGATTCCGGCAGAATCTGCGCTCCCGGCACTGTGACACAAAAAGAGGAATGACCGTGTCTCCTGAAAAAGAGGAAAAGAGATATTTACCTTTCGCCGATTAGCAGTACACTTTTCAAGTAACCTGAACAAACTGCAGAGCTCACGTTCTTTTACATGCAGTCCATTTACAAGACTAGGGGCCAGATTTACGTACATGAAACTCGCAGCGCAAAATGCAGCCTGATCAGGGTATGTTGGTGCGGTAACAGATTGAAATTACAGCTCAGTAAGTAATCAGCGAATGGGACTGCCTACGAACCGCACTTTGCGAAAGAGGCAGATCTTAAACAGCCAGTTAAAACATGTGTTTAGTGCATTTGATAGCTTCACTGTGTGTGGCTTATTCCTTGTATTGGCTGCCACGTAAAAACGTATCTAGAGCAGTGCACATATTCCAGCTGTGACAGCTATTGTCGTTTGAAGTAAATGCGAGATGTACTGTAACGTTACATTACATTACATTAATGGCATTTGGCAGACGCTCTTATCCAGAGCGACGTAGAACAAAGATGTTGCAATGAGCTTGACTATTGTCGGGATAGAATGGGAACGTTGTGTCGGAGGTTCCATGATATATTTCATTTCTCCCAGAAGCGCAATTATTTGTATGGCTGGTAGTTTGTCACAGAAGTCTTTCCCCATTTATTTTCTGTGATTGTTTTAGAGGATAACAAATACAAACACACAGCCCTGTTTTTATTCTCTCTGTTTCTAACAATGTTCTGTTAAAGGCAAAAAGCATGCGGACAAAAGTGATTAAAAGCAGCATACCAATGCATTCATCCATCCATCCATCCATCCATCCATTATCTGAACCCGCTTATCCTGAACAGGGTCGCAGGGGGGCTGGAGCCTATCCCAGCATACATTGGGCGAAAGGCAGGAATACACCCTGGACAGGTCGCCAGTCCATCGCAGGGCACACACACCATTCACTCACACACTCATACCTACGGGCAATTTAGACTCTCCAATCAGCCTAACATGCATGTCTTTGGACTGTGGGAGGAAACCAGAGTACCCGGAGGAAACCCACGCAGACACGGGGAGAACATGCAAACTCCGCACAGAGAGGCCCCGGCCGACGGGGATTCGAACCCAGGACCTCCTTGCTGTGAGGCGGCAGTGCTACCCACTGCACCATCCGTGCCGCCCCCAATGCATTCAGCCAACTTATATTTTTTACTAGCGGCAACGATTTTTGGAAACTTCAAACACTTATTATTGTTATGGTTGAGCACGTTATGTCAGTAATTCCCCACTGCTTCGCCTGAGATATTCTATATATTCTAAATATATTCTGTGACAAACACATTTTGACAGTTGCTGTAGGCTCTGGTGAGCCGTATCGGAGGATTCTGTGGCCCAGCATGCTTTGGGGCACCTGCTCACCTGGTTTAAACCTGGTCACACCCGGTCCCACTCTCTCCACAATCCCCGCGCCCTCGTGGCCCAGCACCGCGGGAAACCCCTCCCCCCGGCCACGCTCGCGGAGGAAGTGCAGGTCTGTGTGAAAGCGATTGCAACAATCTGCAAATTACATACATCACGCAAAGGTACAGATCACAAAATCAATCCAAGATACTATTCACAAAATATTCTTGAATGGCAAAGCAGTGAAGCAGCAGTGTCATACCTGTAGCAGACTCAGGAGATTTCCACTACAGGTTCTGCTGGAGGGCATGTGCTGTACCAGCAATGTGTCCCTGACTGCTTCCATTATACCAGGGCTCTGGCCAAAAAATCTAAATCCAGCACTGGTTTTCGTTTCTCCTGGGTCATTAGTGCTACTGACTGGCCTGACTGTCTTCACACCTGACTCCCAGGTAAATTTAAAAACAGCAGTTCTCAGCCCTCAAGGACTGGAAGTTGCTGATGCCAGCATTATAGCAACCCATGGAATGAAGACATACAGTCTGCCTCCACCGAACCTCAGCAGAGAAGTGCAGCCCAGCTGGGAGACTGCAGAGCATAGCTTAAATTAGCTGGTTGCATGGCCTTCTAGGGACCTTCCTGAACTGATGATTATGAGCCATTGTGTTCGATCTGAAAATACCACCAGGCATTCTAAATTTTTAGGGAAATAAAAGTAGGCAACAATAGCTAACTCAAAAATTTTTTTTTTTAAATTATCCAGTGAGCTCCACAGCTTCTACATTTCTGTGTCCACACTAGGGTCATGACAAAAACCATCCCACTTTGAAAACCGTGTAACTGATACTGCTTATGACCATATCTCACTTATGAGTAGCCTACTGACAAAAATAATTGTATTTTCAATTTTTTCAACACACTTTAATAGTTTCATTTAAATGTCAATATTGTAAGTCAGATAACAGCCTAATTGGCAAATTAAGATGTAACATTTACATTGACATCTTGCTCACTGATGTCAACAGTAGTCTGTAGTTTAAGCTATGGAGGCTACATCCAGACATCTCTCTTCCCTATGACAGCCTTGGTTGGCATGAAATGTGCAAATCTGCTGCTATTGCTATTTTTTACAGACAGGGTTGTGCACTCAAAATTCCATGGTCACGTTAATGTCCAATATCGGTCGTAATCGCAGTGCCTAAGGCCCCTGCCCCAGGCCACTGCCGCCCTGCACTTTATCACCTGGGAGGCAGGAGAGGATTACCAGGACGTGGAGCAGTAGCTACACCTAACACTGTAAATTTACTGCTGGCAAGCAGTTAAGCAAAATTGATGTTCGTAGCATTTTAGATCAGCGCCTTGTCCAGCAGGCCACAGTGTCTGCAGGTATTCACCCTGACCGTTTGCTACACCACCTGATTTCAGTAATTATTTTACCTGCTTGGTTCAGATAATACGCTAATGAGGTGTAGCTCTGGAACGGGCGGTCTGCTCCCAACTGTCCACTTATCTTCTCCAAAACAATCTCCATGACGCGAACCAGTCTGGCTTCAAGAGTGGCCACTCCACTGAGACTGCCCTGCTCGCGGTCACTGAGGCACTCCACTCTGCTAAAGCCAAATCCCTCTCCTCTGTCCTCATCTTCCTCGACCTGTCAGCCGCCTTCGAAGTCAACCATGAGATTCTGCTCTCATCGCTGTCTGGGATGGGTGTCACAGGGTCGGCACTCGCTTGGTTTTCTTCCTACCTGTCTGGTCGCTCCTACCAGGTGACTTGGAGATGCTCAGTCTCTGACCCTCACCCCCTACAAACTGGAGTCCCGCAGGGCTCAGTTCTTGGGCCTCTCCTCTTCTCGCTATACACCATGTCTCTTGGTTCTGTTATCTCTTCCCATGGCTTTTCTTATCACTCTTACGCTGATGACACCCAACTCTTCATTTCCTTCCCCCCCGACACCCAAGTCACCACACAGATCTCTGCCTTCTTGGCTGATATCTCTGCGTGGATGACTTCCCACCACCTGAAGCTCAACCTTGCCAAAACTGAGCTTCTCTACATCTTCTCTACAGTCCTCTCCGTCAATCGACCTCTCACTCACTGTTGAGGACTTTGTAGTTTCCTCCTCCCGTACGGCAAAGAATCTTGGGGTGACTCTTGATAACTGCCTCACCCTGGCTCCACAAGTATCCTCCACTGCCAGAACCTGCAGGTTCTTTCTGTATAATATACGCCGCATCCGTCATCTCCTGACGGAGAAAGCCACCCAGCTCCTAGTCCAGGCACTCGTCATTTCCCGCCTGGATTACTGCATCTCCCTCCTAGCCGGTCTCCCAGCGTGCGCCATCAAGCCCCTCCAGCTGGTCCAGAATGCTGGAGCTCGCCTGATCACCAGTCAGCCCAGATCGGCTCATGTCACCCCGCTTCTCATTATCCTCCACTGGCTTCCTATTGCCGCACGCATCCGATTCAAGGCCCCACCTTACATACAATCCCTGATCACTCCCTACTCCCCAGCTAGACCACTCCGGTCTGCCAGCTCTGGTCGCCTTATGGTTCCCTCTCTACGTGCACCTGGCGGTCGAGCTGCACGTTCACGCCTGTTTTCCGTTCTGGTTCCTCAGTGGTGGAATGACTTGCCTACCACTGTCAGGACAGCAGAATCCCTCCCCCAATTTCGACGCAGACTCAAAACACACCTTTTCAAACTCTACCTTAGTCCTCCCTCCTGATTTCCCCTGCCCCCCCCCTTTCTGATACCCCTAGCCTTGTCTAACCCCCCCCCCCAAAAAAAAAAAAAAAAAAATTTGCACTTATGATGACGACTATATGTTTAGAACAGCATTCCATGTGTATTTTCTTAGTTCTGGATGTGATGCTTTGACTTGTGGTAGAACCTATGTACTTGTAGGTCACTTTGGATTAAAAGCGTCTGCCAAATGACAAAAATGTAAATGTAAATGTAGCGCACGGTTGAAGAAAATGCCTGCAGTCACTGCAGCCCGCAGGATGTGGAGTTGAGTTGTGATAGAGTCATATGTGCATGTGCAACAAACCTCACTTTGATTTAGTACTGACAGGCAGAATCCATTTACCTGAGACTCTGTACAACATTTAGCCAAAGAGTCATCAGATAAACATGTTCAGTTTCTTCTTACTGACTTCAAGCCCAATAGCAGTGGCCCAATCAAAACACAAAATGGCAAAAATATTTAACACAAAAAAACTGTTCTTTTGCAGTTCATTTTGCATTGCATCTGTTATGCATCTTTTTGCATAATTCTGAGCATATAGTGCTCTATGGGTCCCCTGCCATATTAAATTGGCTGCTATTTAGAAATATTGATCTAATGATAATAATGATCTTCCTTATATTTTAGTTCAGGCCTGACTGCATCATTGCCTCTTATTGCCTCTTTCTGCTTGCAGCTATACTCTTCTTTCATTGGTTCTGGCAAAGGAGGACATGGACTGTAACTTTCATCATTTTCCCTGTTCACTGTTGCAAAACTGTGACTTACTTTACGCAAGTGGGTCACTGTTGAACAGTGTGTTTACTTTTCAGTTTTTGGGGTCATACTCTTGAGGTCAATCATTCAAACAGCCAAAATAGAGAAGGTATTTATTTGTATGAAGTAAAATGTGCAGTAGTACCAGAAAAAGTCCCATTGTATTTGTAATTGAAACATTTAACCTGAATTACTTTTATTAAATATCCACATTCATAAATGCACAGGATGTGAAAATTGTAACAGGATTGGCAAGAGAGTCTGCTAAATGATTAAAATGTAAATGTACAGATGAAGATTCACCTGGGTTGTTAGTTGGATCAACTAAAGTTTTTGAAACTACCCAATGTATTCAACAGCTTTAACAAACTCGGTATGCATTGTAACTCTGCAACATTAAACAATTATGCCCGTGGTAGCTTGAAGAACCCGAAAGAAAGGCTGTGTCCTAACAGTACTGTCATTATTATATAAGACTAAATCACTTCATACCTTCATCTTAAAGCTGATTTATGGCTACAGTAATAAGGATGGGAATACTGTTTTGAATATGCTTTTTATGTCTTCAATATATTTTTTACTTTGGTCACATTTTTTGCAAAACATAAATAAAATGCATACGAATTGCATACAAATACTGGACATAGGTGACTTTACATTTTTCCATCCATCCATCCATCCATTATCTTAACCCACTTATCCTGAACAGGGTCGCAGGGGGGCTGAAGCCTATCCCAGCATACATTGGGCGAAAGGCAGGAATACACCCTGGACAGGTCGCCCGTCCATCACAGGGCACACACACCATTCACTCACACACTCATACCTATGGGCAATTTAGACTCTCCCATCAGCCTAACCTGCATGTCTTTGGACTGTGGGAGGAAACCGGAGTACCTGGAGGAAACCCACGCAGACACGGGGAGAACATGCAAACTCCGCACAGACGGGGATTCAAACTCAGGACCTCCTTGCTGTGAGGTGACAGTACTACCCACTGCACCATCCATGCCGCCACTTTACATTTTTGTGAAACTTAATTAAATTAAATGAATAACTCCAAAAAACTTCATTTTGCTAAAATGTGTAATTAAGAGATGAATGTGTCCAAATATTGAGGAATAATTCAATCAAATCCATTTCAACCCCAAGTAAAACACTTGTAAAGGCAGTTACATCATAGGCTGTAAGAATGGTCTATTAAAAGTAATAGCATACATACCTTTCCTACAGTAGCCATTGTAAGAAGATGAGTAGCTTACTGGACACCCTCTGTGAACGACAATCTGGCTTACGCCCTATCTCCTGTGTAAGCACTGAACGTCTGTCATAACATTTTCTACAAAGACTGTTTGGTTGGTGGTATGTGCGGATTGAGATATATCCTACAAGGGCATCAGTAGGTTGCTGGTTCACCAGCGAGAAAATACAATTCAAGTAACGTTAACGTTAGCTAACTCTGAAGCAACTTGTAATGTTGAGAAGTACAAACTGAAATATTGCAATTATATTTTACTTGCATAGATCACGTTTTTGCAACATTAGCTGTCCCTGCCGACATTTAACAGCCATGTCTCCCAATTTGTCCGGCTCCCATTCACTCCTATTCATTTTAGTGACCTCGCCGAGTTTTAATGCACACACTAACTAAGGATGATTGTAGCTACTTAGCAGAGTATAAACGCAAATGATCTGATTTTGGTGCATTTGCGTCATTTTATTGCCTTAAAAAAGAAAAAGATGATCCGCAAAATGGTTCGTAATTGATGTATGTATTCTTGATTGCGATAGCACATCAGTAACACATTAATGTGCGCGCGCATTAAAATGACCAAACTACGGAGCAAAGATACACCCGAGAACAGCTTATCAGCTGAAAAAAATACAGACAATTTGACGTCAAAACTCTCTTTAATATATGAAGCTATTATCCTCCGCAGTAAGTGTGTAGTTTAAAACTTTATTTTGGTGAGGTCATAAAAATGTACTGGAGTGTTCCCAACCCTGTTTCTGGATCTACTTTCCTGTACAGAGGGTTGGTAACCACTGTGTAGAATAATTGAGTGTGTTGTACTCTCTTGAACAGGAGATGGCAGTATAAAAAAAAGTAAAGAAGACACAAGATGAAAGGAATGTGGATCCCCAGTGATAAATGCCTCAAAATTAGTGTGCAGCTTGTGCAGCTTGCAGTGTCTTGGGTGGCATACTAGGGAGCGACACTATCAGAGCAGTGACCCGTTCAGCACCAGAGCGTAAGAATGTCAGGGGTCATTACAGATGCTGTAGACAAGCCAGGCGCTGAGCTCCAAACTCTTTAACAATGAAAGTTCTTGAAGAGGCCATGTCGGTTTCATTATCGGACATGCATAATCCGTGCAAAGTGTAGCATAATGCTATGTGAACAGAGCTTGTGACTGAGGTTGTGAGTTTGATTATGGTGTAGCCCTGGTGTGGCAGCCTAAAGCAAGGTACATAGCGTGAATTCCTTCAGTACCCATGCTGCTCCATAGGTACATAAAGAGTATAAGTGTCTGTGCAAGTGAGCAATGCGTTTGGATTGGGTCCAGAATGTGTGGCATGTTTAAAGGTTAGCTGAATATGCCTACTAGTAGTAGTATTCAGCAAACATTTCCAGATGAAACGTGAAACCAAAGCCACATGACCTTCGCACAGAACTGGCAGAATGGCCACTTCATTGCTGCAATACACATCTTCTCACCGCTTGTACAGTCTGGGAGCAATTTTCATGTGCAACCTTTTCCCTCCTTCTTCATGCTTTGCATTCTTTAATTATGGGGCTAAAGCAAAGGTTTATTGCTTATCAAATCACATGCAGGGAGGGTGTGCAAAGTCTGTTTACTTCTGTAAATAATTCCCTTTGTTTCACAGATTTGGCCTATCCATTGTACACACCCAAAAGGACAAGGGCCCCAAAACAGTTTTAATTTTTTTATTACCCTCAGGGAGATGAGAACACAGAAACAAGTAATAAAAGTATTATTGCCATGAAGTATATTGCCACAAAAGGTAACGCATAGTCATATCATGAAAGAAAAATAGGATAAATGTCGAGAAATCAATAAATGAGAATTAGTTTAATTTTGTTGCAAGGACACAAGTTATACAAGATATATTTTAAGTTTTTGGAAGATGGCGGCACGGATGGTGCAGTGGGTAGCACTGCCGCCTCACAGCAAGGAGGTCCTGGGTTCAAATCCCCTGTAGGGACTACAACTTCCACATTCCCACAGGAAAATTCTGCGACGTCCACCACGAATGACATCTAACTTGGTTCAGCCAATCCCGTAATGGCGGGAGCAATAAACGGTCCCGTATAAGAGCAAGACACGTTCTTGGGATCTCTCTTCTGCTTTTTCTGCCTCTTCTGCTTCTACTCTTCGACACACCCTTTTTGGCCATTCGCTTCAGCTCATCTGCTCCGAGACTCGGACAGAGGCTGAATGCTGCACAGCGCACTACCAGGCCTACGGACACACCCAGTTACCTCGCGGTAACTACGTGGCCTATAGTGAGTGGAAATTGTTGTACGCGGAACGCTACATCAGTTTACCCCAATAAAGCTCAACAACGAAACAGCAACAAACTTTTACACCTGGAAAAGGACCAGCGGATCAGACGACAACGCGCTGCTAAGACGGGAACACCCCAGCCTGCGCATCTCTCCCGGACACCATTCACAGCACCATCGCCGCTTCTACAAGGACAGCATGTCTTTTGGATCCAGCAATGCGTATGGACTCAGTAAGAAAACAAACATTCAGGCATAGCCAGTGTTTAGTTTAGTCTTCACTGTTTTTGTGAATCTGTGTTTCAATATTTACCATCCAACCATTGTAATGTGTTTGGTTAGCTACATATATATGTACGTGAATTGATTCGCCGTCTTTTGCGCATATATAGAGTAAAACTACGCAAGTAGTCCCTTCTCACAGCTAACTCTAACTTATTACCACACCCAGAACTCTAGCTTACTCAAACTAGCTACTCCCACCTTTCCTTTGTTCAAGCGACACACGCGATCGTGCGCAACCACACAAACACGCCCTAACTTAACATACTAACTTCCCCTACTAATTCCCATTCGTTTATTTGTTATGTGTTTGTATGTTTGTTTAATAAATATATTTTATTAAACCCCGGTGTCCGTTTTGGAATCGCATAGACATGAGAGCCGAGTTAAAGCAGTCTTTCGAAGAACTTCCAACCTTCAGGTTATCGGTATGTTCAATCATTAATATTGGTTATTTTAATTAATTAAAATACTAAATTTGTGGTTGGATATTTCTGATAACAGTAATTTTATGAGACTGATTACTTTTCGCAGTTATACTGCTACACAACGTTTAACTGGCGCCCCGTTTTCGTAGAGAGTAAAATCCCTGCGTTATTTGGCGGGCCGTGCGAGGACCCTACATAATTTGGAGTCCCGTGCGAGGACCCCTACATATTTTGGTGCCCCGTGTGAGGAAGACAGCTTTGGCTCAAATTTCATGTCTTGTGACTTCATAACGAATTCCCCTCCATATTTGGAGTCTGCATGAGAAAGACAAGCTTTGGCTCATGTCACGTGACTCCAGAACGAATTCTCGGCATTCTTTCTCAGCTAAATTGCCACAAGTGCAATTTTCTGAAAAGACCACTAGATGTCACCCTTGTACCATTTTTGAAAGCCTGCATGAGCCGCTTTCTCAATATGCTGCCCCCTCGTGTAACATTGTGGCATTACATTCGTAATCTTACACGGTAGTTTGTTGATTGGCATTTACCTTCCGGTATAATACGTATTATCAATAATAGTATTATTAGCCGCACTGTATTATTAATTATAATTACTTTGTCAAAGTAATTTTAATAATTAATTGAATTTTACATTTAAATCCAAATTTAATTGTAATTTCAACCAATCACATTCTGGTATTTAGGATTAATGTGATCAGCATCACAGTTCCTATTTTACGGTCTGAATATCCGCCATATGTTCGGTCATTTTGCTGTTGTTGCATTGCAGTACCGCTAGTGCAACGCGAGTCCCTGTGTGATGCTATAGCTACCTTGTACTATAGTTAGAGAATATTCAAAGAGCGTTTTAAATTCTTTATCCTTCATCACAACTTGTATGTTGGATTATTTTGGTGAACAATTCATTGCCAACTTTTAGGAGCTCAAGGCCCTTGTGAAATAGTTAACTTCAAGAGTACCCTCTTAAGTTACTGATTCAGCTTTTAGCTTTATTTGGCTTGAGATATGGAACCCATATCTATTGATGAGTACCTTTCCTTTTTAGCCCATGGTTTAGCACCTGGCTACATAGCTTTCCTCAATCAGATGAACCTCACTTATTGTAGGAAAGAAATGTTCTCATTAATCAACGAGGAAGGTCACTCCCCCAACCATTCAAAAGATCCAATTCTAAGTTGTCTGGTCTTGAATTTTGCCAGACAGATTAGTCTTGCTCTCCAGAGCAACAAAAACTTAGAATCAGAGATGGCATACCTCAAAGGACAACACACCAGTGTTTTACTTGAGCTTCAAACTGTTGGCAAGAAAGCAGTACAATACTTGCGTGATCTGCATTCAGCCGAATCAGATCTTTGTTCCTACAGAGAGGAATTATTTCAGTTGAAGAGTGGATGCCACAAGCTACCACATCCACTCTCTTCTGTAAGCCTGCTTTCTCAGGCTTGCCCAACTCCAGCTTCTCCTGCTTCCTCCTTACACCACAAGGCGGGGGAAGGGGGGTCACAAATTGATTCGGGTTTGTCAGATCCCGGTTCCACAGCTTGCTCTGATGGAGACTCGTCAGTCTCCTCAGATTGCAGTGCTGTTGACCACCCATGCAATGGTTTGCCCACCTCTTCCCTGGAGAGGGAAAGGGGGGACTCCATCCCAACGGTGGTCCATCTCCGCAAGGGAGAAACAGTCAGGCAAGTACAGGACTGCACCTTCCATGCCCACCCCTCTCATGAGGAGGTCAGGGAACCCTCCCGGGAACACGGTAGAGGAGATCTAACGTTATTAATTGGGCACACAAAAAGCAACGCTAATCCCGCTAGCTTTCCCTTTATAACTGAGAGGATAGGTGACAGCTCTGTACAGTACACTGACAGCGACAATTCATCTTCTGCCAACCATTGTGAGAATGACAGTTTTGTAGCTCCACCCCCTAAACCAAACCGAGGACGTCGAGCTCCGCATGAAACGCATTCACATTCAAATGTGATTTCAGGCTCTCCTTCTCCAAACAGGCAGACTAGTGCAACTTCACATGGTCTTCGCTTTGAGGAGCTAGAGGCCATGGCGAAGTATGTCCACACATTTGACCCCAAGGACTCCGAATTTAACATTCAGAGTTACTTGAGAGAAGTTGACTACTGTCTCTCGGATCTGCCCAGGGCAACCGATCGAGAAAAGGTACGACTTGTATGGAAAACCTCAACCAGAGAGATCCATACATTTATGGAACAACTTCCACCACAGGTTCGTTCCAGCTATCCCAAGGTTTGTGAAGCGTTGGTAGCTGAGTACCTGCCACGGTTTGATCAGGCCACAGCCATGATCAAATCTGTGGAGGTTAAACATAGCCGTACAAAACGACCAAAAGACTTTTACCAACGACTTAAACATGCTTTTTTCCATGGCAGAAACGGACCAGGCTTAGATGAAGATCAAGCCTTCAAATCCCTTTTTGTGCACAACCTGCACCCCTGTGTCCGAACTCATGTTTCACTGTTTTCAAGGGGCCAACACTCAGCCCTTGAATTAAGAAATGAAGCCCAAATGGTCTGGGACACTTTAAGGATTGTGCCCAGGAATGAGGTATTGGAAACAGCTAAGCACGTTGTTCCAACCAAGCCCGCCGGCACTTCCCAAGTTGCCCCATTAAAGTCTAATGGCTCAAAACAACGGCATGTGAGTAAGTTCCCGGTTAAGAGCCACCGTGGTCTCTTCTCACACTCTGATTCCAGCCGGAATTGGAGAGAAGACCGACCCGGCAGGCCCAAGCCTCAGAGTCACCAGCATGACTCTGATAGGGAAGATACCTTGTCTGAAGAGAGCTTCTTCAGTTCCTCTGAGGACAACTAAAGCCTCTAACCTTTGTTCAGTAGTGTGTATGCCTTGAGTAACCACTCCAAAGAGCTATCTGGTCTTGTTCAACCTCCATCAAAAGACGTTGAATAAGACTGATCTATAGCCATGGTCTCCTCACAGGCAGACTCCCAGCTGAAGCTTTGACCACTTTCTTTTGCACACCTTTCCTACCAAAGGGGGGTGGCAAAATAAACTGGTAGTTTATAGCAGCCACTTAGATTTGCATGTAGCAGCAGCAAATGCAGATCGTAAGTAGGTACTGTAGAGTTAAATCCGACACCTGTTATAACTCGTAAACGTTCATTGCTTCTTTCCACACCTACTGAACCATCGTAAAGTATTGCATGTAGAAACTACAGTGTAATCTTTACAAGTATATTGCCACACCCCAGTGTGCCTTACTCCACCTCTTCCCCAAGCAAGACAAGACCACTTGTGAGCTTACCACATCATTTAGAAATGAGACCACCTCTCCATTTCCTTCCCGATGACACAGCCATAAGGTTAAGCTTGGATACAGAAAGCTGCCCTAATTTGAATATGCCCCCACATATTTCAGATGACAACCCTCGTCAGCAACCTGACTGTAGGGACTAGAACAATTGGTCAGTCTGAACAAGACTTCCAAAAAGGCTACAGCCTCTCCATCCTAGACCCCTACATCATCTGAGCATTTTCGTGGCTGGGTCATTCCTGTTGGTGCTCCACCTTCTGGACACCATCCAATAACTAACAAAACACCTGAACTAACAAAACGACTAACCCTTTCACCAAGGTTTCTTATGTTTTGTGACAATGTATTCACTGTTCGAC
Source organism: Conger conger (assembly GCF_963514075.1). NCBI lineage: Eukaryota > Metazoa > Chordata > Actinopteri > Anguilliformes > Congridae > Conger > Conger conger. The sequence continues at coordinate 21,587,706 of NC_083765.1, forward strand.
CTTAGTGTTTCACATTGTTTGTATCATGTGTCTTAGACCAGTTTAGTTAATTGTTGATAAATGCCTGGATGTTTGTCAGTCAATTGTGAACTGTGTTACCGACCCAATGTACTTGACCTGTGGACTGTGAACTGACTTTTGTGCTCTCAAGGAACACTGGCTTCAGCCGCATCCTGAGACCACAGGGGGGATGTAGGGACGACAACTTCCACATTCCCACAGGAAAATTCTGCGACGTCCACCACGAATGACGTCTAACTTGGTTCAGCCAATCCCGTAATGGCAGGAGCAATAAATGGTCCCGTATAAGAGCAAGACACGTTCTTGGGATCTCTCTTCTGCTTTTTCTGCCTCTTCTGCTTCTACTCTTCGACGCACCCTTTTTGGCCATTCGCTTCAGCTCATCTGCTCCGAGACTCGGACAGAGGCTGAATGCTGCACAGTGCACTACCAGGCCTACGGACACACCCAGTTACCTCGCGGTAACTACGTGGCCTATAGTGAGTGGAAATTGTTGTACGCGGAACGCTACATCAGTTTACCCCAATAAAGCTCAACAACGAAACAGCAACGAACTTTTACACCTGGAAAAGGACCAGCGGATCAGACGACAGCGCGCTGCTAAGACGGGAACACCCCAGCCTGCGCATCTCTCCCGGACACCATTCACAGCACCATCGCCGCTTCTACAAGGACAGCATGTCTTTTGGATCCAGCAATGCGTATGGACTCAAAAACAAACATTCAGGCATAGCCAGTGTTTAGTTTAGTCTTAACTGTTTTTGTGAATCTGTGTTTCAATATTTACCATCCAACCATTGTAATGTGTTTGGTTAGCTACATATATATGTACGTGAATTGATTCGCCGTCTTTTGCGCATATATAGAGTAAAACTACGCAAGTAGTCCCTTCTCACAGCTAACTCTAACTTATTACCACACCCAGAACTCTAGCTTACTCAAGCTAGCTACTCCCACCTTTCCTTTGTTCAAGCGACACGCGCGATCGCGCGCAACCACACATACACGCCCTAACTTAACATACTAACTTCCCCTACTAATTCCCATTCGTTTATTTGTTATGTGTTTGTATGTTTGTTTAATAAATATATTTTATTAAACCCCGGTGTCCGTTTTGGAATCGCATAGACATGAGAGCCGAGTTAAAGCAGTCTTTCGAAGAACTTCCAACCTTCACGTTATCGGTATGTTCAATCATTAATATTGGTTATTTTAATTAATTAAAATACTAAATTTGTGGTTGGATATTTCTGATAATTTTATGAGACTGATTACTTTTCGCAGTTATACTGCTACACAACGTTTAACTCCCTTTAAATCCCTGCGTTATTTGGCGGCCCGTGCGAAGACCCTACATAATTTGGAGTCCCGTGCGAGGACCCCTACACCCCGTTGGCCGGGGCCTCTCTGTGCGGAGTTTGCATGTTCTCCCCGTGTCTGCGTGGGTTTCCTCCGGGTACTCCGGTTTCCTCCCACAGTCCAAAGACATGCAGGTTAGGCCGATTGGAGAGTCTAAATTGCCCGTAGGCATGAGTGTGTGAGTGAATGGTGTGTGTGCCCTGCGGTGGACTGGCGACCTGTCCAGGGTGTATTCCTGCCTTTTGCCCAATGTATGCTGGGATAGGCTCCAGCCCCCCTGCGACCCTGATCAGGATAAGCGGGTTCAGATAATGGATGGATGGATGGTTTTTGGAAGATTCATGTGAAATTAATTTTTAGTACTTTCTGATCTGCTTATGATACTTTAAAACCTGTATGGAACTTTCCACATTTTTTCATATAGGTATGCTCATGAAACTGGCCACTGTGGTGGGATTTTTAATTTATTCCTGTTAGAAAACACTCAGAGACAGACAGTAAATAAAATCCAATCTTTACTATGCATAGGGTCCATGTTACATGCAAAAACAAGGACAGAGGTTTCTCTCCTTTGTCTGGATATATGTATGCCCCCTTGGATTAAACATTCCCAATGATCAATATTCAAAGACAATTCCCCACTCTTCTCCTTACTAGATTGTTTATTCATACCCCCCCCCCCCCCCCCCTTCAAAGTACTGTTTATGTAGATACATGTTCTCAAAACATTCCAGCATGATGTATACGCAGGGGCCTGCGCATTCCCTGCGCGTCTGAGAAGTCTATCTTATCTTGTTTTAACTCCCTATGTCTAGGGGGAGGATAATCCCCATGGTAGCCTCCGTGGTGAGGTCTTATGTTTTTGGTTCTGCAGGCTCACAGGCTCCCAAGAGAAGATAATATAGAACACACAGTTTATCGCCGTAGCCTTGGAGGCCCACAGTACAGAAAGGGAGAGACATCGCAACAATATAATAAAAAATAATAAAATAATCACATGAATCTATAATTTCAACAACAGCCACAATCTTCCATATTGTACTGGCCAATATCATCCATATACATTTTTCCATAATTATCCATTTAAAGGTTGCCATAATCATCAGAACTGCCATTTGATTTTATGCATCTCATTACATTACATTACATCTCATACAGGTCAGAGCCATCAGGGTGTGGCGTGGGGGAGGGTAGTGGGAGCCATGTCTCTGTGCTCAACCTCCAGCCTGCCTCTTTTAGGCCATTTTGATGACCGTTCGAATGCTGGAAAGAGAAAATAAATCAGTGAGTGAAATCAGCCTCTGAGTGATAAGCACAATAAAGGGGGTAAAAATGAGACATTAGTTGATGTGCCAATCATTTTATATCTGTCAATATGTGACAGTCAGTGTCAGTGCTGGTTGTATCGGTCGGTCACTCACATCACATTCTAGTTGAAAATGAACTGAAACAAGAAAAACACAAAGATACACTAGCCTGTTTGCTTTGGCCATGGCATTTTTATAAATAGCTTCGTTGGAGTGATTTGATTCTGATATGGATTTTCATATTTTATTGCAAATCGGTACATACAGTGTCTTCTTTAGAATGAAACAGTTTTGACCTTGATGAAGACACTGTGAGTGTCTTTTTGTTTGCACTAAAAGCTGAAAATCCCTGTGCTCCAGACTGATTCCTTTATCGCACTTCACATTACTTATTATGGTATTTGAAAATAAGTATTTTCAACATGCTTTTTAGAAAACACTGTCACAAAAACACGATACAGAGTAGCAGAAGTAGCAGAAGAGCAAACACCAGACACCAGGTAAAATGGCTGTTGAAGTCTAAACGAGTACACAAGAAAGGAGAGACATGTCACTCTGAACAGTGCACTCAGTGCAGTAATCCAGCTAACTCAGTATTGTTGCTTCAATGTAAAGGCCACTGATCACACTATCACTGATCACTGAACCTCAGGCCTGTCTTGTAAAATGGATATGAAAGCCTTGCCTTACTTCATGCCCACCCACACCACCGTCACATATATAACACTGGTGGAAACCCACCCTAAACTATTGCAGTTGCTTAACTTTTTCACCATTTCAGCCATGTCATCAAATAAAGCTGCTGCACATCACTCTGGTGGTGTCAATCGTTCTGAATTGTTGCTTTTGAATTGTTCTGAACACCGGCACCTGGGTACATTTTTATCAACAAGTTTTTGCACACTGGAGAACAATCTATGATTATATAAAGGAGTGTGGATTGCGGGGTGGTTACTCTTTGTGGCTGAAATGAATGGACTTACAAAAAAAGCTGGTTCATTGTGAAAATGTAGATACACTAATGATGTAGAACAGGGCAGCCCAACCCTGTTCCTGTAGGTTTTCACTCCAACCCTAACAAAGCGCACCTCATTCAACAGCTAGAGTATTTATTTGAGCCGCTAATTAGTAGTGTGTTGAAAAGTAGTGTGGGTACTCCAGGAAAACATACTCACACCCATCATTCTGAGCTTGCCTGCATAATAATTTACTCTCTTTGAACCTTTTGTTTTTATGTTATTTTTTGTTGTTTCATTCCTTAACGGGCAGCCTGTAGAGTAGTGGTTATAGTACATGACTGAGACCTGAGGCCCTTGAGCAAGGCCCTTAACCCTGCATTGCACCAGGGGAGGATTGTCTCCTGCTTTGTCTAATCAACCTTACATCACTCTGGGTAAGAGCGTCTGCCAAATGCCATTAATGTAATGTTAACAATTGAGTTTTTTATATTTATGCATTTTACCTTTTCCCACTTGTCATGAGGTCAAAACCCTCATTAATCTTTTCCAGGGGAAGGTTGTGGGTCACAAACTCGTCCACCTTGAGCTTCTTGTTCATGTAGTCATCGACCAGCTTGGGCACACTCTCCACACTCTTCCATCCTGAAGGACAGGAATGTACCACACAAACAGCGCTGAGAAAAACAACACTTTCAAACATGTAGCATAACATGATGAGAAAAAGAACACTTTTACCCTAAGGCACACAGAGAACCAAATTAGAGCGCTGACCAAATTAATTGAGAAAATAAAATCCATCCTGATTTAAAATGGCACATGAAAACAAAGGTATGCAATATCACATTTGTGCAAACAGCCAAGTAGAATTCTTCAAACCTCCATTTGACATGCTTACCCCCAAAGAAAGTTCCCTTCAGTGTACGGCCCAGCAGGAGGCTTAAGGGTGCCAAGGTCATGTCTTTCTCCTGAACGTACCCCACGATCACACAGGTCCCCCAGGCATTACAACACGACTCCAGAGCAGCTCTCTTAAAGGAGAAGAGCACAGATTCACCTCAGCCAGAGTAACATGCAATTCCCAGAACACAGAAGGTAGCAGGCAGACCTTCATGGGCCAGATTTGATTATCCCTAGTGTAGGGTGGCATTAACTCGGGAGGTAAGAGCAGTCGAAGAGAGTTCCTGGCTTGATCCTCTGCCCTGGGTGTGCTGCCCTGAGCAAGAGACCTAACTCCCAATTGCTTCTGATCAGGTAAATGGTGCCTTTCATGGCAGATTTTTGATGTTTTTGCTACAATTGTTGTACACTATATGAATGCAGTCCATTTACCAATCAGTGTATGCCATACATTTTACAGTTTAATAATTTCACTGGTGCCTTTACCTGAAGTGACTTCACAAAAATGGCATTCACATTTTACCAGCGCAGTTGATGGCAGGTGTCAGACAAGTAAGTCACAGAAAGTGTCTGCTCATCAATCTCACCATCACTTCCACGCTGCCGACACACTCCAAGGCGAAGTCCACCCCTCCATTGGTCATCTCTGCCAGCACCTGGCTGATGGGCTTGTCGTGGTCCTTGGGGTTGACAAAGTCAGTCGCCCCCAACAGTTCGGCCTTGGGGAACTTGTCCTTGTTGATGTCCACAGCAAAGATCCTGGATGCCCCGGCTGCTTTACACCCCATCACTGCCGCCAAACCAATGGCCCCCAAACCGAACACCGCGCACGTGGACCCAGGCTCCACCTGGGGGTGGGGGGTGGTGGTTGACAGTATGGAGGTGCCCATATTAAAGTTTCATAGTGCGATTATCTTTGCCAACATTCTCACAGCATATGATATTATCTTTGATAATTATTGAAAGTTGAAAGTCTAGAAACAGTATTAACACACACTTCAATGACTTCAATTGACTGGTTTGGTAATGATTGTGATGTAAGATTATAATGATTGAACCTGGGCTGCGTTTCCTGAAGCCTTCTTAACACGACGTCGTTCGTAAGTTATACCTTAAGCTGTACCTTAACGTTGCAGCGTGTTTCCTGAAACATTCTTAACTTACCTTCTGAAAGTGGTACTTTCGTGAAGTTGGTCCGGACCACTCTTAGCTATACCTTATCGATGTTGTCAGCTCACTCCGCTAGTGGCCACCACTGTTACGACCGCAAGCCTCTGAAATCAGCTGCTGCTCTTAGTTACATCTCAATATGTTAAGTATTATATACACTAATATTTCTACAGTTGCACTTAGCTAATAATATTACTAAAATACCACATTAATGGGCCATTTGTCATGCAAAGAACAAAATTGTACATTAAGAAGGATGCATGTTGCACTTTATTGAACATGTTGCCTAATTGCCTTTTAAATAATATTTATAAACTGACGATTTCCCACTCTCTCTGTGGGCTGGAGTGAACTGAGTAACTTCAGCTCTTTCTTTGATTTGTTGGACGCTGTAGCCCTAAAACTGGAAAATAATGTTTTTTTATTCAGCGCCACGTCCTCAAACAATATCTCCATTTTGTTTGCTGTGAAGCTGTGGGTCCGCTTCTTTGTTTTGTTTCCGCCATAGCTTAAGCTGTTTTTGTGTTGGTGCACTGTTATTGAAAACGTCAGCTAATCAGAGAAAATGGTTAATTACACCAGTAATGGTGTAATGGTGCTTCTGCCAAATCAATCCTGATTGCAAAGTCATTTAAGGCACCACAACAAAGATATTAAAATAATGTATATAAAACATGACTTGCCAAAGAAGGCGTATTGCTCAGTGGTGTAGCAGGACGAGGTGTTATAGCACAATCTGATATCACAAACCATACATACAATACTGTGCAAAAGTCTTAGGCACCTGTATAACACTCTGTACAGATTAAAAAATAATTCAATGAAAGGTCCTAAATAAACGTACTATACATTTTACATTACATTTTACTAATTTGGCAGAATAGTTAAAAACTGAATCAAATCAATATTGAAAATTCAATATTTTTAAAGTATTCCTGCAGTGTTTTATTGATAAAGAACACTACTTTCTCTTATAATGCAGTCAAGCAGTCGCTGCATGGATGGAGTGAATAATCGATCTTAGAATAGTCGATGGGCCCAGTAAAATCGCACGTAGAAGCTATCCCTTAAGCAATCGTCGAAGGAATAGTTTGAGAAACACACCTAGAAAAGTAAACAACTTTAGTAAAGTATGCCTTTAGAGTCTTCGTAAAACGCTAAGAGACACCGTTATCGGGAACCGCAGCCCAGAACTGTTTGGCCCATTGTTAAGCAGCATTGTTTAGAAGCAAGAACACACTAGCAAGCTCATGGCAAACAACCTGGTAGACCACGGAAGACTAGTGTAGTGGTTTACTAGCCAAAAGCAATTTTTCAAGACCTTTGCACTGTAGGTACTGTATGTTTCAATGTATTTGCACTTTATTTTTGTACAGACCCAGAAAGCACTGTTAAACTGAGCTAAATGGTGACTATGTATAAGCGATGTTGCTGTGCTTCTGTAATAAAGCGTAGTGTTTTTAACTCCTTGGCAAAAACGCGCACCTTGGCAGAGTTGATGGCGGCCCCGTATCCCGTGGAGATCCCACACCCCAACAGGCAGACTTTGTCCAGGGGGGCGTCCTTCCGGATTTTGGTCAGTGAGATTTCTGGGACAACAGTGTACTCTGAGAAAGTACCCAAGGCAGAGAACTGATAAATCTCCTTCCCCTGACAGGTGATCCGGCTGGTCCCATCCAAAAGTACCCCCTTCAGGAATTCCTCCCTGCAGGTGAAAAAAAAACTGGCCTGTATGCACACTCACTGATCCCCCCCCCCCCCCCCATCCGTCCATCCGTCCCCAATAGAGCGGGCCAGCTGGGTTTCGGCTTGCTGTATGTGAGTTTGGCATCTACCGATAACAATAACAATAAAAGCATGTGACATTTTTCACACCAAACTAATTGTGTTGTCGGGGAAACTTAGTCTGTCACAAAGAACACTTTCCACCAGACAGTGATGGGTTTCCCACAGTCACGTTTATTCAGCTGAAGAGAGTAGGCTACACCCAGAAAGCACTCAAAGTAGTGCTATAGGATGACTCTGCCCTATACTTGGGCAACACAAGCTCTCATTCACCTCTGCTACCTTCTTATCCACAATTACCATGCTAGGATAAGAGCAGTTTGATTGGACACTAGAAGGCAGTACATTTTGGATTGTCACACGGTTGTCTGTCGCTTCACTAAACAGTTTCTTAACACCCCAGCAGGGTCGGTTCCTGTTCCAAAAAATGTTTTCTTCAGCCCACAGATTTTTGATTGGATTGAGGTCCAGTGCCCGAGATGGCTCATTAACTGGCCAAAATCCTGTGAGAAAAATAAGTGGGAAACAGTCAACACAGACCTCAGCATAATGTTGGAACAACAGGGTGGAACTGCAGTGAAGAAGCAGGATGGAATGGGAGAGCTCATCTTCAGCTACGGAGCTGAACGCTTTGCGGTTGCGGAGAAGAGGAGGAATACACCATCCATCCCAACTAAGTCCAGGAGACAGCAGGATATAGAGTGACTGGTCAAGGAGAGAAGGCAACTGAAGAAACAATGGAGGAAAGACCCAGAGGAGGAGAAGGAGGGAATAGCCCTGTTGCAGGCAGCAACACCTGGAAATGGGCTTCATGGCAGGATGTACCATCTCCCCGCTTGCCTTCACCATGGCCATGGAGGTCGTCATCCGAGCATCACGGTGGGTGGTGGGAGGAGAGCAGCTAAAACCAGGCCTGCGGCTCCCTCCCTCCCATACATGGATGATATAACCACACTCACCACAACCAAGGCATGCACCAGACGACTGCTGAGAAAGCTGCAGGAGAACATCGAGAGGGCCCAGATGAAGATAAAGCTGAGCAAGTCCAGGAGCATATCAGTAGTCAAAGGGAAGCTCTCAGATCAACGCTTCTACATTGGTGATGAGCCCATACCACCTGTCACAGAGAAGCCAGTCAAGAGCCTCAATTGTTGGTACAATGCAACCCCCTCAAGGACACAGAACAAGTGGACCAGCTTTGGCAGGATACCACCAGCGGCCTTGAGAGTATCGACAAGTCCATGCTCCCTGGCAGGTTGAAGCTCTGGTGTCTTCACTTTGGTCTCCTACCCTGGCTGATGTGGCCATTGACCATCTACGAGGTTCCAATCTCAAAGGTTGACAATCTTGAGAGGATGATCAGCTCATTTGCCAGGAAATGGCTAGGTCTTCCCAGGTGCCTTAACAACATAGAGCTCGATGGAAAAGGCATCCTGGAACTTCCCATGTGCAGCTTTACAGAGGAGTATAAGAGCACCAAAGTAAGGCTGGAGATGATGTTGACAGAATCCTGTGACCCATGTGTAGCTCAAACTGTTCCCACCCCGGCAACTGGGAGGAAGTGGACTCCAGCTACAGCTACACAGCAGGCAAAGTCAGCCCTCAAGCACTGGGACATCGTTGGCCATGTGCAACGAGGGGGAGGAGGCCTTGGCCCTGGAGGGAGCAAAACGTCCTGTTGCAAGACAACTCTATCTCAGCGACGAGGCCTTGTGGTCGAGGATTTGCAGAGCAGGCAGCAATGTGCACAAAGGCCATCTCACAAGGAAAGCAAGGACAGTGGATGCGATGGGACGGAGCTGAGAAGAGAAAGTTCTCTTGGAAGGAGTTGTGGAACATGGAAGCATTTAAAACCAGCTTCATCATACTAGCAACATACGATGTCCTCCCATCTCCTCAGAACCTTAGCCAATGGTACGGTGAAGACCCTGCATGCAAACCTGAAGCACATTCTAGTTGGCTGCAAGACAAGCCTTGTGTAAGGCTGTTACACCTGGCGGCACAATCAGGGGCTGAAGTGTCTAGCAGCTATGCTGGACAGCAGACGGACGACCATCAACACCCTGCCTCCGCTGCCATCCCATCCTGCACGTACAGGACATTTTGTCCGTGAAGGCGTAAAGCAACCCAAGACTCGTACACCAAAACCAGTGGCTGGACAGCTGGGAGCAGCAAGAGACTGGAAATTACTGGCCTACCTTGAACAGAGACTCTGCCTCCCAACGGAGATCGCCACGACCAAACACAGCTCACAGTGCCCTGGGAGGAGGCTGTGGATGAGGCCTATGGACGCAATAGGCTTAGGTACGCTGAGCTGGCAGCCGATGCTGAACAAAGGGGCTGGAAAACTATGGTTTGTCCAGTGGAAGTTGGCTTTGTAGGCAAGTCAACTACCAGGCTGCTTAAGGATATGGGAATCTGAGGCCAGGCCCAAAGTCATGCCATCAAAGCCCTCTCTGAAAGGGCAAGTCAGTGGCTCTGGATCAGGAGGAGAGAAACATCTGGGCTACGAAATAACTGCAAGAATGAAATGACATCAAGGGAGTGAGATGTAGAAGGGGTTAAAGTGGAGGGGGGCACACCTGGCACACCAGATGTTGCTGTTGAGCCCTGTTGGAGGTGTCGTATATATAAATATATTTATTTTTAAAAATATTTTGTGCATTGCTAGTCAGTGGCTGGAGTTCCCCGGTAATCTGCAGCATCTTGCCTAGTGTTAGTGTTAGTGTTTGTTAGTGTTTACAGTGACTGATACACAGTGGCAGCAAATACCCAGTGAGAGGCTGTGTAAAATGGCTGATCTTTTACGTTTCTCAGACAGCAAGCAGGCAAATGGCCCCTAAAGACCAAAAACAAAAAAGCAAACGGCGAAGCGAGAAGACAAGAGATGGAGAGGGAGGGAGAGAAAAGACTGCGGGATCTGTACCAGTGTGTCTTGCACATGTTTGTTTTTGGAGACAGGCAGTATTCACACTCCCCACACTGAGCCACAAAAAGAGGGATGACCGCGTCTCCTGCAGAAGAACACAAGAGAGACAGCGCAACACGTTTACAACATCATTGGCCGAAAGCGCTTAATGGCTAACACCTTGTTAGCATAGCTACACATATTTAGGTTGCCGAGTGATTATGGTAACGATGCAGAACTTCACCTTTGGAGAATTTGGTGACCCCGGGGCCGATGCTTTCCACTATGCCAGCTGCCTCATGTCCCAGGAGGATCGGGAAGGTGTGCATTCCACCTTGTGGGAGTGGTGTTTCTCTCAGGACTGCTAAGTCACTGTGACACACCCCAGTGGCCACAATCTGTCCAAAAACCACGCAAGAGCACATTTATGACTGCCGCATCCTCCTAAACACACACACACACACACTTTTACACCATGTTTAATAGGTAATATTGAGAAAAGTGTTTCTCTGGCAGAAGCAGTGATCCAGCATAATGGTTTACTATCAGAAGGACTGCTTCTGTAACCGTGGCAACGCTTGCGTGTGAAGGTGAACAAACCTTAATGCGGACCTCATGGGCTTTGGGAGGGGCCACCTCCACCTCTTCGAGTGAAAGAGGCTTCCGTGGCTCCCAAGCCACCGCCGCCTTACACTTAATAACCTGAAACAGCACAGTCCAGTTAACACCAGTTTATTTTGTCTCAATTCACAATAAGGTACTTGGCTTAGCTGTAGTTGTTAACATTAATTAATGATGTTCAGATTGACTTCTCAATGTTTTTTTATGGAGGTTGGCAGATACTCTGGCTGTTTTCCAGAAAGATTGACTGATTTATGGATAGAAGTAAAACATAAACATAAGGCTTCCTCTGACTGCTAACTTGTTCTATCTGATATTTGGTGGAACAGAAGATTTCCTCGTGTGACTCTGCAAAAACAGAAGATCTCTTCATGCCCCCCCCCCCCCCCCCCCACCCCCCAATTTGATTTAATTCCCATTTGAATTACAAATATAATTAATTTTAAGCATTGACCAGACCATACATTACCTTGCCTTCAGTCCCCATGTCGTCTCTCTGTACAAGTGCCAGGCAGAGTGCCCTGGAGCCAGGTGCATATCAAGCACTATCAGAGAATTGCAAGTTAATGATTGTCAGAAACTGTCATTCTTGTGCATGGAATATAAAACCAACAGTCCAAGTTTGATCAATGCCACTTGAAACATTTAGGAGCTTGCACGAGACTATCAGTCTTTATGAGTCGCCGGGACTTACCTTGTCAAACAGGACAGCAGTCCTTTAACAGCTTAATTTCACCAGTGATGATCCAATGAGGAGTAGATGACTGGAGAGTGGGTCAGAAGTCAGCAATCAAACATTTACTATGCCAGTATTTACTGGAAAATATGAATGGTGAATGGTAAATGGTTGGAATTTACATGATGCTTATAAATCTCTTTGAAAGGAATGAAGGTCAATCTTGGAACCCCTCCTACGAACAAGCTGAAACGTAAGTTACAGGAGCACTTTTCCAAAAAGGCTCACTGACATATTGACTCAAACTCTGCCTGTGTTTATAGTCCTCAAATATGGGTTTCAAAGTGTACATTTGTCGGGCCGTCACTCTGTTTTAAAACATTGTACAGCTGTACAACAATTCAAGCTCATAGGTTGAAAATTGGTTCTAACAGCCACAGCCAATGGTGGTGGGGCTTATTCAGATTGTTCGTGTATCTGCCCAAATTGCACTCCAGACAAGCGATCACTGAAACTCTGTATACTATTGCTTATCTAGTTCGAAAACAATACCAGTTCGCTATCAGTAACAAGCAAATTAGCTCTCACTAGTTATCTTCCCAAATGTACAAATATCCACCTGAGGCACAACATGTGTGCAATCGCTACTATGTTTGCATTGCCTATGTTTTATCATAAGTGGATATTTGTAAATTTGTCAAGCTAATCAACAAGCAAATTAGCTATGGTTAGCTTGACAAATTTACAAATATCCATTTTATAAAATATAGGCAATACAAATATAGTACCTATATTGCACCTTTAAGGTAAAGGAATCTCCAAGCTTTTTTCAATTTAGCACAGAGATAGGCCCTCTATGTCTTGGAAAAGGTCTTTAAGCAATTAATTTACCGTAGCACACATTACTGCAGACAGGATGATATCATTAACAGAGACATCACAGTGTTTTAAATCAGTGGAAGCAAAAGCAACATCTAGTGGCTTAGAAGGCTATTCCTGACAGGAAAATCCTGTAGGCTAAATCAGCATAAAACAGACTGATGTGTGATAAAATATTTAATCAAGCAACAAATTTCTAAATTAATTACTTGAATACACTGTAGTAATAATGGCCTAATAATAATTATAAATATAAAATATATATATATTAAATATTTTATTATCAGTCTGTTTTATACTGATTTAGATAGCAGAATTAGCCTATATTAAACATGAAAAAAGATAAATAATTATTATTATAATAAAAAAAGCAATACAATGCAAAAAACAATCCAAGAGACTAGATAATAACATCCATCCATCCATCCATCCATCCATTATCTGAACCCGCTTATCCTGAACAGGGTCGCAGGGGGGCTGGAGCCTATCCCAGCATACATTGGGCGAAAGGCAGGAATACACCCTGGACAGGTCACCAGTCCATCACAGGGCACACACACCATTCACTCACACATACATACCTACGGGCAATTTAGACTTTCCAATCAGCCTAACGTGCATGTCTTTGGACTGTGGGAGGAAACCGGACTACCCGGAGGAAACCCACACAGACACGGGGAGAACATGCAAACTCCGCACAGAGAGGCCCCGGCCGACGGGGATTCAAACCCAGGACCTCCTTGCTGTGAGGCGGCAGTGCTACCCACTGCACCATCCGTGCCACCTAGATAATAACATAATATAACATAATATAATAAGCAGAGTTTAATGAGTACATCACTCTGTGTGCTGATTAGTCAATGTATTTTGTCAATTACGTTAATTATTACTCATTTGCTTGTATTGCTATCTGCTTTAATTACATGTGTTTGGCTCCATCTAGTGGTTAGCGCTGAGAGCAGTAACAGTGAAGTCATGTGACTTCCCATAGCCATTTAGTGAGGAAGTAAGTTTTGTGGCATGGAGAATATCCACATTGGATCTGCTCAGTATCCAGCGAACATCCTGCACATATTTTGCCCCCTTTGTTGCATTGTTGGCAGGTAACTACTGTAGCTTGATATGTCTTCTACATTCAGAATGCATTATTTGTGACCATCGAGTCGTTTTGTATTAACTTTTATGTGATGTTAGCTACAGTAGCTATCTTGCTAGTTTAGCCACAAGTTTGTGCTAGCTCATTCTATACTAGCTAGTGTTTTATTGGGCTCTGAATTCATGACGTCTACGGTAATAAATAAATAAATATGTGATTTCATGAGGGTATAAATAGTAATTAAGATAAAGTAACGAATACATGATAGATTGCTATGGTTTATGATTTATTGTTAAAATACAAGCACGTGATTATAAGACACAATGGCAAATAAGTAAAAAGAGAATGTAACATTAGTCTAGGATTTATTTACAGTAATGTGCATGTTGTCATAAGCATTATTATGCTGGTTTATTCACAGTTTCACCCTGTTCTTTTCATCAATAAACCTGTGGACTAAAGATCACCTGTCTTCAGAGTCTTGATGGAGGGAGGGGTTTAGCTGGCTGCCAATGATTCAGCTTTAAGGGCAGCACACTCTGGATTGCAGGTTAAATGCCTGTGCAACTTCCTCGACTGAAGCCTGAAACTAAATTAATTCATAATGTATGTACAGTACTGTGCCAAAGTTTTAGGCAGGTATGAAAAAATGCTGTAAAATAAGAATGCTTTCAAAAAAAAAATGTTAATAGTTTATTTGTTATCAATTAACAAAATGCTTCAACAGAAAAAGTGAATGAACAGAAGAAGAATCTTAATCAAATAAATATTTGGTGTGACCACCCTTTGCCTTCAGCATCAATTCTTCTAGGTATACTTGCATAGTTTTTGAAGGAACTCGGCAGGTAGGTTGTTCCAAACATCTTGGAGAACTAGCCACAGTTCTTCTGTGGATTTAGGCAGCCTCAAATGCTTATGTCTCTTCATGTAATCCGAGACAGACTCGATGATGTTGAGATCAGGGCTCTGTGGGGGCCATACCATCACTTCAAGGACTCCTTGGTCTTCTTTACACTGAAGATAGTTGGCTGTATGTTTGGGGTCGTTGTCCTGCTGCAGAAAGAAATTGGGGCCAATCGGATGCCTCCCTGATGGTATTGCCTGATGGCTAAGTATCTGCCTGGACTCCTCAGCATTGCAGACACCATTAATTCTGACCAAATCCCGAACTCAATTGGCAGAAATGCAGCCATGCTTCACTGTTGCCTGCAGACAATCATTCTTGTACCACTCTCCAGCCCTTCGGCGAACAAACTGCCTTCTGCTACAGCCAAATATTTCACATTTTGACTCATCAGTCTGGAGAACCTGTTGCCATTTTTCTGCACCCCAGTTCCTGTGTTTGACTTGTTTCCACATCGGAGGTATGGCTTGCTGCACTAAGTTTCCTTGGCTGACGACTGTGTCTACGATCCTCAACGTTGCCCGTTTCTTTGTGCTTCTTCAACAGAGCTTGGACAGCACATCTGGAAACCCCTGTCTGACTTGAATTTGAACTTGACTTGATTTCTGCCTGGGAGAGAACTTGCTGATGCAGTATAACTACCTTGTGTCTTCTTGCTGTGCTCAGTCTTTCCATGGTGTATGACTTCTGACATTAAAATGTCTTCAGCAACCTCACCTTGAAAGTTGTAGGTTGTGATTCAACCTACATCTGAAATTGATGATCATTGACTGTTTGGTATGATTGGTTTATCACACACCTGACTACATGCCTACAAAATCCCTGACTTTGTGCAAGTGTACCTTGAAGAATTGATGCTGGTTTGAACGCAAATGGTGGTCACACCAAATATTGATTTGATTTAGAGTTCTTCTGCTCACTCACTTTGCATTTTGTTAATGAATAAAAATAAACTATTAACATTTCTATTTTTGAAAGCATTCTTATTTTACAGCATTTTTTTGCACCTGTCTAAAACTTTTGCACAGTACTGTATGTGCATGCTCTGACATAAATTTGTTCTGTCTGTAGTTCCTTAATTAAATTCTTCAAACATGTATGTGCAGTAAATAGCTTGACACTTTTATAGGACCAGTACAAAATAGGTGGAAATTTGCCTGGGGCAAATTGGAAAGGGTTAAAATATTAATTTGGTCTTAGATATTGTTACACATATACACTGCTCAAAAAAATTGAGGGAACGCTTAAACAACACATCCTAGATATCGATGAATGAAATATTCCAGTTAAAAATCTTTATTCATTATATAGTGGAATGCGTGAAGAACAAAATAACATAAGAATGATCAATGGAAATCAAAATCATTAACCCATAGGGGTCTGGATTCAGATTCATATTCAAAATAAAAGTGGAAAAATCAGATCACAGGCTGATCCAACTTCTGTGGAAATTCCTCAAGACAATTCAAAATGAGGCTCAGTCGTGTGTGTGGCCTCCACGTGCCTGTATGCACTCCCTACAATGTCTGGGCATGCTCCTGATGAGACAACGGATGTTCTCCTGAGGGATCTCCCCCCAGACCTGGATCAGGGCATCAGTCAACTCCTGGACAGTCTGTGGTGCGACGTGGCGTTGGTGGATGGAACGAGACATGATGTCCCAGAGGTGCTCGATTGGATTCAGGTCTGGGGAACGGGCAGGCCAGTCCAGAGCATCAATGCCTTTGTCATGCAGGAACTGCAGACACACTCCAGCCACCTGAGGCTGAGCATTGTCATGCATCAGAAGGAACCCAGGGCCTACTGCACCAGCATATGGTCTGACAATGGGTCTGAGGATCTCATCCCGGTACCTAATGGCAGTCAGGGTACCTCTGGCTAGCACATGGAGGTCTGTGCGGCCCTCCAAGGATATGCCTCCCCAGACCATCGCTGACCCACAGCCAAACCGGTCATGCTGGAGGATGTTGCAGGCAGCAGAACGTTCTCCACGGCGTCTCCAGACTCCGTCACGTCTGTCACATGTGCTCAGTGAGAACCAGCTCTCATCCGTGAAGAGCACAGGGTGCCAATGGCGAATCTGCCAATCCTGGTGTTCTCTGGCAAATGCCAATCGGGCTACACGATGTTCGACACATTCAACTCTGATCAATTAATACATAAACATAGACAGCTAGCAATTTTCTAAGTTGTGTGTATTCCATCTTGACCAGGCCCATTATAAGACAAAACCGACACCCTCCCTGGACAAGATTGGACCCTTTGTGCATCTATAAAAGTGTGCCAGTCTGTGTGCATGTGTGTATGTGATTATCTAATTAGCTAATTGTGTGGCAGCAGTGCAATGCATAGTCATGTAGATACGGGACCTGAGCTTCAGTTAATATTCACATCAACCATCAGAATGGGGAAAAATGTGATCCAAGTGACTTCGACCATGGAATGACTGCTGGTGCCAGACAGGGTAGTTTGAGTATCTCACAAACAGCTGATCTCCTGGGATTTTCACACGCACAAGTCTCTAGAGTTTGCAAAGAATGGTGCAAAAACTTGTAAAAATCCAGTGAACAGTAGTTCAGCAGACAGAAACGGCATGTTAATATGACGTGAAAGGAGAATGGCCAGACTGGTCAAAGCTGACAGGAAGGTGACAGTAAATCAAATAACCACACATTAAAACAGTGGTATGCAGAAGGGCATCTCTGAACATACAATGCATCATAACTCTAAGTGGATAGGCTACAGCAGTAGAAGTCTAAAAAATGTATGTCAGAAAAATAACTATTGAAAAACAAGTATATGCAATACAAACCCATCAATAATGCATTTAGTAGAGAGAAGCCATTATCCTTTTTACTTATATTAAAATTCATCACTTATTTCAAAACTGAAAATACAAAACGTGTCCTTCCTGCGTTAGAATTTGAAGTAAAGTGAACTTGAGAAGTTGTTTGCTCTAATTAGTATCA
Source organism: Conger conger (assembly GCF_963514075.1). Classification (NCBI taxonomy): domain Eukaryota; kingdom Metazoa; phylum Chordata; class Actinopteri; order Anguilliformes; family Congridae; genus Conger; species Conger conger. Next base: position 21,605,257 of record NC_083765.1, read on the forward strand.
ACTTGTCTTCTAAGTTCTCTCAACTTAAAATTAGTATGTGTATCAAAGCATGCTCAAACATTTGGAGACACTGTACTCAACCATAACCCACCCCCGGGTAAGGTATTTTCCAGCTATTTTACCTGAGGCCTGAGAATAAGATGTATAGTAATCATATACATCAAGAAATAATCAAAACCTTTTACAAATCAGAGAATCCTTCATTGAATGGGAGACCTAGGAAACAGTTGCAAGAATCATTATTTAACCGGCCCTTCATGATGGTTAAAATGATTACATCAATTTTTAATACAACTTATGATTGGTAATAACGCAGTGGTTAGACTTTAAATAATTACTCATGTTTAGGTATGAAAGAGAATACAATTATAATCATATCTAGTGGTAAAAAATTTCTCATATCAATTTAAATAGTTAATTTTGAAAAGGGATAAAAAAATAAAACACCTTGGAAATGACAAAAGGACAGTTTTTGTCAGAAAACAGTATTTTTATTCGTCAGTGTGACAAAAATAAACCATGAAACTTATTTTGTGAAAAAACAAAAAAAAACTAAAAGTTGCATTGGCTGCTAGCCTAAGCGTTTTCAAATCATCACACTGAACAAAAAGGACTGCTACACAATCTATTACTGAAAACCTGCACCCGCCAGTGTCAGTTGATTCACAAAATCACGCAACTTGCCTGACCTGTAGGGATCCAGGTCCCTAAGCATACGTTGCACCCCGTATCCAGTTATATGAAAGAGGAATAAGACCTGGATTTTCAAAAAAACAAATTTCCGCAGCCTGTGGGTCCAGATAAACGCGATGCATATTCATCCATTCTACTGATTGAGCGAGAATACTCAACACATTCTCATTATTTTGACTAAATAAATGCATGTAGTCAACAGCATTGAGCCTAATGATCTCTATCATGTAGGAAACAGGATGTTGATTGGGATATATACCACATTGTCCGGAATGTGAACTACCCAGGTTCTAATATTTCGTCTCTGATCAGCTGTCAAGTTGATGTGTTCGCCATCTGGGGCGTTCCCTTGGAAGGCGTCACTAACACTGCTGTTTGGGATACGGTCGACCAACGTCACTCTGTTACCGTTTGTGACGTGCCTTTCAATGAACAAATCAATTATCGACCCATAGAACCCAAGCAGAGCATTGTTGAAAATGTGTTCTCCCCGGTTAGACCTTTTGTTCTGCATCACATCTCTGAGCAAGTTTATACCACGTTCTTTCAGTTTACCCCTGAGAGTCTCAAAAGACGTAAAGGTCTTTCTGTAGATCTGCACCTGCCTGGGCTGCCTTTGCAGCTTTGATGGAGGCGCTCGCCCCTGGTTTTTGAACTGCTTGTATAATGTATACTTTGGCACTGCACCCGACAACTGTCTGGCCTTTGGCGTTCTGAAAGATGGATTCGTTCAGGTCACGGATTCCAGCTGAATCTGAAGAGAAAGAGACACGTTGTGAAATTCCTAGCCAACTGATTAACAAAATGCCAACATTAGTCTACTATAGCTTTAGTAGCAGTGGTTGCTTCAGTAGTAGGAGTATAGGCATGTTAGCAGTATTAGCTTAGAAGTAATAACTGCAATGGCTGTGGTAGTAGTAATAACATCAGTGGGGGTAGCAGAAGTAGTAGTAGGCTACCTCAGTGATACTCATAACCAATTGCTCTGCTGTAAGCATGTGGAAGTAGAGAATCCTTTTTAAAATAACGTGATATAAGCATTACATTACATTACATTAATGGCACTTGGCAGACGCTCTTATCCAGAGCAACGTACAAAGTGCATACCCATAACCAGGGTGCGCTGAAAGACCCTAGAGGGAAGTACAATTTCAACTGCTACCTGTACAACAACGATAAGGACCAGGGCCAATTTTTTTAATTTTTTTTATTTATTAAAAAAACAACAAAGCAAAAGTGACCAAACTTAACTAGCCAAACACTGCTTACCTAGCCAAACTAAAAATACCGATACACAAAAAAGTAAATCACAGAAAGACAACAATTAAGGTTCCCAGGGAGGTAGGGAGGGATGGGGAGAGGTGCTGTTTGAAGAGGTGCATCTTCAGTTTGCGCTTGAAGGTGGGAAGAGATTCTACAGTTCTGACCTCAACGGGGAGTTCCACAACCGCAGAGCCAGAACAGACAGTAGTCGTGAGCGTGAGGTGGAGGTGCCAAGCGGCCTGTGGAGGCTGAACGAAGAGGTCTGGCAGGGGTGTAGGTCTGATGATTTTTTGTAGGTAAGGTCAGCGAGCACCAATGTTTTGAATTTGATGCGAGCCATGACAGGCAGCCAGTGGAGGGAAGTAAGCGGGGGGGTGACGTGAGTAGACGAGCTGCTGCATTCTGGATAAGTAAATTCAACATTAGCATATAAACTGAAAAAAGTTACTGCGTACTAGCAACAATACCAATACAAACAGTTAACTAGTAACATATGCAGAAACACCGTGAACTAATGTCCATCCTTGTTATCTTACATAAAATAATATGTTTGGGGAGTTCAAAACTATTAGCCTCAGATATAGCAAACTGGCGGCTTTAGCTATCCTAGCTAGATACATACCGTACTTTATCTGATAACCATTTCTCTGAAATAACCTAGATAAAGGTCTTACTTCATATTCTCTAACACAAAATTAAGTACAAGGTATTAAACCGATTTATCGGCGTGATATATCCAGCATTGTGCAAGCTAGCAAGACGCGTGCCTCACATGTGCTAAATTTGGGATTAGCAGGACGCTAACATAAACCGCAAGTTATTCTTCTTTCAATTTCAGAATGAAATTCGACGAAAACGCCATAGAAATGTTCAGTTACATTCCTAAGATAACAAGATATACACAGAGAACTTGCAAATGTTTCCTAACCATATTAACGGTAATAATTACCTGAATAGGGGGACGAAACAATAATTGTGACTCAACACAAGCGTTCCTCCACTGATGGCTTCATCACGACTGGAAAGAATTGCGCGAGAACTCCCCCTACAGCACAAAGGCAGGCATGAGCAATCAATATCAGGTTAGCAGAATAAGATCGTTTTGCAGATCACTGATAATACAATTATATCTCAACTTTTAACTTTATCACATTACAGACCATGAACTCAGTCCTTTTAAACGCGAGTTATTTGTGTATTACTGATTTTCACTTGTCACATATAATCCATAAATTTTCCAAATACAATGTTTGGTGTTGTTGGAAAACTGGTGTCATGGAAAACAGGATGGTGTCAAAGGTAGTGTGGTACAGTGGGTGCTGTATAATACTTGGAATACCATTTAAAAATTAATTGAAAAAAATCAACCAGGGTCAGCAGCCAGCTGTACTACAAAGGTTAACCAGGTTTATCAGACATACAGAGATAACACCAGCAGGATCATTGATCTTACTGCTATTTTGTCCTCATTTCATTCTTTTTCTTTTGGTAGGGGGAAACCTGGAATGTTTTGAGGAGACTCGCTAATACTCACAAATGTACATACCTTCAAGTAAACATCAAGAAGGCAAATTTGTGTTTTGGACCACTTCACATGTATGTGGTAATGACCGCTGCCAGTTTCAAGGTTCCCTCTCTGGGGATTTTCCACTGGGCTCCAGGGGGGAGCAGGGCAAGACCCCACGACCATTAGGGATTTGAATGGCCCAATCCGAAGTGCTCGGGATAGGCGCAATTCCTTACCACCAATCAGAGGTTACACTTGATTTCTAGACAAATTTGCATGTATGCAAATGTAACCCTATAAGCTCCCCAAACATCATTGCTTTTCGGAACATTTTCCTGACTGTATGATAAACTTTCCTGCTTTTTACTGTGAACGGTTGATCTGCTTCTTCACTGGGATAAAGGTAATTTTCCCATTCCTCAGTAAATTCAGAATTTACTAACACATGTTAGAGTCTATACATGCAAACCCACAAAAGGGCAGTACCAGAGTGAAACACCAAGTGAACTTGAAAGTTAATTTTTTTAATGGTTGTGAAAAACTGGTTTCATACTCAGTGCATCAGCATGCAAAGACCAGAATATGATCATCTACCCTCCAGTGATGAACAATGCTATTGTTTTACGGACTCCTTGCATCAATTTGAAGATTCACTCTTCCTGAGTTCTAATTCATCCAGCGCACCTATGGACACGCCACAAGCCATTAAGTCATTAGTAAATCTTGAAAGTGCAAGTTTTGACTGCGAGATGTTGTACATCTGAGCAATTGCTCACTGATACCAAAGCTATCCAAACTTTGTCATTTTACCACCCATTCTAAAGCAGCAGTAATTGCACTTTCTGAATCATGGCTAGACAAAACTTCTTGATTCAGCAGTGAACATTGAAGATTATGCGATTCACAGGAAAGACAGATGGAGAAACAGGGGTGGTGTTTGCATTCATACTAGAGATTACAATTGCTTTTAATCGCAAGAATGATATCCCAGGGGATCTTCAGCTTGTGCTGATTGACATACTGCTTCCAAAACTAAGCCTATAACTGTGGTTTGTGTTTATCAACCACCCAAGGATGACAAACTTTGAATCTGTTGCGACTAACATCAGATCTGACTGTGAATCTTACTTTAATTTCAAGCATCATGGTTCAAGTGTCCTAAGAAAGTATAAAAGCATGTTAAATGTATGTATGGCCTATCGCAGCTTATTGACGCTCTGTTAAGAATTCATCTTCTCTATTGGATCACATTCTCTGAAACTCAATTGATCATGTCTGCCAATCCAGCACACTCAATATAGGCCTAAATGACCAAGCTGCTATATAGGCCTACTGTACCAGGAAAGAGAGTTAAATTCAACTATACACTAGTGTCATCACAAGAAATGCAATTGTGTCATTAGGCATCTACCGAGATAGATCGCGATCAATATAGATCCACACTACTGGCGGACATTTGCACCTTTCTGTTCTCAACTGTTGAGGTAACTATTATTTTGGAGTAGATAATCAAGATAACAGTCAATCAATCCTGTTCCAGGAGCACACAGTAAGATATGGTTGCCTCTCAGATACTTACTCTGTTTGGTGTAATTATGTCAACAAAGCAGGACCAGCGTTGCCAATGCCGAAAACCAAATACAAACACTCCAGAATTATCATATTTTAGGGCAAACTATCGTACTTTCAAATGCAGACTGCAGCACACCTAGAACTGGTCCCTCCTTATTGTGACTGGGGCAAGTAAAAACCAAACTAATTCACCGACTTAGCCACTCTGGAACTTTCACCCAAAGAAGTGAACACATATGAGACTGATTCCATGGACCGCTACACAAGGTTGTAATTCCCCAAAGAAGGAGCAGAGATGTAGATTTCAAGTAATAAGAATACATTTTATGATAATTATTTGGGTTGGGTTAATTGGAACAGCTGTAATAAAGAGCAATGCTTATAAAAAAGGTTTTATTACTAAAAAGGTTCTCAAAGGTAAAATTACTTTATTAAGCCAGACCTCACATTTGAAATACCATTCAAACCCGCAGCCAGAAGGTTACCTGCATGGTCCTCACAACACAACCTTAGCCCACCTCCAGGGCAAGGCAGGTATTTTCAATCTATTTTCACCTGAGGCCTGAGAATAACATGCATAGTAATCAGGAAAAAAGATTTACTGAATGGGAGACCAAGTACAGTACACTTGCAATAATCGTTTGCAGACCATTTATTTAAAGCCCTTCAAGGTGTCACCAACACCCAAACAATTAGATAATTTTGTCCACCAGCATTTGCAACATATCTTATCATCTTGCAGAAGGGGATACCAGGGTACACCTTAACACTTTTCAGTTTCTTCTTAATTAAAAAATATATATGCATATATAACATAACATAATATAAAAATATGATTATAGACCAGCCATCATCAAATCTGGACCTGGAATCTAAATCCAGCCCTGGTTTCCCTTTCTCCCAGGTAATTAGCTGAACAATTAGTGCTACTGATTGGCCAGACTGTCTTCATGCCTGACTCCTTGGTAAAGGGTGGATGGAAAACCAACAATTCTTGGAGCTCGAGGACCGTGATTTGTTTATCCCTGTTTTAGACCATTAGTACAGTTCGAAGACATTCCAGGCGATTACAGTTCTACCGAAAGTTGATATGGGGCAAGTGTAAGTATAAAAGTGGTGGGGCATGTTGTGTCCTAAATGTCGGAAAACAGATTTGTTTTAATACAAGTGAAAGGTAAGTGAATCCAACATTTCTTATCATTTACATTTGTTTATATGATATTTGTCCTGCATAAATTGTTGATATTTTGTCTAACTAACTGCATATGACACCATTGATTAATTATTACTGCATATGACACCATTGATTAAAAATGCTACACTCACCGAGCACTTTATTATGAATTTATTAGAGTTATTTTTTAGACTTCTACTGCTCTACTTTAGTTAGTTTAGTTAGTTAGTTAGTTAGTTTAATTAGTTATTCTTGTATATTTATTATTTTTCATATTCTTGTCTGGTTTTCTGTTTACATAAAATTTTCATTGCACTTGTTTTCCCCTGTGATGTCTGTGTCTTTACGTAGTTCTGAGCCTGAGTCACTTCCCTGTCTGCGTGATTCACCATTAGGGTGGTTTCAGAATTTTACGGCTGAAAAACTTGAAACTTTGTGTTACTGTCACCTTCCTGTCAGCTTTGACCAGTCTGGCCATTCTCCTCTGCCTTCTCTCATTAAAAAGGTGTTTTTGGCTGCAGAACTGCTGCTCTCTTTTTTGCAAACTCTAAAGACTAGTGCATGTAAATCCCAGGAGATCAGCAGTTTCTGAGATATTCAAACCACGCTGTCTGCCACCAACAATCATTCTATGGACAAAGTAAATTGTTTCTCCATTCTGATGGTTGATGTGAACATTAACTGATGCTCCTGACCTGTATCTACATGGTTGTATGCACTGTACTGCTGCCACGCAAATGGCTGATTAGATAATAGCATGAACAAGTAAGTGTAATAAAGTGAAAATGTTCCTAATAAAGTCCTCAGTCAGTGTATGTAGAACACAATACAGTGCACGTATACATGGAATACACAACACTACATGAAAAGTTATTGTAGCTGATGCATTTTTAATAGGCGGGGGCAAGACACCATTACAATGTGCCACTGCTGTGCTAGTTGTACTCCTGCATGGCTCACAGTTTCTGCTTGCTAGTGACATGTGTCAAAACTATATTAAAACTAAATCTTATAACCCACAAGACAGTAATTTATATCTATGTATATATGCTATATATTGAGGCATTCATACATCAAAAAATTATTTGGCTAAAAAACATTACTGTGATGCTAAAATAGACTTGTTAATAACGTTTTCAAATCGTCCTGCAATCGTCAAGTCATTCTTGCTCAAATGCAAGACACAAAATGCCCATGTTTCAACATGCCCCATGTTAGTTTCTTCCCCAATCTCCCCCTGGCAAATTAATGCAATGCTTGCATGTTTTAAAAATTACTGGCTCACACTTGATTATTTATTAAAGAAAATACAATTGTAATAATATTCAATGGTTACACATGAAAGAAACTAATTCTGTGAGAAAATAAGTATTAATCCATCCATCCATCCATTATCTGAACCCGCTTATCCTGATCAGGGTCGCAGGGGGCTGGAGCCTATCCCAGCATACATTGGGCGAAAGGCAGGAATACACCCTGGACAGGTCGCCAGTCTATCGCAGGGCACACACACCATTCACTCACACACTCATACCTACGGGCAATTTAGACTCTCCAATCAGCCTAACGTGCATGTCTTTGGACTGTGGGAGGAAACCGGAGTACCCGGAGGAAACCCACGCAGACACGGGGAGAACATGCAAACTCCACACAGAGAGGCCCCGGCCGACGGGGATTCGAACCCAGGACCTCCTTGCTGTGAGGCGGCAGTGCTACCCACTGCACCATCCATGCCGCCCAATAAGTATTAATGCTGCATACAATTCAGCTTTTAAAAATGATCACACAAAGACAGAAAGAAGGTTTCTTCCTATTGGTTCATTTCCATCGGCAAGCCAGTGGTGGTTGACTCCTAAAATCCATTATTAAATATTTGCACCCGCCTGTCTCAGGTCATTCACAAAATCATTTAACAGAGTTGGCCTCTGGGGATTTGGGGGATCCAGGGGATTCTGGGGATCCAGGTATCGCAGCATTCGTTGCACCCCACGTTCAGTTGCGCGAAATTGCTCAGATAGATTAGTGTTTTCAGCTAACCATATTTCCAGAGCCTGTGGGTCCAGATAAACGCGATGTCCGTTCATCCACGCTACCCCTTCAGCAAGATTATCCAACGCGTTTCCATTGTTTTCCCCCAGACTAAAAGAATGCATGTAGTCAACAGCATTGCGCCGAATAGTTGCTGTCATGTGTGCAAACAGCGTGTTGTTTAATGGGATATATACTATGTTGTCGGGAATGTGAGCTACCCAGGTGCTAATATTTTGTCTCTGATCAGCAGTCAAGTTGATGTGTTGGCCGTCTGCGGTGTTCCCTTGAAAGGCGTCACTAACGCTGCTGTTCGGAATGCGGCTAACCAACGTTAATCTGTTACCGCCTGGGACGTGCCTCTGAATGAACTCATCGATTATCGTGCCATATAGCCTAAGCAGGGCGTTGTTAAAAACGTGTTCTCCCCGCCTAGACCTTTGGTTCTGTTTCACATCGTTGGCCAAGTTTATCCCACGTCCTTCCAGTTTACCCCTGAGGGTCTCAAAAGACGTGGAAAGCTCTTTGTATAGCTCTGCACCTGCCTTGGCTGCCTTTGCAGCTTTGACGGTTTTACTCGCCCCTGGTTTTACTGCTTGTATAATGTAGTCATTTATATCTTTGGATACTTTGGCACTGCACCCAACTACTGTCTGGCCTTCGGCGTTCTGAAGGATGGACCCTGGTTTCAGGTCACGGATTCCAGCTGAATCTGAATAGAAACAGAGAGAAATTCCTAGCCAATTGATCAACAAAAGGCAAACTTTTACTATAGCTATAGTAGCAGTGGTTGTTTCAGTAGTAGGAGTATAGCCATGTTAGTGGTAGTATCATAGAAGTAGTAACAGCAACAGTAGTGGTAGTAGTTATAGCTGCAGTGGTGTTGGAAGTAATATTAGGTTAGATAGCAAATGATAACAAACGCGAACTTATGGTTGGGAGTTATGTTCCTTAAATGGCCCAGATCTGGTATCCAGAAATGGTCCGCATCTGGGCCTTAACATGGCTGCAATTCAGCCAACAACCCAGATAGGAAACAACTCCAGGCCAGATCCATGCCGATTCTGGCCAGAAGACCAGGCCAGAAATGGTGCAGATCCGGCCCAGAGTGCTTTTTATGATGTTTATTATTTATTTATTTTAACAACATGTGCTGGCTCATTGTAAAGCTCAGTGAAAAGAGAAAGAAGGAAACAATCTGTCCTAAATTTAGATTAACATTAGATAAACCATGGTAACATCTGTACACCTCCATACTGCCCATTGCCTACCCAGGAAGTTCTTATAGCCCTTGGCCTCCGCGGTCTTTCGGTCTCCTTGGAGCAGCGCAATGAAGCCGTCCACCATGTTGGCAGAAGTGCCCACCAAGGGCACGTAGTTCACATATCCTACCCACAATTCCCTTGAGCGCGTTCCCATGAACCGTTCCCCTGGTGGGCGGGATCCCATCAACAGATCTGTTGGTGGGTGGGACGGCATCCTGACTGCAGCCTTGGCCATGTTCTAATCAGATAAATGCAAGTTTTTGTAATCACAGTTACAGTGTGTGAAATGGTGGTAGTAAATGGCATTACTTCTAACATCTGGTCTCTGGTTACTGACTTACACTCAGGTTTACAATACAATTCCTTTAATCCATTAAACACAATCCAACAATAGTAATGTTGGGATAACTTAGGTAATTAGGCAAGTTTTCTGTTTTTTGGGCTACTTCTACTGTAGCAATTCTAAACATAGTTCATATGTAGCCACAATAAATCAGGTGTTTGTATGATTTAATATGATCTTCCCTGAGATTCCTGATCCTTGAGTGCGTGCATCATTTTGCCTTTCTGAAACTGTAAATCCATAAATATGAATATAATGTACTTCCTCAAGCTTTATAAAATTATGTTAAAATTAAGCAGTGGATTTCTTACTTTGAAAAGTGTGAATATTACAGGTGATACACTACAATGAAAATGTATAACCCTTGGCTATCCTGCCGCCCCCAAAATGCAAGTATTCAGTTATTATCAAAAGTGAATCCAAAATGATTTCTTACCTTATTTGAATGTTACAGTATAGCTATTCTGATGAAAAGCACTGATGCTGCTGGATACTCAATACAATTGTATTGAAGTCTTCAGTGAGTTAGAAAATTGGACTCTTCCCAGGTGGTATATATATACAGACTTTCTCGAAACACACCCAAATTACAACATCTTTTTTCTGATAAAATATTAGTTTATCATCACCACAACATTGATCATTGGTGATAGGAGGGGAAGAGGCTGTTTCTGCTTATCTATTGTTACTTCACAGTCCTGCATTGCCAAATATGAAATATAACTTCAGTCAAGGTTCATGAGAAAAAATTATACTCTTCACAAATACAAAATGTTCTTGGCTGCTGCTTTGAGTTCGTTAAGCAGGTCTTTGGGCAGCTTTAATGTCTTTGTGTTGCACATACATTTTTTCCCTTAAGAAAATAAGGAAGTGGATTTCTGAGTTAGGTATCATTGTGACAAGATGATAATTTGCATAAGATAGCAGCTGATGATGTGTTTTCAAAGTGGTTTGGTTTCTGTAGAAATTATGGGTTAGTCTGATAATAACATCCACTTCTCTCTCCTGTTTCAGAGAACTTTATCAACAATTTAGAACTCATTTGTTAACCCACCTAAAGCATGAATAGTGTAGTTTATTATGTTAGTCAGATATTGCTGAAGGTGTGCTATTGGCTTATATTACACTGGTCCTCCATGCTGTATGTGTACCAGGCCATTTATAAACCTGTATTCATTCAAATGAAATATTCACACAATGGATATACATGACAGAGAGCTTTATTGAAGTGTGCAGCTTCATGCATTTGCTGCATTTACACTTGGGGGTCCAGAAGTAAGGTCACTCCATGAAGGTTTTAAACTACTTTATGATGAATCTGCCAAAACCTGCTTTGTTTACAAGGCAGCCGAGCTCCCCATTTGGTACAGAGGGTACAGTGTACCAGTTTTCAGTTTCAGCTGAAAGTAAAGTGAGGTTGGGCAATACAGCTTTAAGCTTTATTCTTTGAGGGAAGTAAAATTATGCAGCCTCACACAAGAACATTGCACAAGCTAGTTGTATGGGACAGTTCAGAAAACACCGTGCAGTCTGTAAGTATTTGGCGACACATTGTTTGTTTTTGCTCTGTAGTCCAGCAAACAAAAAAACTGAGATAAAACAATCACCATGTGGTTAAAGTGCAGACTTTCAACTTTAAGTTGAGGGGTTTTACATCCACATTGGATGAACCATGTAGGAATTGCAACCCCTAAACCCCCTAATTTTGGGGGGACCAGAAGTAATTATACAAATGAACACAAATTGAAGTCATCATATTCAATATTTTCAAATCCTTTGCAATCAAACACTGCCTGAAGTCTGACCCAGATATGAGCAGATGCTGGGTATCTTCCCTGCTGATGCTCTACCAGGCCTGTACTGCGGCCTCTTCAGCTCCTGCTTGTTTTGCATTCAGTCAGGTCTTCAGCCAGTGAAATGCATGTTCAATTGGATTGAGGTCACTTGGTCAGTCAAGAACAGTCCAATTTTTGACTGTATGTTTTGGATCATTGTTCTGTTGCATGATGAAGCTTCGTACATTCAGTTTTGATGCAGTTGCTTGGATCCAAGCAAATAAGATGTTTCTGTATACTTTGGCTTGGCATTAATCCTGCTGCTGTCCTCAGGAGTGACATCATAAATGAACACGAGTCACACACTAGTTCCAGTGGCAGCCATACATGCCCAAGCCATAACACCACCTCTACCATGTTTGACAGCTGAGGTGGTATGCTTTGGATCATGAGCTGCTCCTTTTTTCTCAACACCTTCCTTTTCTCATAACTCAGGAAGTACAGGAAGATCTTAGTCCCATCCATAACACTTTGCTCCAGAACTCTACAGGCTTTTGTTTCAAACTGTAACCTCGCCATTCTATTCTTGAGGCTTGCCAGGGGTTTGCATCTAGAGGTGAACCCTGGTGTGGTCTTATCTTGATGTCTCCAAATGCAGATGGCACTCCTAGAATCAACTTCAGACCTTTTGTAGGCTCTTTTATGCATGAGCTAACAATGAAACTTAAAACACCTGTCCAGGAGATTTGAACAGCCAATTGTACAATTAAATTTGGTCCCAAACAACAAAAACATGTGTCACTGTCCAAATACTTACAGACTGCACTGTAAATGCAATCAGCCCTGGGGGGCTTTATGTTTCCATAACGTCTCAGAGGGTTGGATGAGGAGTTGAATGGACGGACCTCTGTGAGACAGTCCAGCTCAATCTCCTGTGTAAACATTGACTGTCTGTCATTACCTTTTCCACAACCACTGTTTGGTTGGTGGTACAGTATGTGCAGACTGGGCTCAAATATGCAATATAGGGGCATCGGTGGGTTTCTGGTTCACAAGCAAGAAAATACAATTCAACTCCAAAGCAACTTGTACTGTGATGTTTAAAAGTACAAACTGAACTTTTCTAATGATATTCAAACTAAAATTATATTATAAAAAAGAGGAAGCAATTGTTTCTTTAACAGGCTTTGCTAAGAAACATCATTATTAAATACTGAAATATGGCAGGAACTACAGCATGTAAATATTAGCGTTTTATGTTGTTGGGAGAATGTGCTAAGAATCTCAGGGCTATAGAGCAGGAATGAAGGAAAGATGATTATATAAAAATATGATTCATTCACAACCCTGTGTAAGAACCCCCCAAATACATCAAAAAGCAGAAGTATTTGAGAGGTGAAGGAAACAGACGTAGTCTGACCAGTGCTACTGGAACCGGGTTAAAGATAAGTTCAACTGGTCCTCTGTTTTAACAGTTCAACAAAAGGAAGCGCAAATGTCCGCCAACAGTGTGGCTCTATACGATCGCTATCTATCTATGTAGATGCGGACGTGCCTGTGGCCTGTCTAGGCAACAATGATACACTTATGTATCTTGTGACGGCACTGGTGTATAGGCAAGTGACAACGGGGTGCAGGTATCCTAGGTTGTCTATGTCTGTTAGGACTCTAAACTGCTAAGTGTGAGTCAAGAGGATGCAGGTTCAAATTAATACAATTTATTAAACAATGTGCATTGCAGAAATATAATTACAATGGGTTACAAGAATTACAAGATGTAATATGAATGGCTATACACAAATGGTGCACAGGAGGTCGTATTAGCGAGTCTCCTCGAACCATTCAATGTTTCCCTCTATATACCCAGGGTTTACAGGAAAGACAACAAATCTTCAAATAAAGAGTCACAAGATGTAACAACAATGGCCCTGGTAATGTTATCTTTGTATGTCTAACAAACACGGTTAAGCTTTGTATCACAGCTGGATGCTGACTCACAGGTAACTTGCATTACCAGTGGTTTATTCCAACAAGATCTTTATTCAGCAACCAGTGTACTACACCACCAATGACACCAAACTATTTCCCACAACATTAGCTATCTAAAGACACCAAACACAGTATGAGGGAAAACCCATGGTTTATACATGCTATTTCAACTCATCAGTTCTGGGAGCATTCCGCTGAGGTGACAGAATTACACAGAGGCAGCACAATGATGGGAGCAATAGTCCTGGATTGACGAGCACTGTCTTTTCATCAAACAAAGCAAAACTCACTCAACAGCTAGAGCAGGGGTGCCCAATCATGTGCCATGACGGGCTGAGAGTATGCAGGTTTTCATTCTAACCAATCAGTGCCCCTGCTGATTTCAATAAATAACACACCTTCAACCAGAGCGATGGAAACTGAAATCAGCTAGCGTAGTGATAGGTTGGAATGAAAACCTGCATTCTCTCGGCCCTCCATGACACGATTGGGCACCACTGAGCTAGAGATTCCGTTGAGCTGCTGGAATCTCAAGTTCCATTGATAAGCAGAATCAGGTGTGCCAAAGTAATGTTAAAATGAAAACCTACAGGATGGTAGATTTTCAGGAACAGAGTTGGGTACATAATGACTGTTGTATTCTCTTGAACAGTAGGTGGCAGTAACAAAAGGAACATACGGAGCAACCCAAGACACCAAGAGCAAAACCAGGGATGAAATGAATGCGGCTCCCCAGTGATCTTAATTTAGATGCTCTGAAAGGAGTGTGCTGCTTGCAGTGTCTTGGGTGGCACACTAGGGGGCAGCCATCTCACAGCAGTGACCCGTTCAGCACATTTGAATGCTGAAATACCAGAGTGTAAGAATGTCAGGGGTCATTACAGATTATGTAGACAAGCCAGACGCTGAGCTCCAACCCCTTTATGATGAAAGTTCTGTCCCCCTGCCATTGAAGATGAACTGTTCCAGTTTGATGCGTCTTATAATTATTCTTGAAGAGGCCATAACTAAGGACAATACTGCAGCAATGGATGTTTCTTCATAAGACATGGCTGCCTCTTCAAGAATACTCATAAAATGCCTTAAACTGGAACATTTCAGCTTCAAAAGCAGGAGAGACAGAACATTGATTGTTAAGAGTTCTAAGGTGAGTATTTGGCTCAGCGACAGACTCTTCAGTGAGCCCTGGCATTGCTACACTCAGGGGAATTAGATTGAAAGTGTAGCGTAATGCTAAGTGAACAGAGCTTGAGACTGTGAGGTTGTGGGTTTGATCACGCTGGAGCCCGGGTGTGTCAGCCTAAAGCAAGGTACATAATGTGAATTCCTTCAGTAACCATAGATAGATAAAGAGTGTAAGTGTCTGTGCAAGTGAACAATGCGCTTGGATTGGGTCCAGACTGTGAGACATGTTTAAAGGTTAGCTGAATATGCCTACTAGTAGCCCTCCCAAAATATCCAGTTACAAAACACACAGGATAGTCCAGTGTTTGATTTGCACTTTGTTGTACGTCGCTCAGGATAAGAGCGTCTGCTAAATGCCACGTAATGTAATGTAATGTAATGGATAATCATTTAGCACATTTGCAGATGCAACATGAAACCAAAGCGTCTGAATTGGCAGAATGGCCACTTCATTGCTGCAACACACATGTTCTCACTGCTTATAGAATCTGAGAGTCATTTTCATGTACAACCTTTTCTCTCCTTCTCCATGCTTTGCATTCTTTAATTGTGGGGTCAAAGCAAAGGGATTATTTCAGGCAGGGAGGGTCATCCAAAGTCAGTGTATTTCTGTTAATAATTATCTTCATTATAACTGTGCCATAGTCATCAGAACTGCCATTTGAGTTCATGTATATGATTGTGGCTTCAGTCATGGCGGAGCCATCAGGGTGTGGGTTGGGGAAGCCATCTCTCTTCAGCCTGCCTCTTTTAGGCCATTTTGATGACCGTTCGAATGCTGGAAAGAGAAAAAAATCACTGAGTGAAATCAGCCTTGATTCTCAGTGATAATGCTTTCAGTACTCTGTCGTTAATAAGTCAGCAAGAGGCCAGTAAATGGTTGGTTGGCATTTATATAGCACCTTTATCCACAGTCCATGTCGCTTTGAACAGGGTTCTGAAGGGATTTGTGGAACACTGTTATGCTGTGAAGCCTTGGGGATATAACTTGTACATCCATACTGGATTGCATCTCAAAATGAAAACTGATACATGAATTGGTCTTGAAAAAACGGTCTCTTATCATTTATCTTATTGGAAATAAAAATGTAAAGCTCATTAAATCATTATCATATTTGTTTGTTCCAAATCTTTGTGGTGAAAAGCTTGCATGCATCTTAATGAAAGCAAGAAAACCTTCGGTTTTTAAATCATTCAACAGTAACCTTCACATGAGAACCTGACTTGCCCTGAAAGATCTCCTCATTGAACCCACATCGGCTGCAATTTGAAACAAGAGAGCCTACTGTTATCCTACAGAGCAGAACACCATGTTCCCGTATCCCCAAGTCCTCGCATAACCCCCCAGGGGCCTGTATCATGAAGCAGGAGTTACTGCATAACTGCACTGAGCAACCCCCTATATATAGCACACTGGAGAACAATCTACTGTACATCCTGAAATACAGGGTGCCCATGGGGTCAGGCTTTTATGGGGCTGTTTGCCCTCTTTCCCCAAACCAATGAACACTCCCTTTTGGTCACAGGCATAAGACACTGTTCAGACACACACGTACAGAAGTCTCAGTCTGTACTCAGGATATGCAATATGAATGTACATGTTGATGTACCCAGGCGCCACGCCTAGGTGTGCCAGAGATGGCAGATTTAGCAGCAATTCACAACTGAATTAGAAAAAAATGCTGATTCACTGTAAAAATAAACAATATACACAATACAGGGCGGCCTGTAGCGTAGTGGTTAAGGTAAATGACTGGGACACGCAAGGTCGGTGGTTCTAATCCCGGTTTAGCCACAATAAGATCCGTACAGCTGTTGGGTCCTTGAGCAAGGCCCTTAACCCTGAATCGCTCCATGGGAGGATTGTCTCCTACTTATTCTAATCAACTGTACGTCGCTCTGGATAAGAGCGTCTGCCAAATGCCAATAATGTAATTGTAGGGGAAAATTCACAGAACGAAAGATCTCCCTCCTAAAAGCATGATAACCAATCACAAGTCAAAATCAGACTCCACCTTAGTGAGCAGGCTGGATCCTCCAAAACTCTCAACGATGTGTGCTAAAAGTTTATCAATATATCTGTATTAAAGTATGATATGTATCCTGTATAGTTTCAAACTGATTAACTGCTAAATTGTGCCAGGATTACACAGTGAGCCCAGCCAGCTGGCAGGGGGGGGCCCCGTCTTGAACTGTGTAGACCAAACTGTCAAGGACACGGGCAGAGCAAGATATGACTATACAGCTGATTTCTCCGGGACTCTCGATGTTTTATGCCAGGAGTGTATCTATTTGACCTAGAACATTAATTATAGCTCAGCTTATGAAAATGCAAGAAACCACAGTGAAAACTGTTGAAATGAGAGCAAAGAATGCTACGTACATTTACTCCCTTAGAAGAGAATAATTAATCAAATGTTTAGTATGTCTGTAGATTAGAAAAGTATATTAGAAGTGAATATTAATGAAATGTTTAGTTTGTCTGTATATTTTCAATGATTACTGCTGCTTAGTTCGTCTTATAAAAGCGAAAGATACAGAGTGACGTGTATGGATGACGTGTTAGAGGGAGGGCATCCAGAACTTTCTGAGGTCTGGTAGTTTGCCAAGAGCAGGTGCGGGGTGAAGTGAGGACACGTAGTTGGCAGAATGCCCTGAACTTTGTACAGAGTTGGCAGAGCATAAGGACCGTTGGCAATTTGCCACAATGACGTTGTGGGAGGAGCGTTGGGAGGAGTTACGATAAGAAAAGTGTGGGTGATTTGCCAGAATGAGGTTTTAGGAGGAGTTGTAGGTGGAGTAACTGTGTATAAAATGGGTGTACAAATGCCAGTCGGGGTTCAGTTCTGGAGAGCTGATCCGGCTTTATGCACGTGTGCTAATAAAGTCTGATTTTCCTGAAGATCTTGCTGCCTGGTGTCGTCTTTTCCCTCGCGAAGATGTTTTTCGACAAATTGAAGATTTGGACTCTGTCGTTTCCTAGACACGACATAATATATACCCACCACTTTATTAGGTAGACCTGTACCCCACCTTGTGAATGAAAGCATTCATTCAGTCAATCATGTGACACTGCACATGATTGACTGATTAAGAGGTTCAGCTGTTGTTCATACCAAATGTCAGAATGGGCAAGAAATGTGATCTAAGTGACTTTGATCATGAAATGATTGTTGATGCCAGACAGGTAGGTTTGAATATCTCAGAAGCTGATCTCCTCTCTAGTCTCTAGAGAATGGTGCAAAAAAAAAAAAAAACATTAAATGAGCAGCAGTTCTACAGGCAAAAATCCTTTGCTCATGAGAGTGGTCAGTGAAGAAGAGTCAGACTGGTCAAAGCTGACAGGAAAGTGACAGTAACGCAAATAACCACAAGAGTGGTACACAGAAGAGCATCTCTGGACACACAATGTGTCAAACCTCTAAGTGGATAGGCTACAGCAGTAGAAGACCAATAAGTCCAGAAAATAAGTCTAATAAATACCTAATAAAGGGCTCATCGAGTGTAGATACACTGATGATATTGTGCTGGGCTGCCCAACCCTCTTTCCTGGAGATCTACCGTCCCGTAGGTTATCGCTCCAACCATAACAAAGCACACCACATTCTACAGCTAGAGATGTCTTTGTGGTGCTAATTAGCAGTGTGTGCCAAATTAGGGTTGAAATTTAAATCTACTGGATGGTAGATCTCCAGGAATACACACACATTCATCAATCACTAGCAATAGTGTGAATCCATAATTCTCAGTTTGCCTGCATAATGCCTGCATGCCTTTCAACCATTTGTTTTCATGTTCTTTTTTGTTGTTCTGTTCTTTAACCATTTGAGAATTGCATTTTACCTTTTCCCACTTGTCATGAGGTCAAAACCCTCATTAATCTCTTCCAGGGGAAGGTTGTGGGTCACAAACTCGTCCACCTTGAGCTTCTTGTTCATGTAGTCATTGACCAGCTTGGGCACACTCTCCACACTCTTCCATCCTGAAGGACAGGAATGTACCACACAAACAGCGCTGAGAAAAACAACACTTTCAAACATGTAGCATAACATGATGAGAAAAAGAACACTTTTACCCTAAGGCACACAGAGAACCACACAAAGAGCACTGACCAAATTAATTGAGAAAATAAAATCCATCCTGATTTAAAATGACACATGAAAACAAAGGTATGCAACATCACATTTGTGCAAACAGCCAAGTAGAATTCTTCAAACCTCCATTTGACATGCTTACCCCCAAAGAAAGTTCCCTTCAGTGTACGGCCCAGCAGGAGGGTTAAGGGTGCCAAGGTCATGTCTTTCTCCTGAACGTACCCCACGATCACACAGGTCCCCCAGGCATTACAACACGACTCCAGAGCAGCTCTCTTAAAGGAGAAGAGCACAGATTCACCTCAGCCAGAGTAACATGCAATTCCCAGAACACAGAAGGTAGCAGGCAGACCTTCATGGGCCAGATTTGATTATCCCTAGTGTAGGGTGGCATTAACTCGGGAGGTAAGAGCAGTCGAAGAGAGTTCCTGGCTTGATCCTCTGCCCTGGGTATGCTGCCCTGAGCAAGAGACCTAACTCCCAATTGCTTCTGATCAGGTAAATGGTGCCTTTCATGGCAGATTTTTGATGTTTTTGCTACAATTGTTGTACACTATATAAATGCAGTCCATTTACCAATCAGTGTTTGCCATACATTTTACAGTTAAATCATTTCACTGTTGCCTTTACTTGAAGTGACTTCACAAAAATGCCATTCACATTTTACCAGCTCAGTTGATGGCAGGTGTCAGACAGGTAAGTCACAGAGAGTGTCTGCTCATCAATCTCACCATCACTTCCACGCTGCCGACACACTCCAAGGCGAAGTCCACCCCTCCATTGGTCATCTCTGCCAGCACCTGGCTGATGGGCTTCTCGTAGTCCTTGGGGTTGACGAAGTCAGTCGCCCCCAACAGTTCGGCCTTGGGGAACTTGTCCTTGTTGATGTCTACAGCAAAGATCCTGGATGCCCCGGCTGCTTTACACCCCATCACTGCCGCCAAACCAATGGCCCCCAAACCGAACACCGCGCACGTGGACCCAGGCTCCACCTGGGGGTGGGGGGTGGGGGGTGGTAGTTAACAGTATGGAGGTGCCCATATTAAAGTTTCATAGTGCGATTATCTTTGCCAACATTTTCACAGCATATGATATTATCTTTGATAATGATTGAAAGTTGAAAGTCTAGAAACAGTATTAACACACACTTCAATGACTGGTTTGGTGATTGTGATGTAAGATTATGATGATTGAACCTGGGCTGCGTTTCCCGAAGCCTTCTTAACACGACGTCGTTCGTAAGTTATACCTTAAGCTGTACGTTGCAGTGTGTTTCCTGAAACATTCTTAACTTACCTTCTGAAAGTGGTACTTTCGTGAAGTTGTTCCGGACCACTCTTAGCTATACCTTATCGATGTAGTCAGCTCACTCCGCTAGAGGCCATCACTGTTACGACCGCAAGCCTCTGAAATCAGCTGCTGCTACACCTCAATATGTTAAGTATTATATACACTAATATTTCTACAGTTGCACTTAGCTAATAATATTACTAAAATACCACATTAATGAGCCATTTTTCATGCAAAGAACAAAATTGTACATTAAGAAGGATGCATGTTGCACTTTATTGAACATGTTGCCTAATTGCCTTTTAAATAATATTTATAAACTGACGATTTCCCTCTCTCTGGGGGCTGGAGTGAACTGAGTAACTTCAGCTCTTTCTTTGTTTTGTTGGACCCTGTAGCCCTAAAACCGGAAAATAATGTTTTTTTATTCAGCACCACGTCCTCAAACAATATCTCCATTTTGTTTGCTGTGAAGCTGTGGGTCTGCTTCTTTGTTTTGTTTCCACCATAGCTTAAGCTGTTTTCGTGTTGGTGCACTGTTAATCATGTTACTGTACACCAGTAATGTAATGGTGCTTCTGCCAAATCAATCCTGATTGCAAAGTCATTTAAGGCACCACAACAAAGATATTAAAATTATGTACATAAAACATGACATGCCAAAGAAGGCGTATTGCTCAGTGGTGTAGCAGGACGAGGTGTTATAGCACAATCTGATATCACAAACCATACATACAATACTGTGCAAAAGTCTTAGGCACCTATATAACACTCTGTACAGATTAAAAAATAATTCAATGAAAGGTCCTAAATAAACGTACTATACATTTTACATTACATTTTACTAATTTGGCAGAATAGTTAAAAACTGAATCAAATCAATATTGTAAATGCAATATTTTTTAAGTATTCCTGCAGTGTTTTATTGATAAAGAACACTACTGTCTCTCATAATGCAGTCAAGCAGTCGCTGCATGGATGGAGGGAATAATCGATCTTAGAATAGTCGATGGGTCCAGTAAAATCACACGTAGAAGCTATCCCCTTAAGCAATCGCCTAAGGCAGGGGTCGGCAACCCTGGTCCTGGAGAGCCGCAGGGTGTGCTGGCTTTCGTTGTTACTTGGCATTAATTGATCAATGAAAGCCGTTGATTACACAGTTAACTCACCTCACCTGGTTTCTTGGGTCTTGAATCGGTTGCTTATTTTAAGGTGGAGACGAAAGTCAGCACACCCTGCAGCTCTCCAGGACCAGGGTTGCCGACCCCTGGCTTAAGGGATAGTTCAAGAAACACACCTAGAAAAGTAAACAACTTTAGTAAAGTATACCTTTACAGTCTTTGTAAAACGCTAAGAGACACCGTTATCGGGAACCGCAGCCCAGAACTGTTTGGCCCATTGTTAAGCAGCATTGTTTAGAAGCAAGAACACACTAGCAAGCTCATGGCAAACAACCTGGTAGACCACGGAAGACTAGTGTACTAGTCAAAAGCAATTTTTCAAGACCTTTGCACTGTAGGTACTGTATGTTTTAATGTATTTGCACTTAAAACTGAGCTAAATGGTGACTATGTATAAGCGATGTTGCTGTGCTGCTGTGCAGCTGTAATAAAGTGTAGTGCTTTTAACTCCTTGGCAAAAACCCGCACCTTGGCAGAGTTGATGGCGGCCCCGTATCCCGTGGAGATCCCACACCCCAACAGGCAGACTTTGTCCAGGGGGGCGTCCTTCCGGATTTTGGTCAGTGAGATTTCTGGGACAACAGTGTACTCTGAGAAAGTACCCAAGGCAGAGAACTGATAAATCTCCTTCCCCTGACAGGTGATCCGGCTGGTCCCATCCAAAAGTACCCCCTTCAGGAATTCCTCCCTGCAGGTGAAAAAAAAAAACTGGCCTGTATGTACACTCACTGATCCCCCCCCATCCATCCATCCGTCCGTCCCCAATAGAGCGGGCCAGCTGGGTTTCGGATTTCATGTGAAATTTTTCACACCAAACTAATTGTGTTGTCGGGGAAACTTAGCCTGTCACAAAGAACAGTTTCCACCAGACAGTGATGGGTTTATCACAGTCACGTTTATTCAGCTGAAGAGAGTAGGCTATACCCAGAAAGCACTCAAAGTGGTGCTATAGGATGACTCTGCCCCATACTTGGGCCACACAAGCTCGCATTCACCTCTGCTACCTTCTTATCCACATTTACCATGCTAGGATAAGAGCAGTTTGATTGGACACTAGAAGGCAGTACATTTTGGATTGTCACACGGTTGTCTGTCGCTTCCCTATCTCGATGAAAATAAATAGTTTCTTCACAACCCAGCAGGGTCGGTTCCTGTTCAAAAAATTCACTTTCTTCTCTAGGCACATATTGAGACAGAGAATAAGCATGAACAGTGGGCTCCAGAATTACTGCCACCCATGAATGGCAATGCACAAAAAATACAAAAGAAACAATATAATGATTGAGATAAACTCAAAATACCAACAGGAACAATACTGTACTTTATTATGTTTCAATGAAACCAACCATTCATTTAATAAAAAATTTTTTTTAGCCAAAATCAAGGTTTCATAATTGTTGGCACCCCTGGTTTAGTACTTCCATGGTGCATGCATCTCTGGGAAGTAAAAAAGCTGTAAAAAAGTATTTTGCTGTAATGATTTACAAGGTTAAGGAATTTAGATTTTAGATTTTTCCTCTATGCAGATCCTTGCAAGATCCTTAACATTCCTGGGTTTGAACTTATCAACAGCCCTCTTCAGTTATAGATTTTTTTCTTCAGCCCACAGATTTTTGATTGGATTGAGGTCCGGTGCCCGAGATGGCCATTGCAGTACATTTTGTTTTCACAGAACCATTTCTGTATGGATTTTAAAGTATGCTTTGGGTCATTGCCGGAAAGTCCACCTACAGCCAAGTCTCAGCCTTGTAATAGAGGCAACCAGATCATCACCCGAAATTGCCTGATATTTGGTGGAATCCATTATACCGTTGATCTTAACCAGTGCCCCTGGACCCCTGGAATTAAAATAGTGCCAAAACACCTGTGACCCACCATCATATTTCAATGTGTGTATGAGATGCCTCTCATTTTATTTTGATGCCAAACATGCCAATAGTGTATCTGACCAAAATGTCCAATGGCATTACAGTTTTTCAATAATTATACTTATAAAAGCCACTTATTAACTGCCCAAAATCCTGTGAGAAAAATAAGTGGGAAACAGTCAACACAGACCTCAGCATAATGTTGGAACAACAGGGCGGAACTGCAGTGAAGAAGCTGGATGGAATGGGAGAGCTCATCTTCAGCTACGGAGTTGAACGCTTTGCGGTTGCGGAGAAGAGGAGGAATACACCATCCATCCCAACTAAGTCCAGGAGACAGCAGGATATAGAGCGACTGGTCAAGGAGAGAAGGCAACTGAAGAAACAATGGAGGAAAGACCCAGAGGAGGAGAAGGAGGGAACAGACCTGTTGCAGGCAGCAACACCTGGAAATAGGCATCATGGCAGGATGTACCATCTCCCCGCTTGCCTTCACCATGGCCATGGAGGTCATCATCCGAGCATCACGGTGGGTGGTGGGAGGAGAGCAGCTAAAACCAGGCCTGCGGCTCCCTCCCATTAGGGCATCCATGGATGATATAACCACACTCATCACAACCAAGGCATGCACCAGGCGACTGCTGAGAAAGCTGCAGGAGAACATCGAGAGGGCCCGGATGAAGTTAAAGCTGAGCAAGTCCAGGAACACATCAGTAGTCAAAGGGAAGCTGTCAGATCAACGCTTCTACATTGGTGATGAGCCCACACCAACTGTCACAGAGAAGCCAGTCAAGAGCCTTGATTGTTGGTACAATGCAACCCCCCCAAGGACACAGAACAAGTGGACCAGCTTAGGCAGGATACCACCAGCGGCCTTGAGGGTATCGACAGGTCCATGCACCCTGGCAGGTTGAAGCTCTGGTGTCTTCACTTCGGTCTCCTACCCCGGCTGATGTGGCCATTGACCATCTACGAGGTTCCAATCTCAAAGGTTGACAAGCTTGAGAGGATGATCAGCTCATTTGCCAGGAAATGGCTAGGTCTTCCCAGGTGCCTTAACAACATAGGGCTCGATGGAAAAGGCTTCCTGCAAAGTCAGCCCTCAAGCACCGGGACATCGTTGGCCATGTGCAACGAGGGGGAGGAGGCCTTGGCCTTGGAGGGAGCAAAACGTCCTGGTGCAAGGCAACTCTATCTCAGCGACGAGGCCTATGGTTGAGGATTTGCACAGCAGGCAGCAATGTGCACAAAGGCCGTCTCACAAGGAAAGCAAGGACAGTGGATGCGATGGGACGGAGCTGAGAAGAGAAAGTTCTCTTGGAAGGAGTTGTGGAACCTGGAAGCATTTAAAACCAGCTTCATCCTACTAGCAACATACAATGTCCTACCATCTCCTCAGAACCTACGGTGAAGACCCTGCATGCAAACCTGAAGCACATTCTAGTTGGCTGCAAGACAAGCCTTACACAAGGCTGTTACACCTGGTGGCACAATCAGGGGCTGAAGTGTCGAGCAGCTATGCTGCACAGCAGACGAACGACCATCAACACCCTGCCTCCGCTGCCATCCCATCCTGTACCTACAGGACATTTTGTCTGTGAAGGCGTGAAGCAACCCAAGACTCGTACACCAAAACCAGTGGCTGGGCAGCTGGGAGCAGCAAGAGACTGGAAATTACTGGCCTACCTTGAACAGAGACTCTGCTTCCCAACCACTCAATCCTCTTAGCCTCCCTGGCATCTACAGGGATCTGTGGCACAGCCTTAGAGTGGATCAAATCTTATCTCTCTGGCCGGTCCTCCCAGGTGTCCTGGGCTGGAGGAGTGTCAACCCCTCACCCCCTTGTTACAGGAGTCCCCCAGGGCTCAGTCCTCGGACGCCTCCTCTTCTCCATCTACACGAGATCCCTTGGCCCCGTTATCTCTGCTCATGGCATCTCCTATCATTATGCCGATGACACCCAATTCTTTCTCTCCTTCCCCCCATTAGACACACAGGTCTCTACCCGTATCTCCGCCTGCCTGAGAGACATCCAGAGCTGGATGGGCAACCACCATCTAAAGCTCAACCCAGGTAAAACGGAGGTAATCTTCATCCCTGCTTTAACCTCTCCCTTCTCTGATTTCCCCATCTCACTAGGGGATAACCCAGTGACCTCATCCCCTAGTGCAAGAAACCTTGGAGTGGTGATGGACAACAGGCTATCCTTCTCCAAGAACATCGCTACGGTGACCTGGGCGTGCAGGTTCTTCCTGTACAACATCCAGAGAA